>NC_059268.1:7509183-7546683 GCF_017591435.1 Portunus trituberculatus | reverse complement strand
GAGAAGTAAGACTGTAGCGGCCATACAGTGAAATGAAATGTGAATAATACATACCATAGAGTTAAAGAGTCACACTGAAGAATAGGAAGCTCAGATTAGTTTAGACTTTAGAGGAAGATGAAAGTAGAAGCAAAAAACGATTAAGAAGACAAGTAAAATAAAATAGGAACTACTCAGGAAGAAAGAAAAAGAAAGATATAGAGAAATTAAATGAAAATAGAGAGTAAAATAAGAGTATATATATTATTTCATGTACGAGGGGAATTTGACCAAGGGTGACAAAAAGAGTAACCAAAAATGCCCACTTGGTTGTCAATCCCTATGCAAGTCATGAAACTGCAAAATTTAACATTCATCTAAGAGAAATATAAGCTATAACTATATAAAAAATTCTGTGGCTATTAATTATGTTAAGGAAAATATAGACAGGATAGGCAGACAGCAGGCATGTGAAGTAGATGGGGCAGAACTAACGAAGATGAAACGCTGTAATTATAATGTGCAGTGGTGGTGGTAAAGGAGCAGTGAGAAGGTAAAATAGGGAGGCTGAGGGGAGGAAAGGAAGGTAATTATGATGCTACATGGGATGGGTAATAATGTTAATGGGAAGCGGACTTGTCAACAATTAGATACCGAGGAGGGAAAATAAGAATACGCTCTTTCTATACTTTTTCACAGAATTTCTATTAGTTGCAGAAAAAAATATATAACGAGATAAAATAAAAAGTAGCAGAATTAAGATATTAATATGAAACTACCTCTCTACTGACGTCCATCCTTCGTCATCCACCCTCTTACATACACTCCCACACTCACTGACACACATGTACAAAAATACAACATACTAAAGTCAAATATCTTTAGCGTGTATCTTTCATTACTATTCCTGACATTAAGTATAATCCTTCCACTCCCAACTTTCTATACTCGCATAGTAAACACACGCAAGACTAGGTAATATATCGGCAGTGTAGCACCACATCGAGACCATACAGCGTTGCACATCTAAAGGAATAAAGCAGGACATGATTAATATATATATACAAACATCGCCACACTACTAAAATCGAAACACCAAATAAGTAAAAGCAAAAAAAAAAGGAGAAAGGAAAAGGAAGAGAAGTATGCATGTATATATGTGTATTTATGTATGTATGTATGTATGTATGTATGTATCTACTACGCATTTAGATAGGTAAATAGGAAGGTGGGTGGGTGATTGTGTGGGTGGATGGATGTCCGGGTGGGAAGGTAAGTAGGTAGACATGAAATAGAGAGATATATATATATAGATAGATAGATACTTCATTGACCACAAATAGAAAATTCTCACCATCATTTCTTTATGTGACGGATGACTGATTTCTTTACATTAACTTACCGCAACAATGACGGTCAGATAACGCCATGAAGGTAAGGAGAGAGAGAGAGAGAGAGAGAGAGAGAGAGAGAGAGAGAGAGAGAGAGAGAGAGAGAGAGAGAGAGAGAGAGAGAGAGAGAGAGAGAGAGAGAGAGAGAGAGAGAGAGAGAGAGAGAGGAAATCTGAATAAGAGGTATTGGCTAAGAGAGGCAAGTTGGGACGAGAAGTAAGAGGTAAGGAAAGAGTCACGATAAAGGAGATGAAAAGATGGGAAGGGAAAGGTGAACATCAAGTGAAGGGAACTAATTAGAAAGAAAAGTAAGATTTTCTCCCTCCATTAATTTCTCATCTCTCCTTTACCTTATTTTCTTCACTTATTATTCTTGCTTCTTCCTTTGCCTTCCTCTACTTCCTGTAATTTTTCTCTCTCCCAATTTCCACTCCTTTTCTCAATATCGTTCTTCCCCTTCCTTGCTACATATTTCCTCTCTTACTTTTTGAAGCCATAGTTTTCTCATTTCCTTTCCCCTTTAAACAACCTTCTCAGACATCATCATTATCCTATTTCTCTTCCTGATGATCGTTCTCCTCTTTTCCCGTAACCTTCTTCTGCTGTACTCCTGTGTCTTCGTCAGAATCCCGAAGCAGCCACTGAAAGACCACATGTCACTGAATTCTTTTGCATTCCTATATCATAGTGTGATTCTTAATACAAACTACAGTATGGATCAACAATTCTACTGGTGTTTGTTCCTGCTTCATGTTTCTGTGCTCTTTCTCCTACTCAATTCTCTCTTTTTCTCTTTTTTCTTCCTCTTCCTCCTCCTTGTCATTATCATTAGCAGCGATCACTAATCCTCTGAATGACAAAGGCCCGTTATACTTTTCCCTCCCCCATTCTCTCTTTGTCTGCCATTCGTATGTGTGTTCCGTAATTACCAAGGTGATGACGCTTATCTCCTTCCCACGCCTTGCAGGATAGATCAAAAGTTACACATTATTAAGCTTCCACTGCTCTAGCTTTAGAATAAGAACATAAGCGTGTTTACAGTATCTCAAGTTCATTGTTTTATTTTTTTTCGTTCAGTCAAGTTTAATTTTCTTCCTATTGTCTTTAGATTGTTTTGTTGGAGATGATAAGCTTCATAAACTAACAATAATAAGGTTTCTGCTAAATAACTCGTCAGGCATGTAAAACCTAAGCTATACGTGCATACACATATACGCATACACACATACACACACAATAATAAATAGCCTGGATTCTACATGACATTTTCTTTTTCCTTTTGAAACGTTTACTGCTAGCATTTAAAGCGATTATTTGGATTGTGTTGTTCTTTTCCTTGTAATTCTTTGTCGGTGTCATATGCGCACAAAAAAAAAGGAAGAAAAACAGTGGAATGTCAGCAATTACTTCTGTTTCTTCTTAAATTACTTTTTTTTTCACTCAGCTTCTAGTTTTCTTACATCTGTCCTTTCTCTGTCTATCATTCTTCAGTCTTTCCTGTTTTCCTTTTCTATTACCGTCCTTCTTTCTTTCTATCATCTGTGCCTCTTCTTTCATTATATTCCTTCCTTCTTAACCACTGATCCACACACACACACACACACACACACACACACACGCGAAAAAATAATCAGGTATCTGTCTAGGTAAGCAAATTATCGAATCATCTTAAAGAAAAAAAAATAAGACGAAAGAAAAAAGAGGAAGAAAAAGACAGAAAAAGACAACAAAAAGAAATAACAATATAGAAAAGATAAGAAAATGTAAAAGGGTGTATGTTGTGGGGTGGTGTGGGGTGTGTGTGGGGAGGGTAAAAGCATGACACTGACATCCATTAGTCCCCCATTAACCCCGCTTCATTTACCTCCCCAACGAGATAAGATTCTGCATTTTCTCCAACCCCATAACTTCCGCGCATCCTTTTTCCCCCCCTCTCTTTTCCTCCTCCTTTCCTCCTTTTCATTCTGAGGTGATTGCTACCCTCCGCCTTCTCCTCCTCCTCCTCCTCCTCCTCCTCCTCCTTTTTCTACTCCTCCTCACTCACTTTTTCCACGCTCCTCTTTTTCACAAGGAAGAAAGAAAGTGAAATGACGGAAGAAGGAAGAAAGGGAGGGATTGATGAAGAGAAGAAAAGAAGGAAGTAAGAAAAGGAAGAGAGAAAGGGAGACGTGCTAAGGAAGGAAGGAGGAGAAACAAAGGAAACGGAAGAGGTGCGGGAGGGAAAGAAATGGAAGTAGCGATCACTGGAAACAGGAAAAGAGGGAGGATGTTGAGGGCAAAGAAGGGAATGAGAAGACAGAGTAAAAATGGAATGGGAAGGTGAAGGAAGAGAGAGAGAGAGAGAGAGAGAGGAGTAAGAAAAGACGAGAAAAGGCAGAAAGGAAGAGGAGTGGGAGATAGTGATACAGTTAGAGTAAGAAAGAAGAGAAGAGAATAGAGGGATGGAATGAGACGAAGAACTTCCTACTATGAATCTTTTTCTTTGTCTTACTTTAATATTGTTGATAAAGTATTCCAGTTTCACTATAAAAATAAAGAAAAAATACGAAACACCATTAAGGTTTCGTATCATCAACTCTTAATTAGGTTTCATTGATGTTATTACTCTGTTTTTCTCAGCTTAGTAATAAAACGCAGCAAAAATGTTATGAAATGTTGCAAAATGTTTATAATGTATTTCCTGCATTTTTTTTGTGTAAATTTCTTGGTGTTAATTTACTGAATATCTGTCTTTCTCTCTGTCCGTCTGTCCGTTAGTCTGTCTGTCTGTCTTACTGGGATGTTAATTTGTTGGAGGAACGTTCACACAATGCATTTATTTTAAGACAGCGTTTTTTGTGTTTTTTCTCTCCACCTGCAGCGTTGAAGTCAGTATAATTAAGCGGAATGACTGTACGTAAACACACACCACAAAGAAGTACAGGGAAAATAAAGTTGAAGAGTACGGAAAAAAAAAAATTCTTTTCACACGAATAGAAGAAAAAAAAAAAATAGAAAGAGAAGGAAAGGAAGAAAGATCCGTCTGTTCACATCTCACAATTTTTGCTTCTATATAACTTTTAATTAGAGTTTTGATGAGAGAGAGAGAGAGAGAGAGAGAGAGAGAGAGAGAGAGAGAGAGAGAGAGAGAGAGAGAGAGAGAGAGAGAATAGAATTAAAAAAAATAAATCAATTCTTCTTTACCATCCCTCCGTCTTTCACTACTCTTGGCAAACCAGCAGTGAGAAAAAAGGAAACATATTTTGAGAAACATAATTTGATGACCTGTCTAGTAACTTTTCGATGCGTGTGACTGAGTGAACGAAAGGCGATGGACATAGAAGCGACAGATTATAAAGTAATGATGATAGGCCGAGGGAAGTTAGGAAGAATGGAGACGAAGGCTTGATAGAAGTAGAAAGGTGAAGGGAGAGAGGACGGAAAGGGAAGATGAGATAGAAGAAGCGTTGATAAAAGAAGAAAGATGTAAAAGTAGGGAATGAGAAAAGGAGAAGGAGGAAGCAAACAACTGAAAAGAAAGACACACTGGGAGAAGAAACGAAGAAGAGAGAGAAGGAAAAGAGAAAATGAAATAGAGGAAGCGTTAATGAGATGAAGACAGAGAATGAAAAAAGGAGAAGGAAATAAAAAGGAAACGATAATAGAAAGGAAAAGACCGAGGGAAGAAATAGGAAAGCAATAAAAGGCAAAAAAACTGAAGGGAAAGGAGGAAAAAGAACTAGGAAGATAACGTATGGGGAAAAAATGTGAAACGAAGCCAGAGGAGGTAATAGAGGAAAAAAATTATGACTAAATATAGATAGAATGTGGGAGAAAATACCAAAGAGAAGATAGGAGGCAAGGAAAAAGAGCAGAAGAATTAATAGAAGTAGGAAAAAAGGGAAAGAAATGAGGGAATTGAATATGGATATAGATTATTAAGGAAGGGAAAAGGATGAGAGAAAAATTTAAGAGTTGTAGAAGAAAATAGAACGAAGGACTAGGAACGCGAAACCACAAATAGAAAATGTGGAAAGTAAAAAGATGAGGTGACGTGGAAACTAAATAGAAATATAAAAAAAGATAAAGATGAGAGAGAGAGAGAGAGAGAGAGAGAGAGAGAGAGAGAGAGAGAGAGAGAGAGAGAGAGAGAGAGAGAGAGAGAGAGAGAGAGAGAGAGAGAGAGAGAGAGAGAGAGAGAGAGAGAGAGAGAGAGAGAGATACAGTGGAACCATGCGTGCTTTGGGGTCCGAGTGGTGTCTAAGCGCACTGGTTCGAATCCTGTCCACGGTCCGAGTGTAGGTTGGGCTTCCTCACTCGGGGCAACGGTTTCCTAGCGGGTGGGCTTTGAGATAGGAGGTACCATAAACAGTATCCCCTTTAGCCCAGAAATTCCCGTGAAAAGCCCACATGGTATAAATAGAGAGAGAGAGAGAGAGAGAGAGAGAGAGAGAGAGAGAGAGAGAGAGAGAGTAATATCAGCGAATACTTTCCTGCTATTATTGCCAACTACGAAACAAACCAAATTAACTCATTTCCTCCAATTTACTGACTCACATAACTCTCTAAGCAGTAATACTAAAAACTCTCCAATTCTTCAGAAAATAATGTGATAATGAAATAAGTAACCTCACGCACCATTTTCTCTTTTCTCCCCTGCTGAAATCTAAAGGAAAACGGAAAGATAAGAAAAATAATGGAAAAAGCAAGAACATTACCTATATACCTCTCATATGTAAATACATTTCTCCAATCTTCTTTTAAAAACTTTTTATTGACTCGAGGCTATCGACAATGTGTTCAGAAACGCTATGCTCTCTCTCTCTCTCTCTCTCTCTCTCTCTCTCTCTCTCTCTCTCTCTCTCTCTCTCTCTCTCTCTCTCTCTCTCTCTCTCTCTCTCTATCTATCTATCTATCTATCTATCTATCTATCTAACTATCTAGCAATCTCTCTCTCTCTCTCTCTCTCTCTCTCTCTCTCTCTCTCTCTCTCTCGACTATTTTCAAAGGCAACAAGGATCATAAACCGAATGTTGATAATTTGTCACTAGAACCGTAAAAGTAAACGCTCAAAAAAACCGTATCACTTCAACAAGAACGTTTTGAAAGCCGTGGAACCGTTTCAGAATATGGAACCTCGCTACTGAGTCTATTCCAGTCATTCATTGCTGTCTGAGAATCAATACCTTCCCTAGATATCCTTCAACTAACGTACTGTACTTTAACCGAGTTTGGACCCATCAGTTTCAGTCCATATATACGTCAACAACTAATCACTTCATATAATTCTCCCTCAATTCATAATCCTGCAATTGACAACTACAGCCATCGGTACGTCAGCAGCCGAGCGTGAGAGAGAATCCGTAAGGCGAAATTCTGGGGAGAGGGACTTAGGAGAACGAGTAACGGGGGAGGCAGGAACGTGGGCGGAGATGAGATAGCTTGTATGAAAGTGGGATGGAAAAAAGGGCAAAGTCGATGGATGGAATAAGAAGGAAGGGAAGGCAAGGAGGGGCGGTGATGTTTGGAAGGGAAGGGAGAGCGAGGAGTGAGTGGGAAGTGGAGAGAAAGGCAGATTGTGAAGTGACTGCGAAAGTGACAGAGAGAGAGAGAGAGAGAGAGAGAGAGAGAGAGAGAGAGAGAGAGAGAGAGAGAGAGAGAGAGAGAGAGAGAGAGAGAGAGAGAGAGAGAGAGAGAGAGAGATTAAACATTCATGACCTAGCATATTCTTTCACCATTCCACACACACACACACACACACACACACACACACACACACACACACACACACACACACACACACACACACACACACACACAAACACACACACTCCCTTTCCCGCCCCTCCAACCCAACCTCTGCACCATAAACATTAAAGTAATTCAGGAAAACAATGTCACCATTTAATTAAACGAGACAGTTCAGTTATGGCACATTATCACTTTGCCCTTCACCTATTACCACTTGTGTGTGTGTGTGTGTGTGTGTGTGTGTGTGTGTGTGTGTGTGTGTGTGTGTGTGTGTGTGCGCGCGCTATGTTCATTCTTTCTATTCCCTTGTATGACATTCTAATGCTAATTATTAAACATTTCCACTCTTCATCGCCGTAGCGTTTCAATCACGTCCATCCCAGCTGACTGCCATCGTCTGACACCTACGTAAGTCTAATAACCTACACGTGCTCCTCTGGCTTCCTCTCTCCTCCTCTTTCTTTTATAGTGCGTGAGTCAATCTTCACTTCCTTCAATAAGATCTAATAATTCTTTCTTTTCTGTTTTTCTCTGATTTTTCTCCTTGTTTTTCCTTGTAATTTCCTTCGTTTCTTCTTATGTTTTTCAATTCTTTGTATTTTCTCTCTTCCTTCTCCACTTCCCCTTGAGTATTCTTTCTCCTTCCTTTCCCTTTCAAGTTTTCTCCTTCCTCTCTTCTTCCATCTCTTTCTCTGTCAGTGCCATCCTATTTTTCTCACGGGATATCAGATTGCAGTCCCATAAACAACCGTAAGATCCAACGAGTTTGAGGATCTTTGTATCACTTTACCTTTCCTTGAGAGGTTTTGAAACTTATTTGGAACTTATTTGACGAGAGAGAAGTAGAGACGTAATATGTCATGGAGTTATGAAGTTTATATTGACCAGCTCTATGGATTCTCTCTTCCTCTTTTTCTCTATATATACGTGTCAGTGGTTAGTTTGCCAGTTTGTCTGCCGTCACGTCTACTCCTTCCTGATGCATGTGTTCGGTTATCGCCCGGCGGGGAATGGTTCTGGGAAGGGCCCGAGATTTATCCACGTAATATCAAGACGAGACAACTTCCCTCGTTCTCTTTGTAGCTTCATGTCTTTTCTTCTGACTTCATATCTTTACATGAATCTTCCACTTGCTCCCTGATGCCTTTTGGTCACTCACATGATTCAGAGAGAGGAAAAAAAAAAAAAGAGAAAAGAAATACAAAATACTTCCGGGAAAGGCTGAAGCACTTGAATAAAAGATAATGATCAGGTTTAGTAGCGTAACTATCGTAAGATCCACATCGAATCTTAACTATGGCTACGAAGGACACTATGACATCTATTGCGTCACTTAAATAACCGCGGAAGGCAAAATAAAAATGTACACTATATAACATTTTTAAAAATCCGATCATTTCTTTTAAGTCGATGATGTGAAAATTTTACTCTAAACTTTTACGAAAATATTCTGTCAAGTCGGAGGTGAAGCCGCATCAGTGGAAGGGTTAAAACAAGGCTTGCCGAGTGCCTCACTTCACCACACTTTCCCGGAGCAACCAATAACTTCTGTAACTCTTCAATGATAACTTCCTAAACTAGTGACTTCAACGTCAATACAATTTTGTCGCCAAGAAGACTGATCATGTTCATCTTTTCTCTCTTTCTGTCTTTTTTTTTTTTAATTTCAAGTGATAGTTCTTTCTTAATTCTCTCTCTCTCTCTCTCTCTCTCTCTCTCTCTCTCTCTCTCTCTCTCTCTCAAACACTTACGTTTGATCACTTCTTTGAACTTTTAAAGGAAGTGAAGGTTGAAAGTGAGATAGAAGGAAGGCAAGAGTTAGTGGTAAGACAAGGGAAGGAAGGCAACACGTGGAGGTGAGGGACACACGGACTGGGAGACTGTCTGTGGGTGGTAAGGTCTTGAAACTCCACAGATAATTAAGTTACAGCTCGACACTCACGGTTCACATTTCCTGCTGGGCAAGTTTGAGGTTCTTTGTTTTTCTCGACTTGATAATTGCGTCTTATTAGCGACATTAGCAAGTTAAGGAGGGGAAATGTAGGCAGAGCAGCAGAGACTTCGCTAGAGAGTTCACGCCGTTTCTCTGTTTTTCGTAATGAGTGAAAAGAGATTCCTTCCCAAGAGAGGAAACTGAGAATAGAGTTTTAATGTCTTATATGATGCAGTTCTTTATAATACTCATCAATGGAGTGAGACTTACACAGAAATTACATAGAAAAACCGATAAACAAGGAGATTTTTCTCAGTCTTAGCAAAAAAGATAAATGGTAGCACAGTTATATATAGACATCGTAGAAGCAAAACTATTCAAATTTATAAAGGCTAGTTACTTGTGCCTCATGTCTTCTTCACTTAGCCTTACATGTCTGTCAACTTTATCGCAGCCAGGCCATGCAAGCCCTCTGAAAGCTCACACCAGAGACGTGGCTTTGTGAGTCAGCGTCGATGGTCTGATAATAGCGTGTGTCGGTGATAACAGCTACTCACTAAGGAATGTTCACTCTTGCTTTGCCAACGGTGATATACAACCCGAATCAAGTGAGTGACGACCGCAATAAATACTTGTAGAAGCAGTGCTCCTCCCTCCTTCCACCCATCAGCCGCGTCAGAAGTATTGTACCTGCGTAATAAATGAGGGAGCGTCTGCACCTCGCACCAGCCTCATTTCCGTGCCTTGGCCCTGCAGCGAGTGTCACCTGCCGCAATCTACCTATCTGGCCAGGACATGTGGGCTACACGTTTGTACTGCAACTATTAATTAGTATTACAGAAGCTTGAATGATAATAATGATGGTGACAACAACAACAACAACAACAATAGTAATAATAATAGTAATAATAATAATAATAATAATAATAATAATAATAATAATAATAATAATAATAATAATAATAATAACTATAATAATAATAATGAGTTGCCTAGTTTGTTAAGTTGATAGTGTATATCTTACTAAAGACTCTCATTAAAGAATTTTTTTTCAGAAATGTTTATTTGAGGCTTAATAACAATACCAACGGGAATGAAACATTTTCCCGTTAGGTTTCGATGATGTATAATTAACTACACAACATTCCATTGGGGACGAAAATATTACTGATAACTGCTAAACGTAAATTCTGATAAAGAGAATGAATTACATTACTTACTGCCTGTAGTTTTCTGATCAAAAGAACTATTCATTAATGCAATAGAGATATAGGACAGGCCACCATGGATTATGCAGTTATGTAATGTGGCCATCGCATAACACTAGACAAAAGGGATGAAAAAATGTTGCTGATAAGAAATAACTGATATTCATACATAAACAACCTCCCCCAACACACCGATAAACAATGCCTTTCTTTTACCATTTGTTCGTGTGTGTGTGTGTGTGTGTGTGTGTGTGTGTGTGTGTGTGTGTGTGTGTGTGTGTGTGTGTGTGTGTGTGTGTGTGTGTGTGTGTGTGTGTGTGTGTGTGTGTGTGTGTGTGTGTGTGTGTGTGTGTGGGCGTGGGTGTGCCTTTCACCAAAGCCAGCCATCATAAAAACACTGAATAGCCAGCAGATAATAATAGCAATACCACCACCAACAGCAACACCAACACCATTAACATATCAGAAGAAGCAGCACCATGTCTTCAGCCACCCACACACTCCAGTCCTCACGGTACACTACCTGACAAAAGAACAAACACAATACAGACACCTCCATTCCTATTCCTCCTTTACAGCTGCCTTGAATGCTCAGCCACCTCAGCCCCAGGAACATCAAGTCAGCCACTCGTAATATAACACGCCTGACCGCAGCTTCACCCCTGATAGCACGTCACCTACGCATCGTGATAAGTAGGCGGTGGTCGGTAGTCGGTGTTGACGCTGCATCTGATTACGTCACTCTGCCTCTCCCTTGCTGTATCTAGTGAGAGGGTGACCGCTATGCTGGTTATTCTAAGGTAGGTATCTATTCCTGTGACTGTATTACTTGTGTGTTGTTCGGCTCAGTTTAGTTTGCTTGGTATTATGAATTTCAAGAGATAGAATTTCAGAAGATAAAAGGTTCCAGTACCATTAGCCTTCTATCTCCTGAAATTCGTGTCTTTTTTTCTATATTCGCCCCAAGTCATGTTTAATTTGTTGTCTTCGTTGCTTAAAAAATGTCTCTTATCAATAGAAAGAAGCATTGTTAGTTTATCTTTCTATGGTGATTTTAGCCACCAAGCTAGAAATATCTACGTTCTTTTTATTTGCATCATTCCTATTTTCTTTTCAATGGCTTGCTTACTTCATTGAGTCACGTCGTTAACACAGAAACCTCAGACATGCTAGTACGGAGTCGAGCTTTCTTTAAATCGTCGACTTAAATTAAATCTTTGCCATAATAATGTCGATATTTCTGGATATACACCTTTTCAATCTTTTCAGGTACTTAATATTTCTGAAGTGTAATCATGCTAAGAGATGATTATTTCCCTAACGAGATTGTTGGTACAGATGTAATGAATGGCTATGATGATCAATGTTCCGAAAGCCTTTATAGTCACTCCATTAATCGCAATTTGGGAAAGCGCGAGTGTCGTTACATAATACATATTCCCATAATTGGTCGACTTAATGAGATCGTTGCTGTTCGTGCCAGAATATTAGCTTGATGTAATAACTAACCCTCTGATATTTCTTGAACCATGCCAATAGCTATAGTGTGTGGGTGTGCACGTGTATATGTCCCAATAGCCTGCGGAGTTATAAGATCGTTGCCACAGAGGTGTTGCATAGGTATAATATCTAATACTTCAATGGTTTTTGTAATCTTGGAACTATTCTAATGTTGGAATGGACAAATGTAATTCTAGTACATGGTTAATTTGTCTAGTACCTGAGTTGTTAATTAAACTGTCGCTAAAGGCTTAGAAAAACGACTATTTTTTTCATTGAAATATAGCTAATTTATCAGTTTACTCAACGTACTATGGTAATGGGTACGTTTAACTTTCGTACTGGGAAATAAATCTTTTACTTAGTCATCTTGAATCGTTGCCACAAATAGCTTAGTATGATACGAAAAAAAATAAGTCGCTTAATAAACACAGAAACAATGTTAGCATCCTAATATGTCACGGCTTACCACATCTCTACTTAACTCTTTGATTACTACAGCACCTTCTCACCTTGATATTATAGTCGTGAAGGATTTGAGAACTTCCACTCCCACTGAAAGGCATCACTGAATGTCTAACAAGGCTGGTTCTTAACCTCTTCAGTACTGGAGCGCATTGTTACTACAGTTTTGGGTATGATTAGACGATTTGATATACATTAGGAAAGGTCTATAGAGGTCAGGAGATTAGTGGCCAGAATCTTCACTATTCTAATCCCTCACATAAGTTTCTAAGCTGTATAAAATCGTCAAATAGTAAGCAGAATAAATATGAAAACACGTCCTGGTACTGAAGGGGCTCAAGAACAAAATTACTCGTAGCATTAGCAGACAAAGGATTAACCTCACCTGTGATACTACCTACTTGTTTCCATTCTACCAAAATATTCCACGTGGTTATTGACATTTCTCCAACCGGTGCTGTCTACCACTGTATCTAACACGTATCTTTCGCTATCTGAACTACATTCGCTCACGCACTTCATCAGACATGAAAATGATACACAAGGGCGGCACATCAAGCACTCGTTACTCTAAATGGTCAGGTAATGGAAAGTGACGCTGTGGACTCGGCGGCCACTGAGGCAATACCTGTTTTCTATTTTTATAACAGAGAGAGAGAGAGAGAGAGAGAGAGAGAGAGAGAGAGAGAGAGAGAGAGAGAGAGAGAGAGAGAGAGAGAGAGAGAGAGAGAGAGAGAGAGAGAGAGAGAGAGAGAGAGAGAGAGAGAGAGAGAGAGAGAGAGAATCATTTTATCGTTACGCATATCTTCCATTGTATAAGATAATAACTAAAACGGTTAGGGAGGAAAACTTAGCAATACTACAAAGAAAGTATAAAAGCGGGAAAATACGCACAATTTTTGGTAAAAAATGGAGGAATTGAATAAGAAATGAGTAGGAATGCGATGAACGCTAACACACGGTTTCCTTTCTACACTAAAAAGAAGTAGAGACGACGAGAATTCAGGCCATAATGTTTAGTAACGTGCGTCATTTCTCCTCGCAAAACGGTGGAAGAAAACATTTAAATATGCAGTACAAAAGAGAAATAAAAGAAAACAAAACCAGGACTGAACTCAAACAAAACACTCAAGCACATTTCACTGTAAAGCAGAAAAAAAGAAAAAAAGAAAAGAATAACAAGACTGAATTAAAACAAAACACACACGCACATTTCACAGTAAAGCAATGTGGAAAACAAAACCTTATAATATTTTACACGCAAACCAATTAGCGGAGGAAAAGAAACTCAACCTTTATTTTCTGCTCCTGTAGAGACGAAGCATTATCAACAGAGGGGGGAGGAAACGACAGACAGATTCATCACGTGGGGAAAGGAAAGACGTAAGGCTGAACAATAAGAATTACCAAAACGGAAGAATCCAACGGTAATGGGTTAATTTGTATGCAGTTACACGTTGGGAGCCAATTTGTTATTGTAATGTCCACTTATCAGGCAGACAGATCTGTGTGTGTGTGTAGATGCGTGTGTGTCAGGAAGGAAAGAGGGCAGTCAAGGAGGGTGAGCAGTGTTTCTGTAGAAAGATGACCAACGGGTGAAGAAACTACGTCATCGTCGTTGTCATCGTCATTATTTTAAGTGAAGTGGTGGTGGTGGTGGTGGTGGTGGTGGTGGTGATGATGATGACTAACAGTAATAATAATAATAATAACAAAACCAACAACAATAACAAAAACAACAACAGCTGTCAATAATATTACTTTCATTACATTACTACTATTCCTATTATCACCACCACCACTACCACCACCACCATCACCGCAACAACAACTACTACAACCATAATCTCCTACCACCAAAACTAACATAACAATCACCATCACCACCATCACTGAACACGCTACACCATTTCCACCACTAGTGTTTGCTTCCTCGTCTCAAACATTCCCAGGTTACGAGTGAAGACTTTGCGAACAAGCCTCAGTCACTTCCCCAACGCATATCAAACAGTTCCTGGTCTTGATCCCTTGGTGACAGTGCGAAGGGCTTAACAGTTGAGCTGCGAGGGAGGGAGGACGGTAAGGGAGGCGGGCTAGGCGGGATAGGAGAGGTAGGCGGGTTAGGTAGAGCTAGCAGGAGTGTTGGGGGTATGAGAGCGACCAGAACCTCCGCCCATTATACCAACACGGACCAAGGGCGGTTAAACACACTCATACATACGCACCTATACACTGGAGTCGCAATATGGAGTTTGAGTGGTGTTTCGTATTAACATGAAATGTTTCCATTCTTCATTCGAGTACACGTGTAACATTACTGGCGTGGGTGTTGCGGCAGCGGCGGCGTGGGCAGTGTAGAAAATGCTGTAAAAAGAAACTTGACGGGAAACAAGAGACACGCTAATTTGTTAAAGCGAGAGAGAGAGAGAGAGAGAGAGAGAGAGAGAGAGAGAGAGAGAGAGAGAGAGAGAGAGAGAGAGAGAGAGAGAGAGAGAGAGAGAGAGAGAGAGAGAAAGATAGGGAGAGACAGCCACTCAGAACCAGACATAGACAAACAAACAGACAGGTGAAGAGAAGGAAAGCCTCACGCAACTCACTACACTGACCACATTCCTAGGCACACCCATCGATCCTTAACAAAACATCGAACACTGCAACTTCGAGGTCTGACAAAAAGGGTCTCCGGAGAACCTACTCGGAAGCAACAGTCATTAGGTGAAGCATTGTGCGGGTGGCAAAGTTGAATTAAAAAAGAAAACATGGAAGTATCATTACGGTATCTTATCCTTCCAGTTTCATTGTGATAAAAAAAAAAGTGTTTTGGTGATACTCCTGTCCTTCTGGTTGATGTGGTAGTGGTAGGAAGGCTGCTATGGGTAATTTAAACAGTACTACTACAAGGACACAGTGCTGTTCAGTGCTGGACAAACAGTATTATCAGTTTCCAAGATACAAGTATTCCATCAATTGATTAAGTATAAGTAATGATTCTCTCTCTCTCTCTCTCTCTCTCTCTCTCTCTCTCTCTCTCTCTAAGGGGCAAGAAACTCTACTATGTAATCTAAACTAGCACCACTAACCTTATTTTCCCTTTTTCTCAACAGAGCAATGTATATTCCTTTCTCTCTCTCTTCTTGGTCTGCTGCACAACCCTCACCTTGCCTCCTTTTCCTTTCACAAGACATCAGAATCACAACAATGGTAACAACGGGACTGTCTTCCTCTGGTTTGGGATCGTAGGTGCGTCATTGTCAAAGCTGCTTACTGAAACCTAAGCTTCATACAGTGTAGGTTGTTTAAGTATGCTAACATCATTGTGTGTTTTCTTTACTGTGAAAAATGGAGGATAAAAATCTAACTGGATATATTAACATTAAACTGTAAGACAACCGCTATTACTTTTAAAAGGTCTTGTGTCTTAGCTCATTTTAACATATTCTAGTGATGCTATCGAGTATATTTTCATGATTCCAGTGACAGTTTCAGAGTTATTCTGGGAAAATACACCTATGAGAACTCGCCTAATCATCTCTGCTATCTTGGAAATGTAGTCGTGTTGAAAGAACAAAGGAAGCGTGCTAATTCCTCAAGAAATTCAACAATAAAATGTGGCGGCTTAAGTAGAAATAATGAAACGCATTCTCGCATTGACCTGCTTGGCCAGAAGATCCTCGAGATATCCATTAGTAATTATCTCCGTTACATATTCAAACTGCACTTCCTTCAAAGCAACTGACCAATTTTAATTCTGCTTGTTTTCCTGGAAAGAGAAACCTGTAATACAAAGAACTATAGTTGAGAAATAGCAATATGTGTGATAAAATAAATCATATATGTAAAGAAAAGAAAAAAAAATGCTTTTATTTCGTATTTATAAAAAAAAAAATCATAACGCCTGAAGGAAAAATGTATGAGCTCAAGAGTTGTTCCGTATAATTCAGAGAATCATATGCTAAAACGAAAACTTTGTAATGAAAAGCATGAAAATTCAGTTCCAGTTTTCTTATCCAAAAATTTCAAAAATTTTCCCAAATAAGACATTTATTAAAAAATCTAGGCAAGCAAACTGAACAAAAACTGAGAGAAACATTATACGCATAACTACCTAACTACTGTTCAATTTATAACCAGATTTAGATCTAAATTATTTTGGGGAATTCCGACCTTAAAGACTTAAATAAGGTATTGAGTGAAAAAGCTCCCCTCAAACTATTAAGCAAATGAAGCACATGCTATAAATACTACGAAAGCATTGGAATATGTGAACACACACACACACACACACACACACACAGAGAGAGAGAGAGAGAGAGAGAGAGAGAGAGAGAGAGAGAGAGAGAGAGAGAGAGAGAGAGAGAGAGAGAGAGAGAGAGAGAGAGAGAGAGAATCACTAAATAGAACTACAACACAGTACACGTCGCCAACAAGAGACAGACGGCCGCAACACACATTCAGGAGCAGCAGGAGGTGACTACACGCCCACCGGTAACACTAACCCATCGCTGATTCAGGAGTAGGCGAGGGAGAAGCGAATTTCCTTCAAGCTACCCTCAACACCGCAATGACAGGCTGTTCTCAATTATGCCTCGATACTGGCCGTGTTCATGGGGAATTATTCAAAAGGTGCTCGATCACACACCTCCCACGAACGTTTCAGCTCTTCTCTCTCTTATATTCCTCCCGTCATCACTATAAAGGCTCTATGACGACTCTAAAAGCAATAAGTAATTCCCCCCAACGTTATCTCGCTTCTTTGCGTAGTTCTATTCACTCTTTAGAAGCTTGATTTTACACCTCCATGAATGTTTCAACGCTTCTCTTTCATATATTCCTCCCGTCATCACTATAAAGCCTCTATGATAACTCTAAAAGCATTCAGTAATTCCCCTCAACGTTATTTCGCCTGTTTGCGTAGTCCTAGTCACTCCACGGAAGCTTCTTATGTCTGAATCTTCCTCATTTATTACCAAGATCACTCGTTAGGTCTCTATTTATTTCGATTTTTTCTCTCGATGGTCGATAACCTCCTCGGTGAAATAATGAAAGTTTTAAGTATTCCGTATCGGTTATCAGTTAGTTATCAGACATATGAGGGCGTGGGAGAACAGTGCTGGCTTGGGAATGACCTCCTACATCACGTCTTTTATCTTGCACAGCCACACGCCTCTTGCCTCTGAGTATTCATGTGTTTTTTTGCAACATTTGCCTCCTGGGTCATTCTCCTTCAAAGCCTTCTGTGTAGCAATACTGAATATGTGTGCACTGTATTCTCTCTCTCTCTCTCTCTCTCTCTCTCTCTCTCTCTCTCTCTCTCTCTCTCTCTCTCTCTCTCATTTCGCACGTTGTTCCCTCACGTTTTACCATTAGGTCGCGGCTTCATCCACCACCACCACCACCACCTACACTCCCCGCGTTTATTCATCTTACAGTGACTCGTACCCGCCGCCTTCTTTGTACCTCCTCGCCAATGGGTCAGGTGAGTCATCCGCCACGTGTATTTTGGAGTTCAGGGTTCATTTGGGTGGCAGAGCGAGTTCCACTGAAATGTTATCATGTCTTCAGTCTTTTCCAGTTAATTTCTGCAGTGTAGCTTTGGATTACTGGGGCTTGATATGATGGTCTTGTGTGAGTTTAGAACAGAATCTTGAATCATATAACTAATGGTTGATGAATGTAACTAACTTTTTTACTGCATGTTGTAGTTTTATTTGAAGCTACTGAAGTGAAGTACGGAGTATCATTTGTGGTTATGTTATAGTCATAGAAATAAATGTCACGATTAGAATATCCGTAGTGTTTTTTTTTTTTTTTTTTCTTAGTGTTGTTAGCATATTCTACATTATTTTTATCTCGCAAAAACGTATACATAATTTCTTCAGCGTCCCTAGTGCTGTTCTCGCTACACACTGCAAATGTTTGCGTGTGGCTTAATGATTGGCTAAAAATTAGAGATGTACCGATGCATCGGTATCGGTATCGGAATCGGCGGTATCGGTCCATTTTTGGGTATCGGTATCGGTATCGGCTTATTTTATACCGATACTCTCGATACCTAAAAGGAATTTACTACTTAGTGATATATTCGATATAAGATATTGATGATACCAAATTAATATAATACGGCGTATTAAGTTTCCGTGGTGATTACCGTATGTCATAGAATACTGTTTTCTGTGGTAATAAGCCACAACCTCTAAATTGGACGTGTATGAAACGCGTATAGGCTGAACTCCGGCATCCTGTCACACGGTCGGTCATGAGTCACCACGCATTCTCACTGTCTCTCAGTCAGACGCTGCTCCTCCACCCACACAAAGTTCACACAGGTGAAAAGCTTATGTTTTTAACTATAATCTAAGAATGTCAAACTTCAGATATTGAGAATCCAACAAAATGATTTGGTATATATATATATATATATATATATATATATATATATATATATATATATATATATATATATATATATATATATATATATATATATATATATATATATATATATATATATATATATATAGTTAGGCATTTTGCATTATTATAAATAACAGCATATTCTTATTTGATTTATAATTAACAGTGCTAGTGCTAGTCTTTTCCAAGATACCATACTGGAATAGGTGGAAGCTCGAATTATATATGTATATTAATTTTAATGCAAGTTACGTGAGTACCTAGTGTCACTTTCGCTGACATAGACTTTGCATATGACGCTGTACTTTTCGTTGGGTCAGTAAAGGCCATTCTGGTTGATGCAGTGATGCTGTACGGAGAGGAAAAAAAACTGCAGGGTTTCATTCTGAAGCGAGTAGAAGCTTAACCTTTCCACTAAGATATGCAGTTCACAGCACTAAAGACAGCAGAATTCTTGACAAGCACTATCAAGAAAGGAAAAAAAAATAAGAGTAAAGGTTTCTGGCCTGTGTGATACTTAGAGATTCCTGAAAAACAATAGGAAATAACTGAGTGGTTTGTGAAAGAAGGTAATGACATGTAACAGTAAGTGATAATGAAAGAAATGAATGAAGGAAAGATTTTGCTAACATTATGGCCGTATTTATAAACGTTTTGTTCTCTCATCACAACTTTTTTTCAACGGTTATAGAGATGATAAGCCGGGTTTTCAAGAGTGTTCTCTTGTTAATAATGCCTGCAAAATCATAAGACCCTTTGAAAGTAGTCCGGATGCGGCGTAGAAGCGTTTCAGAATACTGTTTTGCATGTGATGACATGATCTCGTTGCGATCCCTCTGCATGTTCTGAAGACTACATTAGATTGTATTGGTTGTACTATATCTTTTATAGCTGTCTGAGTGTCTCCAGGAATAAACGAGACACGACAGTACAAGACTGATGTATATCAAATAAAATAATGGTTTTGTAAAGAAGGACGTAGAAGCCCGACCCGACCACCGAGGCTCGGCGGACAATGCTGAATTCATTGCACAAATGGCCGGATCAGGTCATTACTGAGGAATGTGTCCAAATCCAGAACATCCGTTGCCCACACCTCAGCATGGCCTCGTATCTATTAAGTGTGACCGCAAGGGGCACTGAGAGACTCGCAGGTCGCAAGTAATACGTACAGGTTAGGTTAGGTTAGATCAAGGCAAGCTCATAGTTAATCCTCATATCCAGATTCAAGCTTTCTTTGATTTTGTGAGTTGAATGTAGCTGGAACTGCCGCCCGTCACACAATGTTGAGGGAGGATTTAGAAATAACAATGACTATCCTAAGTGAAATAACAGCTCACTTCAGCTAAAAAAAAAATAACGGAATGAAAAAAAAAAACGAAGAAAAAAGTAAAATTATTGGTGACCTTCATATAGATTAGTTCCATGGCCGTGTCGCTCTTGTCGTTTATAATAATAAACATAACTTGTTAGCACTGGTTGCTGAACAGTGCTGTGTTTTTAATTTTCCCTTCAAGACCAACAACATGGAATGGTTTTACAGGCAGATCAATAAGGTCTCTAACGAATCAGATCAGCCATCTAAATACCAATGGAAATTCTGTGAACCTCTGAGGGTTCGCAAACCCCAGGTTGAGAACCCCTTTTTTAGACTTTCTGAAAAAAATATTTATTCTTTTCTTCAGCCACACTGTTATAAAAATTACCTAAGTTTACTAGATTGTTTTTAACTTGTATTATTTCCGTCGCTGTCTACTTGAAAATACTGTAGAAAGACCAGCAGGTAAGGCCACGAGAAACGCCATCGAGGAAACTGAACCCTAGATACGAACACTCAGGCTAAGCGTATCTCGTTGTGTCCAGGTCGAGATGATCAAAACCAGAGTAGGTTTTGGTCAGGTGTTCCATTACGCACCCCAAGTTGTTTCAAGGTAAAGAACATGACGTTACTTTGTTCTTCTGAATTGTTCTTTCGAACATTTCGCGCCGGAGGTTCAATTAATGGTTTGGTTTCCTTTGTTGTTTATCCATATCTAAATTTACTTCTATCATATTTTTCCTTGCTTCAATACGTCCATTGTACCTTTATCAGATATATGTTCTTTGTTATCAAACTACTAATTGTTATTTTTTTAATGGTTCTGTTTTTTTTCGTATTCTATTTTTTTTTCTGCCTCTCTCCTTTCAATTCCATCCTTCTTGAAACATTACATTCTTCCTTCATCACCTTCTCTATCTCCCATTCCTACCATTGTGTAAATCACGTTTTATATATATTTGGGAGACATTTCCTCTTTCTGTAATTCCGCCCCCAGGTGTTAACGTATATACGTTTGACAGAAAGAGATAAATAACACGTCAAATACATATAACGCTGATAAACTGCCATATGTTTTTAATTATTTACTATTTTTTTTATTTTGTCAAACATTTATGTCAGATCCTTATTCAAGCCACCTTTCATACTTTCCAAAACATTTTTTTTTATGTCACATGGATCTCTGCCTAAATACCTATCAATTTATCAACACATATATCTATCTCTCGTTTTAATCATATCTATCTAATCTTTCAAATTAGTCACTCATCTATCCATCTACAACTATTTCCACCCACATTTATTCTGGCTGTGTATTCATCTATCTACTTCCATCGCCATATTTCTGCAATCTATCTATCAGTCGATCTACCCATCTCACAACAAGGCATTTCCACATCTCTTCATCCTATCTCTTCATCTACTCGCTTTCTTTTCGTTTTTTTTTTCCTTTTTTTTGCTTACAATCTCAGTTGTGTGAAAATAGCCTGAGTGTAAGATAATTAAATGAAGCTACAATTAGCAAGTATTTCACCTGCAAAACTAAGGATAATTAAGTTCTCGATTATTACCAAGAGAGAGACGGAGGGAGAGAAAAAGATAAGAGGGAAAGAGGGAGAAGGAGATGAAGGGAGAGCTTTCTTCTACCCAAAAACGAAAATGAAGGACAATTTCAATTCTGTCCGTTGAAGATAAATTAGAGAAAATTACGAGAGAGAGAGAGAGAGAGAGAGAGAGAGAGAGAGAGAGAGAGAGAGAGAGAGAGAGAGAGAGAGAGAGAGAGAGAGAGAGAGAGAAATTGAAACTCTATTGTATATTTTTTCCAACTATTTCTAAAACCAAAAGTATTAGATTGAAAAGGAAGAAAAAGGTCGAGTGAGTGAGTGAGAGAGTGAGTGAATAAATAAGCATGTGAAAAAAACGAGTAAATGCAAATAAGTGCGGAGAAATATGTGAATGTGTGAGTAAATTAGTGAATGAATGATGATGATAGAGAGAGAGAGAGAGAGTGAATGAATGAATGAAGGAGAGTTTACATGCATGAAAGAGTAAGACCGAATGACTGAAGGCGCATGAGTGAGTGATATAATAAGTGAATGGATGAACACAGGACTCTTCTCTTTTTTATCGAAACAAATTCACAACAGGCATGGATAGAATAGCACGGCGTGAGAGTTAATGTAGGTGAGTGAATGAGGTTGTTAGCAGGCTGGGGTTAAGCACACAAGCCCACGTGAATAAATCAAAGGCGTGTATGATTACCTTGCATATAGTTACAAGTAGGTTACAAGCAGCTGGTGGTTCCTGGGAGGCTATGTCGTAGATGTTTGTTCTGGGTGGTGGTGGTGGTGGTGGTGGTCGTGAGAGCTGATTCGCAATTTGACTGTCTAATTGAATGACTGGCTAACCTTAGACTGACTGACTGAAGGACACACACACACACACACACACACACACACACACACACACACACACACTTCTCTTCTTGCACCTCCCTATGGAAATCCTAATCTGTCTGAAGCGTCATTACGTTTGTCAAGGCAAGAAATTAATTGTTGTACATTAGAAGGACGAATGATTGAGGAGGGAATTGATTGTTTCCATAACTGATTAACTGACATTGACTGACTGGCTGAGTGAGTGATTGATATAATAGCTTGATGAAATAATTGTTGGTTAAATAGCTGACTCGCTGGTTAAGTAAATGACAGTTGATTGGTTGACGGAATGAGTTCAATGACTAATTCCCAAAGTAAATAGTTACTTGACTGACAAACTGACTAACTGATTAAATGATAGAATGGCTATGTTTCTTGCTACTTGACTAGCTGGTTGACTGACTGATTGAATGACTGGACAATTACTCGTTATTGTCTGACAGCTTACCTCTCTCTCTCTCTCTCTCTCTCTCTCTCTCTCTCTCTCTCTCTCTCTCTCTCTCTCTCTCTCTCTCTCTCAAACACATTACTTTCTCTCTAATTCGTCAAATCATAAATCAAAGACCATTTTCATCTTTCCCAAGCACTCAAATCCACTGCCTCCATCGTCTCTGCTTTCCTCACCTTCCCTCCTTAACTATATGCCAAGCCCTGTCTCCTTCCATCGCCTGTCCCGCCACACTCCTCCCCTGTTCTCACACTTTCAAGTAAAAATGGAAAGGTCAAACACATCTCTCCGAAATAACATCACATGGGTTTTTCTTAGATATTGGACGATGTGTGTGAGTGTGTGTGTGTGTGTATGTGTGTAGGAGGAGGAGGAGGAAGAGGAGGAGGAGGAGGAGGAGGAGGAGGAGGAGGAGGAGGAGGAGGAGGAGGAGGAGGAAAGGAAAATTCTGTAAGAAGGGAGAACTGGCTAAGGACAACAAAAACGTTTAAACAAAAGGCCTGCTTGGATGTCATTCCTCGAAGACGGCCGAGAGTTCACAAAAAAAAAAAATAAAAAAAATTGGGATTACTGTCTTGAAACCTCCCTCTTACATAAGTTCAAGTCATAGGGTGATGGAAATACAGAAGCGGATAGGGAGTTCTAGAGTTACAAGAGAAAGGGATGAGTGATTGAGAGTACTGGTTTAATCTTGCATAAGAGAGGTGGACAGACTCGGGGTGAGAGAAATAAAGAAAATCTTGTGCAACGAAGCCGCGGGGGAAGGGAAAGAATGCAGTTTAAAAGTTCAAAAAGTTTTCTCTGCTCCAATCAGAAATTTTAGAGAGATCAGAAGTCAGGCATTCTGTGGCGATTCAGAGTGATCTGTTGACTTCCTGAAGGGTTGGTCGTCACTGAAAGAGCGTGGGAAAGGGTAGGTGGTATCATTAGAGTAGGAGAGGATAGGACAACAAGTTTGGTTTGGAAGATCATTGATGAATAATTGAGAAGACAGGACAAAACCACTGTTAATAGATTAGAAGAACAGTGACCATCTACCACAGCAGCGATAGACCGATCCGAGAGGAAACTTGAGATAAAGTTGCAGAGAATAGGATAGAAGCCGTAGGAAGGTAATATGGAGATCAAAGCTTTGTGCCAGACTCTATCAAAAGCTTTTGATATGTCTAAGGGAATAACAAATTTGGAGAGGTTTTGTATTCTCTTATGTTTGATCATTTGTTTACTTGTCTACCTGCCTGTCTGTTCCTCGATTTATATTCCTCTTTTCGTTTTGTGGCAGATCCAGGACTCCTCTCTCTCTCTCTCTCTCTCTCTCTCTCTCTCTCTCTCTCTCTCTCTCTCTCTCTCTCTCTCTCTCTCTAAATCAAGGTGAGTGTTTGCCGCATTCAACGCGTCTGTTATTGTGTTCGAAGTGTTTATGTATTGACAAGTATTTGCGGAATTAGTCAAAGAAAAAAGTTTTTATAAATAAAGTTTCAGATATAAATGAATAAAAAAAATCGAGTCCTTGAAACCTCTCGGGAATGGAAACAATAATCAATGGAAAAAGTATACATATATGTCATGACACTTCATCACTGTCGCGTCAAACCGAGGACGGACTTTCGGGACACCACTCGTAATGCAAAGTTCAGCCAGTGGTGTTCAGTCCCCACAATAGGTTTAATTTTTTCATCTATTCCTCCTCAGAGAACAAGCAATATATAGTCAGCGTTGGCAGGTAGTGTGAGGAGCGGCCGCCCACCCCATTCCATCCATCCCATCCATCCCTGACCTGCCCTGCCACGTTTAATGCCTCACAAACAATGCATGTCATAATGGATTCATAACATGCACCTATAAATATGCAATGAGCAAAAGAAGCACCGGTCACCTCGCTTTCCTTCCTCTCTCCCTTCCGTCCTTCACGCTGCCGGCCTCACGCACCGGTGCGCCCGTGGAGCGCCGACACCACCTGATACGAACATGAATAACTCTGAATGACATCATGATACCCTTCGTGAATAAAAAGGAAGGGACGAGTCATTTGCCAGATACAGTATTGCCCCTTGGCGTGTAATTACAACCTGTTATACAAAGCAACACACTACACGCACTGACCAGAAAAATAGATGGACAACGAGGTAAAAGTGACCTAGAAATTATAAAAAGGAAGCAGGGCAGACAGACGACGAGAGGACTTGATATTACATTTGTTTCTCTCATAAGGGCTATTATTTAAAGGCTACAGTGTCTATCCCTTAGAATAGTCTTTTTTCAACTATCACTAAAGTAATCTAACTACTTTAAAATCATAATAGCTTACTCTATAAAATATGAAAATCAGTCACTCTAAGAAACTTTTGGTCTTAAGTGGAATAATAGCAATTGATGATAATGATAATGATAATGATGATAATGATGATGATGATGATGATGATGATGATGAGGAGGAGGAGGAGGAGGAGGAGGAGGAGGAGGAGGAGGAGGAGGAGGAGGAGGAAGAAGAAGAAGAAGAAGAAGAAGAAGAAGAAGAAGAAGAAGAAGAAGAAGAAGAAGAAGAAGAAGAAGAAGAAGAAGAAGAAGAAGAAGAAGAAGATGAGGAGGAAGAGGAGGAGGAGAAGGAGGAAGAGGAGAGTAAATGATATCAATATGTAAGCGTGTAAATTCCGCGATATTTTACAGAAAGGTTCAACAAACACTACGATGCCAAGGAGGAAGATTATGCAAAGTAAGTAGACTAACTGAGGGAAGTGTCTTGTTCCTGCAACTTAGAATAGAAATGTCTTGTATCTGTAACTTGTGATCCATTTTTCTATAAACTCCGGAATTGCGTCTGATTTTGTTCCTAAACCTATCAAGTGTTCGTCAAGTCTTTCTTATAATCATCTACACACCTTTTAAAAGACTCATTTCTTATACTAGTCTCTTAAAAAACTTACTTCTATGACTTAGCAAACATGGCATTAACCTTACATTCTTTTTCCTTATACAAACAATTTACTACAGTGGTATGATGATTCGCTTGTATTCAGAAACGCCTTCCCCTTTCACTACGACAATCATCCAAGACCGCAGAGACAACCTGGCGAGTTTTCAAGACAGTTTGTACTTTTGATAAACCATAAATATTGCCAATCTATCACCAGAACCACAAAAATACTCTTAAAACCACGAGTGTCTTCAACAGGAGCCTTTGGAAAGCAGTGATGGAGAGAGAGAGAGAGAGAGAGAGAGAGAGAGAGAGAGAGAGAGAGAGAGAGAGAGAGAGAGAGAGAGAGAGAGAGAGATGTGTTTCAGACGACCAGTGAAAGGCTTAAAGCTTCTTATAACTGAGGCATTACAACTATAAGGGAATTCCATGGCATTTCTGGAACTATGCTGGCTAACCCCATTTATTTTATTTATTTTCTGGGAAGCGGTAATGGAGTTTCCTTTTTTATTATTATTATTTTTTTCCTTCATTTTAGTCAGTCTCTCGTACACATAAAAGCTATCAGGTGATGCAGGAGAGTGAATCAATTTCGGTGCTTTTGTCTCCAGTCCTCGTCTCTCTTCTGGCTTATTGAACACTCACATATTTAAACCCTTTTTTTTTTTTAATTCACTTCCGTGCGAATGGCGATCAAGTGGGATTTATTCATTTATTTATGTATTCATTTATTTAATCACTTATCTATTTTCACTAACATTTATGGTCCTTTCCTTTCATCTTTTATTTTTTTTTTCCTTTTCCTTTTTACTTTCCTTTCCATCTTATCATTTCTCTTTTTCTGGTCACTTTACTTAATTTCCAGCCTTTCGTCAGTTTAGTTTATAGAAAAAAAAAACACGACCTAACCTACTTTACTTTGAATTAATCGAACACACTACCCTTTGCACCAACTCTTCTCAAATACTCCAGAAAAAAAAAAAAACAGCAATTTTACAACGTTAATATTTCTCTCTCTCTCTCTCTCTCTCTCTCTCTCTCTCTCTCTCTCTCTCTCTCTCTCTCACTCACTGCAGAAATTAGATCAGCAGGGAACACTTCTCTAACACCAGCGAGTAATCTGTTCTGCGTGAAACACCATTAACTTAAGCGAGTTACAGACGAGGGGAAGGGTCTATGGTGGTGGTAGTGGAGGTAGTGGTGGTGGTGGTATGGGAAAGCTGGAGAAAAAGAGGAAGAGGGAAGGGGAGAGGAATACATTGTGACAGAATGGAAGGGAAGGAAAGAGTAAAAAATGCAAACGAAGTGAAAGTATAAAAAAAAGATACGGAAGGAAATAGAAATGATTGAACAGGGAAAGGAAAGGAGGAGGGAAGAAAAATAGGAAATGAAAAAACGAGGAGGAAAAAAGAATAAAGAAAGAAAGTAGAACAAGGAAAAGGATAGAGAAAGGGAAAGAAAAGGAAACAAAGAGAATGAAATTACGACAGATAAGGAAAGTTGAAAGAAATGATTATAAAAGACCAAATAAAAGGAAGGGAAACAAATGAAGGATATAAACAAAGAAAAGAAACGAGAGAACACTGACGGAATGAAAGGAGGAGGAGTGGAGACGAAGGAGAAAGGGAAGAGAAGTGAAGAGAGGGAAAAGGAAGGGAACAGAAGGGAAGCAAAAAGAGATAGAAGGAGGGAATGAGAAGGTAAGAGTAAGCATAGAAGAAAGAAAAAAAAAAGAGAGAGAACATCGTGATTTATGAGTTTCTTCCTTACATTTGTTCTTGGACTATTAAACTTGAAATGTAGTTTTATATTTATCTTGACATTCTTTATATTTAATGATTCTGTCTTTTTTTCGGGTTTATCTATTTACCATTTTACTGTATTCGAAATAGGTTCTGTTAGTCTGGATCTCTAAAAGTGAAGTACAAAAACATTCCCACCAGTATCCCTCCTGTAGACTCCACCACAACTCGCGCCTTTCACTCTGCTCACCGGACGGAAGCTGACGGCTGACTTTTGAAGGGTCGAGACGCTCCCTCTTTACTGCTGCAATATATTTCTGGAGGAAGCGATCACTCCATCCATCGTGAGACATATGGGGTCTTTCAGTCACCCTCACCGCTGTCAACTGTGATGCATGGAGTCCCGGTGCCTTACATCACGACATATATGGAGAGACTGAATCCTTGCAAATCTTATTGTATCAGTAAAAAGTGAATGTCTTCCTTTTCCTCCTCTTTCTCCCCTCTTTTATGTGCTCTTGAAAATGGAAGATGACAAAAATAAAGAATGAAGACATGATCAAATGATGTACCTTTTTATGCTAAAGACATACACACACACAAAAACGTTATCTTACATCACCATATGGGAAACACATCAAACTTCTTTTTTTTTTTTTTTTTTTGGCAATCAACCAACGAAAAAAAATCTTATAGAGTTACCTTGATGTATCCTCTGGTGGCTTGGGTCGTGTCTTAGTCACTGGCACCCTTGGGATGTATAAGAGAGAGGTAATGGATGAGTAATGACGAGTAAATACAGGGGGTGTGTGATGGGAAGATGACAAAAGGCTGCAAGTAAGAACAGTAAGAATGAGAGAGTCGAGAGAGAGAGAGAGAGAGAGAGAGAGAGAGAGAGAGAGAGAGAGAGAGAGAGAGAGAGAGAGAGAGAGAGAGAGAGAGAGAGAGAGAGAGAGAGAGAGAGAGAGAGAGAGAGAGAGAGAGAGAGAGAGAGAGAGAGAGAGAGAGAGAGAGAGATAGTGTTTTAGGTGTGGATAGCAGAGAACAGGATGCAGATAAAAGAGAAACGGTTAATAAGGAAAGATAAGGGGAAGAGTGTGTGTGTTGGGAAAGGTAGAAAAAAAAAAGAGATGAGGCTAAGAGAGGAAAGAAGCGCTGGGAGGAAAGGAAATATGAGGAAGGGAGTTTTCTAGTCAAGAGGAGAGTAGGGTGAAGAAGGAAAGATTATGTTGAGAATGCTAGAAGAAGAGAGGAATGAGGCTGAGAAAGGAGAGAAGAGCTAGAACAAGAGAAAAAAATGAAGGAGAGTCTTCTGGGTAGGGATAAAAAAGAACAGGATGAATTTAGAAAAGATAAAAAAAAGGAGAAAGATTAAGTAAGGAGAGATTTGGCCAAGTAAAGTCATTTGTATTGCTTTTACCACTTTTCCTGCGGAGATTATGACTTATACAAATCCTACTACTGCAATGTGTCGAGCTTAAAATACTGACAAGTATTTTGTATACATAGATAGAGAATCAAAGAGTTAGAGCGAACAAAGGTTGGGGAGGTCTGGGGCATACTGGGAGTACGTCTGGGGAGGAACATTTTGGCCGGGGGAGAGGGTAAGGGGGAGGAATGTTCATCTATCTCCAGCAAGACTCCCTCGGGTCATTTTATCCACTCCGAAGCGTTAAACTTAGGCTTCTTTAATATGTAATGCCTGGTTATTTCTTTTTAGTCGCCCACCTTGAATTTAGATAAGGCGTGCGTACGTAACAACTGCCGACTAAACCTCTATTTCCGTACATATTTATTGTTTAATTGTCTATTTGTTGTTTTCTTTAGCGCACAGCAACAGACACCATTGGGAAATGTGTGTGTGTGTGTGTGTGTGTGTGTGTGTGTGTGTGTGTGTGTGTGTGTGTGTGTGTGTGTGTGTGTGTGTGTGTGTGTGTGTGTGTGTGTGTGTGTGTGTGTGTGTCTGTGTGACCCCTCCCACAACACACACCAGCACCGAGATGAGGTTCCCCTGGCAACACACTCCTTCTCTCTCTCTCTCTCTCTCTCTCTCTCTCTCTCTCTCTCTCTCTCTCTCTCTCTCTCTCTCTCTCTCTCTCTCTCTCTCTCTCTTTCAGGTGAGGTCATAAACACTCCTTTACGTTTTACATTTCCCTGCCCTGCACCTTCCACTACTATCCTTAACATTTATCATTACTATTATTATTATTATTATTATTATTATTATTATTATCATTGATGTTGTAGTTGTTGTTGTAGTCACATCATTACTGCTCGTATGTTTGTTTGTGACGACCCATATTTCCCCAACTCGCACAAAATAGGCACCAATTTAGAGACCCAGAAACACGACGGTGGGAGAAGCGGATGAGCATGACACCAGGAAGAGGAAAGATAAAATATACAAGCAATATTCCTGACGTCTTTACTGTATACCTACAGCTAAACCCATTTCAATCACACAAGGCGGCACCACAACCCCACAGCTGCTGGTGCCAGGGTAAAGAACACCTCCACTGCCTCTGTGCTGGAAACTCACTGGAATCAACGTGACGAGACTAATAATACTACAGGGAGTAAGAACCTGAGGAGGAGGAGGAGGAGGAGGAGGAGGAGGAGGAGGAGGAGGAGGAGGAGGAGGAGGAGGAGGAGGAGGAGGAAGAGGAAGAGGAGGAGGAGGAGAAGAAGAAGCAGAAGTAGAAACAAGAAGGAGAAGGATGAGAAGAAGCAGAGGCAGAAGCAAAAGGAAAAGGAAAAGGAGGAGAAGGAGAAGGAGGAGCAGAAAGAGAAGAATGAGGGAGATGAAGCTATAAGAGAAGGAATATAAAGGAAATCCAAACGATAACAAATATTGAGATCCATTTTAGACTGTCTGGGTAACTGTTCTACGTTAACTATTAATGGAAGAGACAAATTAGTACATAGGTAAAAAGGAGGAGGAAGAGGAGGAGGAGGAGGAGGAGGAAGAATATTAAGAAGAGGAGGAGGAGGAAGAGTAAAAGGAGATGAAAGTACAAGATAATACAAACACGCAGCGCTTATACACATCTTAGTCCACTCGAGAATAGCAATGTAAGAGTTTCAGCGACTTCAACACCTATAGAAACACCGTCAGCCAGCGTCGCCAAAAAAAGCAAGGCGATGGGAGAGAGGAAGGAAGGTACACGTGTGAAGTGAGTGGCAAGTTAAGCCTGGAAGTGTCCCCGAGTGGCAATCTCCCTGAGTAATGCGCGTGATTTGGCGGGGAGCCGTGAACACTCCCAAGACGACTGCCACGCCAAACTGCCACCACTAACACGAGCCTTTCCCCGCCACCACTGCACTAACGACGCGTGTGATGTGTGGGGCGTGGGATGCAAGGGAGGAGCAGGACGCCTTATTAGAGGGATCAAGATGCTGGACTAAAGATTACGTAGGTGTAGGATATCTGGAATGTTAGAGGTGTAGGATACGTTAAGGACTCCGTGATGTATACCTGTAGGATATGTTTAGGTGTAGGATACGTTACTTAAGGACCCCAGGATGTGTTTGAGGATGTTTAGTGTGTCCGTTTCTTAAATGTACAAATATTTTTAATCAATTTGAGTTTCTCCTATTTTTTCTCTTGCCACATGCTTTTCTAACTCTTCCTTCAATGCCTAATTCCTTTCGCCTCCCTCCCTCTCACGCTGCACTTCTATTTTCCATTCTCCTTCCCTCCCTCAATTGTCTTTATATCTCCATTTAGTTAGAACACAGGTTTCTCCACGTCTTCCCTTATTTTTCCACCAATCTACGTTCTATTCATTTTTCGGTCCTAACTAATGGTATATCCTTTAGTCCTCATCCTATTTTTCTTTTCCCCCGCCTCCTCTTCCTCTTGCTCCTTTTCCTAATCTTTCGCCATCAAGAAATCTCGGCTGAATCTCTGGCCTCTGGTGTGTGTGTGTGTGTGTGTGTGTGTGTGTGTGTGTGTGTGTGTGTGTGTGTGTGTGTGTGTGTGTGTGTGTGTGTGTGTGTGTGTGTGTGTGTGTGTGTGTGTGTGTGTGTGTGTGTGTGTGTGTGTGTGTGTGTGTGTGTGTGTTGGGGAAAGAGGGGCGGGAGGGGGAAAGAGGGAGGAGAATGTTAAGTGCCATTCATCGGAGAGATAAATTTAACTAAAACTATTCAAACCTTATACAGATTCTTTTCCCTCATTGAGAAGCAGAATCATTGCTCCATTCTTTACTATCAACTGATAACAACCTTACCGATACAGATAAAAAGTCATGACCGGAATTCTATCTACCAGAGAAAAAAAAAAGGAAAAGAAAAACTTATATCAAAAAGAAAGAAAGGAAAAAAATACGTCTAACAAAAACAACAATTAAAAAAAAAAGAGATCTGAGCTTCAATAGTCAAAAAAAATTAACGGAAAAATATTACTTGATTAATGCAAACACCCACAGACTTTTCTTTTCAGGTTGTGGCCGCTAATGAAAGGATTCCTGGATTTAACATATATATAACCATTTCACTCGGGTACATAAGAAACTCCATTTCACTCTTTTCTGACGCACCTGAGAGCTTGGAAAAGGCAGATAACGATTTTAAAATATCATTGAACGTTATACCTTATCTCACAAACAGAGAGAGAGAGAGAGAGAGAGAGAGAGAGACATGTGTAGATCAATCAGCGAGGAGAGAAGAGGTAAATGACAGTATCATAGTTTTCTTTGGCCTTACTTGGCAAAATTAGCAAGCCAAAGTTGATGACAGACTACGGAAAATGAATATTGTGTATAAAAATGTAGAAAATGAATAGAGGACATATATCTGCGGTACGGGACACATATCTTTCCCTACAGACAACACAGTGACAAAAGACGAAATATCTCCAGCAATTACGGTTTCTCAAGCTTCATAAAAAAAAAATGAAGATGAACAAGCAACAGTAAAGAAAGTAAGCGAGGCATTCAAACATTCCTGTGCCCTTAGTAGTATTTCTAGCCACGGAAATCAATCAAGGTTACCAAAATTAGACAACAACTAACATACTCTCATTATCCTTCAAACAATCACGAAATAATTAGTTCATTAGTGAAGTTAACAGCTGAAGACTTAAGTGTAGTTAGGCAGCTTTGGTTCTGTCGTCACCTCAACCACTTTACTACTACACCTCAAAGTCCTCCTACGTAAGTTGGAGTTGGAGAGGCTCAGCAAACTTGGTCTTTCCTTAATAACCAACAATCTCAAGAACTACGAGACATAAATGAAGGATTGATTAAGCTTCATTCAAGTTATTCTGTAATTGGATTAAGGAGGGAAGTGTCATTATCCTCGTATGGGTTGAGACATATAAAGACAGAATAAGAGCCTTGCCGTCATCAGCCTTCTCCTTCTCATTGCGATATGTAATCATTCACAACACTAAGAAGAAAAAACATGAAATTTTTATGATCATCTACTAGAGACAAGGGGATAAAAAGAACAAATTTTGCAGTTTCTACAGTGTATAGTGTTTAGAGGTGGTTATATAGCTAATATAAATGTCTTAGATCGGCTTATGCTTGAGCAAAAGATGTGCCAAATAGGAATCTTCACTCTGACCATTTTCTTAAACGCTTTATTTGGAGTTTCTACCGTGTATACGATTTAGAGGTGGTTGTATAGCAAGCATAAATGTCTCAGACTGACTAATAATTAAGTAAATATGTGCCAAATAGGAACCTTCATTCTGAACATTTCCAAGATCACGTAAATATATATATTTTTTTCAGATTTTTACATTTTCTTCACTAAAGGTTCGAGATTTTCGTTACGTATTCACGAAAAGCACGGAAACAGTCTTCAAACTTGCAGTAATTTCCACGAGAGCATGTTGGAAGTGGGTGAGATAAGGCGGAGTGTTTGAAAGACCGAGCATAAGCCCTTCATTACTGCGACGCATTTTATCATGAGTTGTGGGGTATGATTAGACGGTCTGTATTAACATTAGAAAGGCTTTATGGAGGTCAGAAGATTAATGGCCAGTCTTCACTATTTTAATCCTCACATAAGTTTCTGAAGCTATATAGCAAGCAGAATGAATATGAAAACGTGTCATGATTCTGAAGGGGTTAATGTCATCTGTGTCTGTTTTTCCTCCTTGCATCCTGTGTGGGCGGGTGTGGGCGGGTGTGGGTGGGTTCTGTCCCCTGCAGGATACATGATGTAGATGAGGCAGGGAGTGTGGCGCATCGTGTATTGCCAGCCAGTGTTGTTATTGGGAATCACAGTAATTACTAGTGCTTTTTAAACATGGATTCAAAAGTCAACCCGGAAAAGTTTATGAATTTTCTATATGTAATAAATGAGTGTAAGAAGTGGACTATGGCAGGCATTTTCGTTGTATTAATTTATTTTTTTCTCTATTTTTATTTTTCTTTATTATTTTATTTTCCTTCTTTTGACGATAAGTCTAATGAACTAGACATGTGTGTGTGTGTGTGTGTGTGTGTGTGTGTGTGTGTGTGTGTGTGTGTGTGTGTGTGTGTGTGTGTGTGTGTGTGTGTGTGTGTGTGTGTGTGTGTGTGTGTGTGTGTGTGTGTGTGTGTGTGACCATGTACGTTTATAAACATCACAACTCCGTCCAGAAATAAGAGGTGGCATATCCCGAGGTAACACAAGACACACGGATACAATGCGTCACCTCACCTGGCGGGATCTCAAGTCCGTAAGAAACCCACCACTTCACTTAGTCACCTGGCGGGCTAAGGCCAAGGAGGGGGAGGGGGAGGGATGAGCAGCAGACAAAGTGGGTTCAGATAATGTTTACAAAAGGGTGAGGAAAAAAAAAAATAGAATGTATAATGAAGTAGAGGAAACAAACTACGCAGGTGGTGGTCGTTGTGGAGGGCGTGGTGGTGAGTCAAGAAGCTGTATAATGAGATGCTACACCAAAGCTTCTATATCTCTTTCTTCTGAAGCGAACATCCAAGTGTGAGCCGCGAGCTTACCCACGCCACACGCTCGGCATTAAGTGGTAAGGGGGAGGGAGAGAGAGGGGAGGGCGATATTCTATACAAGAGAGAGATAACAGGTAAAACATACACGTACCATCAAAGAAAAGGAGATGGGTGGCCTTTCTGCTCCACCCAGCATCCCAGGCGGCCTTCATACCAAGACTCCACACAAAGGAACAGAACAGTACACCACGTCGTACCATAGGAAGTTTCTGGTACATGTCCTGCACTCTGGTTATTCTAGTTACTTTCGCCACAAACATCTCCCATCAAAGAGATAATATAAAGGTGTGTATTTAGTAATGAATCCCTCCGGCTGTATCTTTGGGGAAGTCATTCACGCTACGTATATCATATTGTCGAGACTCGTTTTGTCATAATTTCCTTCCTCAGAAGAAAAATGATGCAGGGAACGCTATTCCTCGGTATATGTATAGCTGTTGCTGGAGAGAAAGGCACTGTCAGTCCTCAGTGTATGTGTCAAGGTAGGAGGTAAGATAATTCTTTTGCGAGAGAGAGAGAGAGAGAGAGAGAGAGAGAGAGAGAGAGAGAGAGAGAGAGAGAGGATAATCAGAGGTAGTTATCATTGCGGTCAGTACACTCATTAATCTCGATTCCCCAACACTTCACTCATTACCTCCACCCATACAAACCTCCGCACTCCACTTAATCCACACGTCATGTATTTTTTTCATTTTGGCACAAGTAACTGTTTTATTCAATCTATTTATCTATTCTGTGCGTAAGAGAAACACTAACCAAGGACAACAAAGAATAGAAAAAAGGCCTACTGAGATGCCACTCCTTAAAATTGAAGCTTCATAGGCCTAATAAATGAAAGTAGGCAGGCAAAAAAAACATTCTCGTAATCATACTACAGAACAAAGCCACGGGACTTATCGTAACCCCCTATCTCTCTCTCTCTCTCTCTCTCTCTCTCTCTCTCTCTCTCTCTCTCTCTCTCACATCACCGCCACTCCAGCTGATGGCCACCAAAACCATTAGGCCCCGATGTAGCAAAGCCCGTGACGAGAGGAGCACCGGCTGAGGGGATTCCTGCTAACCCAAGGATAATCATCTCATTGGCTTTACCAGACATTACCCGGCCACTTATCCCTGTCCTCCCACACACACACACACACATACTCTCTCTCTCTCTCTCTCTCTCTCTCTCTGATGTGAATGAAATCTGTCAAACATTAAAAAAAGTTCTTATTTGAAATGGTTAATAGTAAGTGACTCTCTCTCTTTCTCTCTCTCTCTCTCTCTCTCTCTCTCTCTCTCTCTCTCTCTCTCTCTCTCTCTCTCCCTCGTTCTTTTTCTTGTAGCTGTTGACCAAAGAATAACAACTAACAGCAACAACAACAACAACTACAACAACAACAGCAACAAACTACAAACACTTTTCTATTACAGTTTCTTTACGGGGAGAATTTCAATCAGTCTTCTATTTATTCTTTCCTGTTTCTCGCAATAATTTCCTTCACACAAACACACACACACACACACACACACACACACACACACACACACAAAAAAGAAGAGAAGACAACCAGAACAAACAAGATCGTGAGTACCTTTCCGTTACGACTTTCAGGAATCACACGTTGTCATTTTCTTTCTTCATGTCAAAGGGGAAAACTGGCTAAGATCAAGAAAAACTATCAAACAAAATCCCCACTTTGATGCCAGTCCACGAACAAGGCCAAGAGAATTAGCCAAAAGAATGGGATGAATATCTTGAAATCTTCCTCTTATTCGCGATCTCATACTCATTTGATTTATTTGTTGGTGATTTTATACACCCTCAAAAACTCATGTGAGGGATTAAAATAGTGAAGACTCGGGCCACTAATCTTCAGACCTCCAGAGACTCTTCTTAATGTAAATATAATCGTCTAATCACACCCAAAACTCATGGCAAAAATGCGTCTCAGAATTCCAGGCGTTAAAGTTTGCCGTGGTTCATGATAATATTGTCTGGGTTGTATGTGTGAGTGTCTTGGGTTCCTGGAATGTTTGGCCAGTCAAGAGTTGGTGCATTAGTCAAGACTGATGGGCGAGTGACGGATGTATTTATTGTAGCATGAAATGGTGGGTATACAATTCTGGGGTTGTTGTTGTTGTTGTTGTTGTTGTTGTTGTTAGCATTACCCTTGTTATCATCACCATAAATATTATCATTACCATTACCATTATTATCATTATTATTATTATTATTATTATTATTATTAGTAGTAGTAGTAGTAGTAGTAGTAGTAGTAGTAGTAGTAGTAGTAGTAGTAGTAGTAGAAGAAAGAGTAGCAGCAGCAGCAGCAGCAGTAGTAGTAGTAGTAGTAGTAGTAGTAGTAGTAGTAGTAGTAGTAGTAGTAGTAGTAGTAGCAGCAGTAGCAGCAGCAGCAGCAGCAGTAGCAGTAGCAGTAGCAGCAGCAGCAGCAGCAGCAGCAGCAGCAGCAGTAATAGCAGTAGAAGTAACAGTAATAATAGTAGTAGTAGATATAGTTAAAACCCAACATCTGACACACAGAGAATGACATAGCAGAATGAGAACCACACCCATCAGCAGCGTGGAGGAGGAAAGATGAAGCGAGAAAACTGACAAACAAAAAACGCCACCAGACAGAGGACAGACAAGGTGACATTTCGTAAGAGGAATGAGGCAGATTCAGACCACGGGGGGTTGCTTTATCAGATTCCCGATAACTCCGCTACACCAGTAATGATATTAGTAAACACTCGCCCACACACACACACACACACACACACACACACACACACACACACACACACACACACACACACACACACACACACACACACATAGAGCGAGAGCGAGAGAGAGAGAGAGAGAGAGAGAGAGAGAGAGAGAGAGAGAGAGAGAGAGAGAGAGAGAGAGAGAGAGAGAGAGATTGTTACATGGATATACAAGTAAAAATATTATAGTTTTACATGAGCTGAGCCTAATGATATAAAATTCTCGCTATAATTGTCTTTAAAATGTATATGGAAAAAAAAAACATTAAACCATGTATAGATCGCTTTATCTTGCACACACACA
>NC_059268.1:7499183-7506683 GCF_017591435.1 Portunus trituberculatus | reverse complement strand
GACATACCAGGCGTGTAATGATGTGTAATGCATATTGAAGTCATAGATGAAGTATATACCACCAATAGATTAATTCTGACCTTATTTGATGTTCTTTTTCTATACATTTTCTCTTTTTCTTCCATGTGTGATTTCAGGTAATTCAACTTTTTTTTTTTTATTTATGATCACGTTGTTCGAGTCTTAAATGACCTAATTCATCCATTCATCAACTTTTCTTTTCTTCCAATTATTATCTATTCTTGAAAAGTTTAAAATCAATCAATTAGTCAGCTTTCCTTTTTTTTTTCATTCGGTCTCTTTTGCTGCAGAGCCTCAGATCAGTCAATTGGTGCGTCAGTCAACCAATCAGTTCACCAATTCCTTCTCTACGCACTCACACTGTTCCTTCTTTCCATGTCGCGATCAACTTAATTTCATAAAGGCTCAAATTAGGATGGGTTCTTCATATCAAAACATAGTAGTTTGAACCCAATCTAGCAGTTATTTTCATTACTTTAAGATCAATTCACACTGAGGTCTTTAATGTTGTTCCTCTGTACAAGATTCGTAAATCAGTGCTGAAGAGAACGAAGAGAACACATTTTAAACATAACACAATGCTTCTGTTCTACAAGTTCGTGACTTTAACTGCAACCCCTTAATTAAGCAGCACTCACCTTGAATAATCAAAACTTCTTTGAATATTTAGTTTCTCGTCGAATATAAAAGTTTTCAAGGACATTTACGTATCCTATCAGGCTAAACAAGAAAGACTTCCATAGCTGTAATAAATAATGCATAAACTGAAAGGCAAGTTAAGGATCTGGAAGAAAGAAATTCTAAATTGTCTCTAACAACCCATGAAATTCAAATAAATTCCATAAAGAAAAAAAAAAATATATATATATATATATATATATATATATATATATATATATATATATATATATATATATATATATATATATATATATATATATATATATACTGAGTGAAAATACATTGACAAATTTCTATACATGCACAAATTCAGGGAGGAGAATGAAGCTTTGGAAAGCTGCACGTTTAAGAATTACCGAACACTACTTCCAGAAAGATGGATCTTGAGAGAAAAGAATAATAAAAAAAAAGTAAGTCTAAGGCCATAATATTTTCAGACAATCCAATCGCAAATACTTTACCGTGTTGAAAACTGCACGAATGATTCAGAATTTCGAAGTGATGATTATTTCCTGCAAATCATGAGCGAGAGAGAGAGAGAGAGAGAGAGAGAGAGAGAGAGAGAGAGAGATAACGAGCTACGTCTCCTCTACAGCTTAACTAACGAGCTTATCCTTGTTCATCCCTTCCAACAAACACAAAGAGGCGCAGAAAGTCAACCGAGAATCTGGGAGCTCTATATACGGAGGCCTTATTATCTATGGCTGACAACTCTCTCTCTCTCTCTCTCTCTCTCTCTCTCTCTCTCTCTCTCTCAAATACACAAATAATCAGATGACAGAATGCAAGACAAACATTGAAACAATCCTAGTCTTCTTCAGGTCCAAAAATTCAAGCGTCAGAGAAGGAGAGAGAGAGAGAGAGAGAGAGAGAGAGAGAGAGAGAGAGAGAGAGAGAGAGAGAGAGAGAGAGAGAGAGAGAGAGAGAGAGAGAGAGAGAGAGCATTTTCATCTATTTACTTAATTCAAATTATTGCAGTGAAAATAAAATAAATAGTGAGTAATTTCAATGACAGAGTGAGTGAGAAAATGAGAGGGTGATTGAGAGAGAAAAGACATATAGACAGACACACAGATGGAATCACTGACATCCAGTAAACAAACAGAGAAAAATGAACGAAACGGACGAACGAATGTATAAATAAACGAAGTAAAAAAAGCCATCAGATCGACTTCCCAGAGAGCGGTTGATGTATTGGCAGAACCATTTGTAAATATGAAATCTGGTGGTCTAATGCTGCAAATTGAAATGGTGTCAATAAAAGTTCCCTCAATGTCATTAAAATGCAAAGCTATTGACACTGACTCGCCACACTGTTACGTCATTTGTACTTTAGCTGTATTAACTGAATGGGCTGCGACGCTTGGGTAGCCGCCCACACACCAATGGAGAGTCTAGTGGCGAAGGGAAACTATTCAAACATTAATAGGGAGTCTAGTGAAGGCTTCCCACTTAGACGTCTATATGATGGTCTATGAAAAAGTGAAGTGTTAACGTGCATGGATAGGCACTCTGATACCACTAGTGTGGGTGTCTAGCGATGAAAAATCCCTGTATAAACAAAAGATTGCCTTCACAATAACAAGGACAAGGGAGAGATCAGTACATCTCGACCTGAACCTTTAACGCTTGCAAAAATACGCATCTTTTTAAGAGCGTTGACTATTGAACTGTCCATAGTCAAGTGCTGAAGCTAATTCAACCTTTGGTATCAATTTTGGCAACCACAAATCAAAATCCAATGGAAAAAAAGGAAAGAAAACCCATTCCACGTTCGTTTTAGTATGGCCGCAGGTTTTTGCCAGGCATCTCAAGGCAGGTGAACCTTTTGTCCCCAGACAGGCTGATGACCTCTTACCCAAGCCACTGTTGTCCCTGATGGCTGCTGCACCACTCAGGAGGGAAGGAACACCTGCTGCTGCTCCTGGTGTTACTGCTGCTGCTACTTACACCAAGGCACACAGAGAGGCTTCCTTCTCTTGATTCAAACAAGAATGATAATAATAATGACATTTACTTTTCACTCACTTATGGGAATGAAACAACTTTTTTTTCAAATTGCTTAGATGAATAATATTATTTGTTCATTTGTTTAAATTCCTCATGACAATCAGATAATGTTAAACTTGGTACTTGTCACCCGCTTATTGGAATTTTTTTTTTTTTTTTAATCTATAAGGGTATGATTTAGCTTTTTTCTCTCGAGTGCTTATTGTTTTAAGATAACAATAATTACCACCAATCATTCCTTTGTTGCTGAGAGTTGATCAATTAATTAATTACGTTCTTAGCTATATACAACAGAGCTTGAAATGTATCAGTGGTGTTCGTCTTGCTCGCAAACCAAATGCATTACGGGAGATGCTACACATAAATGGTGGTGGCGGAACAGCTGATAATCCACACTTAATTCATGCTCAGTAACATGAACTTCCTCGCCGCTAAATATCTTCTTGGTCTTTTAAAATTTCACTTCATGGGAGGCCTGCTTACTTTTTCCAATTTTCTTCTGGCTTACAGTGAAAGGATGAAAAGGAACTAACAACAGAGCAAAACTCAATGTGGAAAACGAATAAATCTAAATCAGGGCAAAGAAGTAGCTCATGCGTTTGTACCGGGAATGAAAAAGAAAGGTGACACGTTAATATGTAAATATGTACTGGTCAACGCATGAAAAAAAAAGTGCATTGAGTCCCTGTGGAGGCCTCTAACCCAAAACATGGGCCTGTGAGCCTGCCACGCCTTGATGGGACGAGTAGCACGACAGCCACTGCTCCAGGAAGTGAGGAGGATCATGGTTTAGCTAGGTCATTGATAGATGCATGCCAGGGTGAGAGAAGCTTTATAGGGAGTTACAAGGAGGGAAACAACAAGGGCAGGAATTATAAAAGTGTTCAGTATGTAAAGAAGAAAGGAATAAAGGAAAAAAAGAAAGGAAGAAAGGAAGGAATAAAAGAAGAAAATTTTAAAAGAAGAAAATTGTTTACGTACCTGTAATGTATAGCTGGACTCTCTCTCTCTCTCTCTCTCTCTCTCTCTCTCTCTCTCTCTCTCTCTCTCTCTCTCTCTCACGCCACTAAACATGTGCTTAAGCGGTGGAAAACAATGCTCTCAGCCACCCCATCCATGCAGCGTGTTTGCAGCTCCCACAGGACCAACTCGTGACGCGGGAAGGGTTTTGAAAAGAGGTAAACAGCGGTGTGTGTGTGTGTGTGTGTGTGTGTGTGTGTGTGTGTGTGTGTGTGTGTGTGTGTGTGTGTGTGTGTGTGTGTGTGTGTGTGTGTGTCGATATATATGTGTGTTGGTGAATTCTATAACTGTGTGTAATTGTGTCTATATTATGTAATTGTGGGCATCTCTCTCTCTCTCTCTCTCTCTCTCTCTCTCTCTCTCTCTCTCTCTCTCTCTCTCTCTCTCTCTCTCTCTCTCTCTCTCTCTCTCTCTCTCATTATAATGGGGAATAACTATGACTACCCTTCATCTCCATCTTTCTCTCCCCCATCATCTCCTATTTCCTCCATCTCTCTCCACCACTCCCCTATTTTCTCTATCTGGAAATGATGCCTCTCAGACACCTCGTTAGATTGCCTCACGTTCACCAATAAGTAAGATTATCCAAAGCTTTACGAGTGACTAATAAGGGAAGGTAATGTGTGAAATACGTAAACACACACAGCACACCCACAGCTGTCTCTCCCACACCTTCGTCTGTTGTTGTTAGTGGTAGTGGTTGTGGTGATCTTTTTTTTATACTTTGCTTTTGTCTTTGTGTTTCTTCGTTTCTCGTCTTTTCTTTCTCTGTCTTTCTTTTCTTCTTAGCCATCTCCGTCATTCTCGCTCTGTTTCTTTTCTATTCTTTTTATATTCATGTACTTCCCTTTCCCTCCTTTTCTTTCCTTCTTTTCTTCTTGTTCGCCGTTATTTTCCTCATTCTTCACCTCCTCCTCCACATCCTCCTCCTCCTCCTCCTCCTCCTCCTCCTCCTCCTCCTCCTCCTCCTCCTCCTCCTCCTCCTCCTCCTCCTCCCTCCCTCTGCTCCTCCGTAATATTAACAAATGCGAGCCTACATCCATGAAATTACAGATTACAACTTTCGAGAGCCTCTTGTTTTTCTCTGCTGTTGTTCCCTTCCGCGGTACAGAGTGCGTGAAGCGGTGCGGGAAATAAGAATGCGAGGAGAGAAATGAACCACTCCGATGCGGCATAATGAAGCTTCAGTTCAATACTTAGACGAGTTATCTTTTTTTTTTTATGGTAATTTTTTTTTTTTAGAAATTTTAATTGTTTTGTGGAATTTTAAAAGGTTCATTGATTTTTTTCTAATATTTAGTTTAGTATTTGGTGGTTTTTTTTTTTTTTACATTCATTTTCTTTTGTTTAGTTTAGTTCTTGATTTTTAAAGAAATTTTCGATTAAGTAAGTTGTATGATTGCTGTTTTTCTAGTCTCTCTCTCTCTCTCTCTCTCTCTCTCTCTCTCTCTCTCTCTCTCTCTCTCTCTCTCTCTCTCTCTCTCTCTCTGTGTACGTGGGCGGATGCCATTAAATATTTACTTTTCTGCCTAACTTAAGAAAAATGTCCACACACGCAATGGAAATCAAAGGAACGATTAGAAAAGTTTATCCGGAGGTAATGAAATGCTCTAATAGCTTCTCTCTCTCTCTCTCTCTCTCTCTCTCTCTCTCTCTCTCTCTCTCTCTCTCTCTCTCTATCGCTCCTTCGTCACCCTCCTCCTCCTCCTCCTCCTACCTGCCGGGCCACACTCCCTGCTTGGCCAGTCAGCCTTCCCCACTACCCGACCTCGCTCCCTGGCCCACATTTCCATTTCATAATTGGTCGCGAAAACGGACGTCTCACTAATCACTATTCCTCTCGCCCCTGCATCACACTAGCCAGCCGCCTTGGTCTTCCTCCCTCCCTCCTCTCAGTCCCAATCACCATATAGTCCACACATATTCGCGCTTCCCTCGCTAATACATCTCTCATTTCACCTTTCACCTCTTCTCTCTTCCCTCTTGCCTCACATCACATCCACAGGAACTCTAGAACTGCCACCCTGCTTCCCTGTCTCCATGCCTGCCTGTCTGCTTCCCTCTCTATCTCTATCGTGATCTATTCAACTAGAAGGGAGTTACTGAAGCGACTGGAGCTTTTTTCTACTTAGCTTTTTAATGGTTTATGCGGTTTTTATGCATGTGTTCTTTTTATGCCTCAATCTGCTTCATTCACACGGAAGAGTAAAAAGGAGAGGAAAAAAAGTTATATTCAAGGATTTTCATGCTGTTTCCACTCGCAGTCCTTGCCGTCATGTTCCGTGCTGCGTTGGGGTGTTGTGTGCTGTGCCGTGGCTAGTATAGAGAGAGAAGTTTATTCGCTAGTAACATTACACTGAGAGACTTTGTACTGCTCGAGTTAAATGAAGTGATGAAACGACGTTATTACTGGATAAAAGTCAAATGGAGCCAAATGAAGGAGAAATAAAGAAAGAGGAGGAAGAGGAGGAGGAGGAGGAGGAAGAAGAGGAAGAGGAAGAGGAAAAAGAAGAAGAAGAAGAAGAAGAAGAAGAAGAACAACAACAAGAACAAGAACAAGAAGAAGAAGAACAAGAACAAGAACAAGAGCAACAACAAAGGAAAAGTAGATAAGAGAGGCATAACACGAACAAGAATAATAAAAATAATAAGAGACACAAAGAAATCATAAACACATACAGACAGACACACACGTGCACCACCACACGGCCCTCACATCCCAGCGCTTCACTCTCGCTGTTCTGAAATGCGGACGAATGTTGAGCATCGCTGGTTCATCCATCTCAGCCGATTCTTTTTTCTTCCTCCTTGATATCAGTGATCGTGTCGTTACCTTACGAGTTTACTGATACGTATATATTCATTTACTTCGTTCCTCCGTTCACCTATCTATCTTTATTTCATGTTACCTTGCTTGTCATACTTGCCTTTTGCATAAGTTTTCCTACATCAACAATAATAACTCCATGTCTATCTAAACGCAACCTTCTAAACGCTCAAGTCTTTACGTAGCGTTTAGGGGAGAAGGAAACGACTGAATGATATAAGAAAGTTTTGCGTCCCGTTTCTCTATCGAAGATTTTTTTTTTATTTGGCATTTTGGAACCGAGTGGACGCCATCCCTACTCTCAGACAGTGACCAGGATTGGAACTCATGCACCTGAAGAACCCTCCACCAAGGAAAGTGAAGGAAGACAAACAAAGACAGGTAAATATATACAATAACCGTAATTATAAGCGATTTCGTAACAATTCATCCAGAGCAACTAGTTACTAATACAATATATAGTGTAATACGTAATTCATAACACGAGAGCGACCCGGAAAGGCAGGATGGGTGTCGTGCGGAACAGGGCAGGGTAGGGGCGAGTCATCTTGTCTGGGTCACATACATAAATCAAGCGGTCGTTGCCTCACTACTGTGTCACCGTGAGATGCTTCTGGGAACACACCCGCATCCGCCCTCCTTTCACGCCCCACAGACAGACACTGCGATGCGGGGCGGGTCGAAACCAGACGGAATGCTATGTTAATGAGTGGAGTAGAAGTAGTAGTAGTAGGAGTAGTAGTAGTAGTAGTAGTAGTAGTAGTAGTAACAGTAGTAGTAGTACTGGCCAAGTTTCGATTCTTCTACGATTTTTCTACTTGTTCACTTATCTATATACACTTGACTAGTGTCTCTAAAAGTAGTAGTAGTAGTAGTAGTAGTAGTAGTAGTAGTAGTAGTAGTAGTAGTAGTAGTAGTAGTAGTAGTAGTAGTAGTAGTAG
>NC_059268.1:7444183-7496683 GCF_017591435.1 Portunus trituberculatus | reverse complement strand
TAGTAGTAGTAGTAGTAGTAGTAGTAGTAGTAGTAGTAGTAGTAGTAGTAGTAGTAGTAGTAGTAGTAATAATAATAATAATAATAATAATAATAATAATAATAATAATAATAATAATAATAAAGTTCTACGTAAACAGGTATGCATGGTTTAATTGTCTGCATAACCTTTACTAATTAACACTGTAAGGATTGTTAGCAGGAGGTTCGAGGCAACTCTCAAAGGGTTTCTGTGAGTGATGATCTGCGTTTGATGTATTTCTATTCATTCTCTGGTGTATATAGTGTAAAGGCCAACTTTCTGTGGATCCGCTAATTATTGCTATTTCTTGCTCTTCTAGTCACTTGTTCAATCTTAACCACCATCACCATCACCACCACCACCACCACCATCACCACCACCACCACAACTACGAAAAGGAAAGAACGAGATGAGTCCCCTTTCCCCTTATCAGAGTATCGGTGGTGTTAGAATAGTAATTTGACACCCTAAGAAAAGTCATGTTTCCGTAACTAACGTGTGCTGTATGATGTCTTGCGATCACTGGGTCCATAAGTTGGGGCGGCTCTGAGCTGGGCCCTAGGTGGGGTCAACAAGCGCCTCCCTGGACCCTTTCAAGTGGCTGGTGTGCTTAACCTGGCAACGTAATGATGACAGCGCCCACCGGTTCTGTTCAAGGCCTCTCTTCAGTACGTGGCGATGTATACATGTTGCTGTTCGTTCGTATATCTATTTACCTATGTCTAAGGTGTGAATGACTAAACTAACGGTGTAATTTCTCTTAAGATTTTTTTTTATGTAAGAGGCGATAACTAGCCAAGGAAAACATAATAAGAGAAAAGGCCCACTTAACTGTCAGTTCCCTTGCAGGTTCGTGTGAGTTTGCCAAAAGAAAGGGATAAATGTCTTCAAACCTCCCTCCTAAATGAAGTCGAGTCATAGGAAGTCTCTTCTTGTGTTATGTTCAACTATAAATCCATTCATCTGTCTGCCTATGCTTTGTATAAATTGATTAAACTGTAAACGTCTAAACTAACTGTCTAAAATTATTTCTACATTGTCTATGCTCTGTCTAAACTGGCAATGTAAATGTGTTATTTTCATCCGTATATTTATCTGTGTCTATACCGTTTAAACTAGCCACGTGTCTAATTTATTTGCATATTATGTATACTTAACCTATTTTTACCAATAAATTCATTCATCTGTCTGTCTTTACTCTGTCTAAACTGTCTAAATTATTCAAACTGTCTACACTAAATTGTCTAAATCATCGAACTACCAAAACTTTCCATGCTTCTTACAAAATTTATATTCTAATACTCTACACTAAACCGACCAAATTAGCTAGCTGTGTAAACTGTCTATCTCTAAAAAATGTCCACTTCCTGAAAATACTACAAAACGTCTAAATTCTAACTATTTATGAATGTTTGTATGAACGTGTGTGTGTGTGTGTGTGTATGTGTGTGTGTCTGTGTGTGTGTTCATGGAGAGCAAAGATACACCCACACTCCCTCTCTCATACATCGGACGCGGCACACTCAGATACGGGTACAAGTGCATTGACAAGTATTTGCTTCTGACGTCCGATCTGGCAACCTTTGATGTCTGGCAAGTCGATCCGTGATGTTAACTTTTTCATACCATCCGCTCCTCTCGACCACCCTTTCCGTGGATTTAATTCATCGCTTCCAGGGGTTCCTTTTTAATGTGGTGCTGAGGGTAAGACGTCATGCAGCTTGCCAAGTGCTGGGAAGGTTGTAGGGAAGAACAAGAGAACACAAAGGACGGACAGAGGTAAGAATATTCCTTTCCGTCATCTGTTTTATGGCCATCCTCTGTCCACTTGTGTCTGTTTGTCTGTATGTCTACCCGGTGTCTTATGATCCACTTGTTGCGGCGTGAATCATTCTTTCTCTCTCTCTCTCTCTCTCTCTCTCTCTCTCTCTCTCTCTCTAACAATTTTCACAGCTTTTTATCTCTTCGTCAAACAATTAAGGACAATTAATTATGTAGTTTGTCTGATGTTGTAAATTTATATCATTAATCACCAAAAACTACCTTTCCCCAGTACAGAAAATGTCACGTCAACACATGCTTACATTTGCTATTTGCCTTCCACAAGGAGACGAAGGGCGAGCAGTAAACGCATGAATTACATTCCGCCGAGTCTGCATTGCTCAGCGCGAAGCTCCCCTTTGACTCGGGTAATATTTCGCCATTATTTACTTGGCCTTACATCTCTCAAAGAAATGGCGCTCAGAAGCAGATGTTCAGATGAGTTATTAACGCGACCCTCACTATTGCTTCTCCTCCTCCTACCCCTACTCCTACTCCTCTGCACCTGTCATAATTTGTAATTTTTTACAGTGATCTTATTTCCAGTAAGTTTAGACAGTAATTTTATTAGTAGTGTGTATTTAGAGAGATTTCACTGTTATTGCATATAGAGAACTCCATAGGCTATGATAATGGATCATCAACCCCTATGATAATTCCGTGGTAGTTTCCTTTTGTCTTTATATACTGCATGGTATTTTTCCCAACTTCTTCCATGCCTGCAAAAGTTGGAGAGAGTAGCGGGTAGGGAGGAGTATTCTGCTGTACGGTCTTGTTTCTATACCCTGTACCTGGTTAGAAGTAGTTACCAAAAAAGCCAAGCAAGAACCATAAAGGTCTGTTGTTATTTGGCTTCCCTATGTATTCCTCTGTATTTCTCCTCCTCTTCCTCCTTCTCCCTCTTGGGTCCGGCCTTTCACGCCTTCACCTTCAGAGCCGAACGCCCCCTCACCCATAAGTAATCGCCACCACTGAGGTCAAGACCGTGATGCTTTGCTGAGCTGCTTCTTCCAAGGAACGACACATGTTTTCCGGCCACCAAAAAGCTGACCAGATGCCGGGTTCACACAGAATGAGAAAAACATGCAGTAAGAAAGGAGAAGTGTGTGTGTGTGTGTGTGTGTGTGTAGGGTGGGAAGCGGGGACAGAGTGACGTGCAGCCTCATCTTTACGGTCGAAAGACATCACAAGGCAGGATCGTGTCTGTAGCATCTAGTGATACATAGTTGTGGGATATGACGGTGTAGAGACAACTCCATCCAGATGACGTAGCTTCTCTAAGTGCTTTTCTATCTCTCTGTCTATCTATGTCCCTCTCCACTATAACGTTAACAAGTTATCAGGTAGTATCAAATCTAAGAAAAGCGCTTCAACAATTTTCTTCAAATTTTACAATATTTTCATCATTCGATTTTACTTGACATTTATTTCTCTCTTCTCACGTTTCCATCTATCGAGCTTCTTGCCTCTCCACCTCAAACAACACGTTATATTACTTTCACACTTTTCTTCTTTGCCTTGCTTTGAGTATCATTCTATTTCTCTTTATTATCTTTTCTCTTCTCTGAAGTTTTATTACCTTGCAATTTTCAGGGAACTTGGGAGATTATTTGATTATTAATTGATTTTTCATTCAGTTTAGACATGCCTTTTATGACTAACAGAAAAGCTCAGAGGCCTTCATATGTATTTCTCTCAGTTACGTACATATTCCTTGCCTTCTTTTTCCTCCGCTACAAAGGATAGAATGAAAAATAAGTCAGTCGCCTTCAGCGTTCTCAAATCCTCCGCAAGGTATTACAGCATTCGATTAACTATTTCAAGGAAGCGTCATTTTATATTCTAAAGGGCGCGGGTCTAAATCCACCAGTATCCCCTTAGGACTTATTGCACGAGAACCTGATCAACTTTGTCACTCAGCCCTGAACGGCTTCTTATTTCCCGCGCCCTTTTTGAACCGGAATTGCGCGTTTCAGAAATGGTGGGAGTAAACCTTTTTTAGAGCGGCGGGAAAAGGTACAACTGGTTTGATGTGCGGCGCGGTTACTTCTACTACTATTATTACTGTTATTATTACTGCTGTGGGAAGTGTTTTTGTTTTATATCTTTTTAAATTGGAAAATGACGAAATTTTTGGTGCAGTGCATAAACCTTGTAAACTTTGTGTGTAAAAAATAAATGAATGTGTACTCAGACGCAAACTCTCTCTCTCTCTCTCTCTCTCTCTCTCTCTCTCTCTCTCTCTCTCTGATACGATCAACGAATAGAAAAGATTCACGACTTGCAGTTAACTCAGATCTCCGTCATAAAAAAAGAAAAATATAAAGATTATCGATTTCACCTTCAGTAGTGTTAAAAATCAGAAGCTTTGAAGTTATATTTGGCACTGATAAGACCACATCAATGAAATGTTGTGACAGATCTGGTCCCAATATTGAAGAAGGGATGGAATTGCATGAAGGTCTCTTAAAGTCAGTACAAAGAATTAACATACAAGGGGAGCGAAATATTCCCTAACTCTTTCAATGGTCCTGACACATTTTTTCTTTAATTTCGATCAACTCCCGGTCATCTTTTCTTGTTCTACAGCAAACTCTAAATTTTGAACTGTCTATTCCCTTTTATCCTCTCTTTTTCTTATAAGAATTTCATATATTGGTTGTGAAGTGTTGTATAACGCAGTGAAAACATTTTAATATAAGTTCGTTAGAGAAGCGTGTACAGATTAACAACGAATTAAGTATCATAAGAAATATAACAATGATGGCGTAAACAAAACTCCTACGATTACCAACGAGAACAGAACAACAGAACCGGTATAATCTCGGTAAAACGTGACGAAAAAGTGAGATAAAAATACATATAAGGCAAAAATACAACGGGTCATGAAATAGATTGGTGAATGATTGCAACAGACTCAACAATCAGGTTAGTGGTGCCAAATCAATGTGGAGGCTTATTTAAAAGATTACGTAACTTTATAGATAGGGTTAATGTATGGGTATAGATACAGAAAGGCCGCTACGTGTAGGCTCATTGACTTATTACAGCTGTCCTTACCTTTTTTTATTATTTATACCATGTAGGCTTTTCACGGGAATTTATCTCCTCTCTCCTCTCTCACCTATCTGAAAGCCCACCCGCTAGGAAACCGTTGCCCCGAGTGAAGAAGCCCAACCTACACTCAGACCGTGGACAGGATTCGAACCCGTGCGCTTGGAGACCCCTCGGACCCCAAAGCACGCATGGTTCCACTGTACCACGGCGGCCCTGATGGAGCGTATGGCTGGTAAGTACACAAAATAAGTAAGGAAAGCAATGCCAATGTATGACTGATTGTCGGACTGAAAGTTATAATCAGTCAACCAGTCAATTTGTCACAACCTATCCACTTTCTTTGTTTCGACTTCTGCTGAAAAATATAATAAATAAATAAATAACACAGAAGAGGGTGTACATAAATCAAGGAAGGGATGAGAATGGAACACAAGAAAATGGATGAATGAAAAACTCAGAGAGGAAACAGACAAGGAAAAAGACAGTGCAGTAAAGAAAAGAGGAAGGAGATGAAAAGAAAGGCGAAAGAATAGAGAAAGAAAGAGAACTGTGAAGAGAGAGAGAGAGAGAGAGAGAGAGAGAGAGAGAGAGAGAGAGAGAGAGAGAGAGAGAGAGAGAGAGAGAGAGAGAGAGAGAGAGAGATTTGGGGATATACCGATAATAAAAAATGTACATCCATAACTTTTCCGTGACAGCAAAGGAACAACAAGGGATACGTTCTTTACCTTGGCAAGCTTTGTGTGGTGTGTGTGTGTGTGTGTGTGTGTGTGTGTGTGTGTGTGTGTGTGTGTGTGTGTGTGTGTGTGTGTGTGTGTGTGTGTGTGTGTGTGTGTGTGTGTGTGTGTGTGTGTAAATGTCAGAAAAAACGATCTCTGCTCTATTCCCAAAGGCCACAGAGATGATTAGAAGGGTTCTCATGAATATTTTTCGCCAGTAATGAAGCAGAACCATCGTTAATTTATCACTAAAATCACGAAAACTCCTTTCAAAGCGCTAACAATTTCAAAACACTTCTCAAATTTTTGGGTAACACTTTTCAGACTGTATTTTTTGGGAAACTGACACCTTTAATGGGTCTTTTCATGCATTTCGTTACCCTAAGCCAGTTGTCCCAGCAAATCTTACCTATAAACGTGTCATAGTGTCAACAATACCACTCACATAGTTGTTCCTAAGAAGATGAAATGATATATAAGAAAAACTTAATAACTTACAGACTAAAGTACAGAATTTTCCCATCAGCACAGTTTTCTGACACGTAGGCGCCGTTTGCACCACTGAGGTAGAGGATGATCTGGAAAATCATTCATAAGCCCGAAGCTTCCAGGAAATCCCCAAGTAAAACCCAAGGAAAATCAAAGGGAAGAAAAATAAGAAGTCAAAGGCTGCTTGCTCTGTGGAGGAGGTGGCAGTGGTGTGTGTGTGTGTGTGTGTGTGTGTGTGTGTGTGTGTGTGTGTGTGTGTGTGTGTGTGTGTGTGTGTGTGTGTGTGTGTGTGTGTGTGAATCAAGTTCCATAATATATCTTTCATGGTCGTGGTTGTGTTTTCTTTATCAATACTAAGGTGACGAGAGCGTAAATAAAGTCTTAAGAAAGGAACAAAGGCTATCACATGCTATCGTCTTTGAATATTCAGAATCATGTCACCATTGTGTTGTACTGCGATTTTCCCCTTAGCGGCGGGACGTGACACAGAGTTATTGCTGTTAAACTTCTCTACACGTATAAAGGTCAGTACCTATCGATGAACTCACCATAGAGAAGGAAATAACTTGTGGATTACGCCTTGCATGGTTTAACCCCTTCAGTACCATGACGCATTTCCATATTCATTCTGCTTACCATTTGGTGATTTTATACAGTTTCAAAAACTTATGTGGGTGATTAAAATAGTGAAGACTGTGGCCATTAATCTTTTAACCTCCATTAACCCTTCCTAATGTCAATAAAATGGTCTAATCGTACACAAATCTCAAGGTAAAATTGCGTCCCGGTATTGAAGTAGTTAAGGACAGGAATAGAGCAACATATTAATCCCATTATTTTTTTTCACATAAGAGAGATAAATCTGGCCAAGGTCAATATAAACGAAAAGACCCACTTAGATGCCAGTTCCCGAGCATGTCCGAGAGAATTAGCCAAAAGAATGAGATGTCTTGAAATCTTCCCATAAGTTTGACACTATTAACGACACTTCTAACAGAACATATAGATTTAATACAACTACAGTGACTTTCAGAAGAAAACAGTAAATACACAAATTACTATAGTATGGTTTATTGTTTGAATTCTTAGTCCACTGCACTGGATTTTCCTTTTTTCTGAACTTATTCATAATGCACACGAAACAATGGTGAACCGGCGAGCCTTCTCAGGAAAAGTCTTGCACTGTCACTGTCCTCCATCATAAATCCCCGGTGTGTACAAATCTTTTATCTAAGATCGCTATTGCACAATTTATTCAGTGTTGATCCTTGCTTTGAGGAGCGCGTTGTGAGAGAAAGAACCCACACACACACTCGCACACTTAACATTACTATTAACTAGGTCCTTTACTGGACTCCATGTCAAAGGTCACGAGAAGCCGCTCTGATTAGCTTCTCTTACTTCTCTACTTCTGATGTTCTGCCACCCCGCACGTAAATTTAGAGTGAAAAAAAAAGTCGGGTAAAATTTGGAAACGTCAGTGTAAATCAGTGTCCGGCATTTCAGCAGTTCCGCAGAAGGTACACTGGGAATATAACCACCTTTCTGATCCTGGTCTGAGAACACAAAGACTCTACAGTTGATACCAGCCCTTAGAGAAAACTACATAATGATAACACTAAACACAACAAACTGACACTGAGAACTAACTCAGCAGGAATGCAGAACAGTTTACCCGCCAGCCGTGCAATACAACACAGAAACACTGATCATGGCTGCCTTAAAATAAATAAAATGTTTCGTTGAGACATCCACTCGACACTGTAGGCGTATTGTTACCTTTGTTTAGACTTAAGATTTTATCCTCCTGTCTATATGAATAATAATCTTTACTGAGGTGGCGAAAGCTAAATGTCTTCGGTCAGTAACCCGGATAGGAGAAGCAATAATGGGTTTAATCTTGATAAAATTAAATTAGAAAAAGAAAACAAGCAAATGGTTCTCAAATACAGTGGAAGATTACTGGAAAAGACTCAGTAATCTTGTCTTTTTTTTAATGCGGAGTCATGACAAACGTTGGGAAAAGATTAGATAAACTTATGGATCAGAATTAGAAGTGGATATAGGTACGTATGTATGTATGTATGTTCCATGTAAAGCTGATGATTTTTGCAGCTTCTCTTATTTCCTTATGCTCTGGAGTTTATGTTTTGAAAGAAGTAATAGCACTTAAAGACTAATTTAAGAGTCTGCATGTCTGTATCCTTGTCTGTCGCTCCTCCCACTCTCCCTCTTTCCCAGCAAATATGAACACCACTAGAAATAAATTGAATTGTATCACTTATTACACCTGGAAAGGCTTCCATAAAGGGACAATTACCATCTACACACGACTTAAACACACACACACACACACACACACACACACACACACACACACACACACACACACACACACACACACACACACACACACACACACACACACACACACACACACACACACACACACACACACTTTTTTTATAACTCCATCTTCAGTAACTTCTCTAGGAAAAACCAGAATAAAACTACTATAACGTTGAAAGTTTCCTCACTTAATTAACAAGGATAAGTTGAGCGAAGTGAATGATTTCCTTTCGGCGCGGCATCAAGTAGCTAGTCAATTTGCAGGTGAATTGATTACAGGTAACGTTGGAGTTCATTTGCTATCTATCTATCTTCACCTGAGTTGATTACTTTCACTTAAAGATTTGAATAATAAAGTATGCTATTCTTACACTGTTCAAAGAGAAAGGTTTGTCGAGAACTCGCCTTTTCAGAGAACAAAAGAACATGAACTAAATAAATAATATAGAATAAATAAATACGTGAATAATAATTTCAAATATAAAGAAATACGAACATTGCTGTTATATCTAACACTCGAGAACTCCTGAATAACAATAAACAAACAATACGACTTAATATAATAATATATATATATATATATATATATATATATATATATATATATATATATATATATATATATATATATATATATATATATTTTTTTTTTTACATTACAAGGGCACTGGCCAAGGAAAACAAAGTGTTGGAAAAAAAAATCCCGCTGGTTGCCAGGCCCTGTGAAGAGGAAAGTAGGAGAAAGAGAAAAACAAAAAATCTAAAAGGAGGGTCCAGTTAACGTAAGAGGTGTCTTGACACTCCTCTTTGAAAGAGTTTAAGTCATAGGCAGGTGGAAATACAGACACAGGTAGAGAGTTCCAGAGTTTACCAGTGTAGGAATGAAGGAGTGAAGATACTGGTTAACTCTTGCATTAGGAAGATGGACAGAATAGGGATGAGAAGAAGTAGAGAGTCTTGTGCAGCGAGGCCGCAGGAGGGGAAGGCAAGCAGTTAGCAAGTTCAGAAGAGCAGACAGCATGAAAACAGCGGTAGAAGACAGATAAAGATGCAACATTGCGGCGGTGACTTAAAGAATCAAGACAGTCAGTTATATATATATATATATATATATATATATATATATATATATATATATATATATATATATATATATATATATATATATATATATATATATATATATATATATATATATATATATATAAAATAAAAACTATTTTATCTGCATGTACGGTATCCCTTGAACTTCTAGTAACACTGAAATCCAAGACGATCACATGATGTCACAACGAGCACTGGAAGATTGCAACTCCTCCATCATTCCTCCTGCGGTCAGTGGTGCCCCTTAAGACTCTCAACTTGTACCAGCACAGATTAAGCTTGAGAAGAGGCAACACAAGTCAAAGGATATGGACTGAAGTTCGCAACCCAATCTGCCCTGGAATGCTGGAAACTGGAAAGTGCCTCATCTCTTGCGTCATGTGTGTAATGTTGTATCATCCTTGTCAGTCACGATTTTACACCGCGCAATGCAGCGGGAAACAGTGATAACATTGCTGATGCGCCGCGGATTTTTAGAACTGAGAAAATGAGTGAGTTGAAGTGTGAAGACTGGTAGAGCTTAAATAAGTATGAGCTTGAGGGCGAAAAGAAAAGTCACACTGCATGAGCTGATGTAAGACCACAACACACTCTTCTCCAACACAACCTAACCTAACCCAACCCGTCTCGTCCTGTCCCGTCCTGTACTCTTCCAGTCTCACCATCCCTCCCCATGTATGTCTTTCCTTGCTTCCAGTCGCTTCATCTCGTTTTCAGTCATTCTCAGCTCTACTTCCTCCATCTCTCCCAGCCACACCTGAAGTCACGTTGCTATCAGACGCACCTTAGTCACAAAGAACCATTAGATATTTTCATTCCGCAGTCAACCCATAAACTTTACACTACCTTGTCACTGGGAAATCTGTTCTTTTACATTATTTTCTTCACTTTAGGTGGTTGCGAGGATTTTATAGTATTTCCAGTGTTGTAAAATGTTGTATATCGTGGAAAAACAGTTGTGTCGTTCTATTTCTTCCTAGGCATCATCACACACGTACACACCTTTCCCTGCCTCCCGTCACCTCATCTCGGACCTCTTTCTCAATCACCACTTGCTCATACTTCCAGTCCCGTCACGTCTCTTTTCGCGTTGCCTCATCCGCCTCATCATGTCACCTCCCTGCTCATGCCCTCACTCTCTCGCTCCTGCACCGCCAACACTGTACTCACTCCCAAGCTCACCCGAAAATCATGTGCTCTTGTGTTTTGGAAGGACAATTACGTGTATTACGAGGCCAAACGTGTTACGCTTTTGGTAAATAGAAAACATTTGTAAAATTAACGATTCAAATTACGTTAGATTCGAAAATAATGCAATCAGGCGCCTCAAGGGGTGCTTAATTAGAGTGCAGGCGATGCTGGCGCGCTGGGAGTAGTAAGCTTCCATGGACGAGAGCCTCCTGGACATTGCTTAATTTGGTTGTTGATGAATTAGTTTCCTGCACAATGCCAAGTCGCACAAAGCACCACTAAAACTTTTCATGGTGCAGAAATTGTCGGCGTGTGACAAATCCGGAAAGTTCGTCCACTCTCTGTGTGTGTGTGTGTGTGTGTGTGTGTGTGTGTGTGTGTGTGTGTGTGTGTGTGTGTGTGTGTGTGTGTGTGTGTGTGTGTGTGTGTGTGTGTGTGTGTGTCTAGTGTGCCTGAAGCAGCGCGTGGCTAAATTAATTTTGACGAACAGAGCAGCGTTCCTCAGCACTGTTGGAGGTAATGGGACTCACTCCCATGCAACATTATAAACACACACTCTGACTCTCCATTATTATTTCTCATTCCTGGTCAAGACTGAGCGAGGCGATCCCTTGCCCTTCACAGACCGCCTAAAGAATCGCTGGCTTTTTTTTTTTTTTTTTTTTGGCGGCAAGAAATACTTTAGACTGGAGTAACTGGAGAAAATCTAAATATATCGCTAATTTCTGACGTGTAGGAGTGGAAAAAAACGCATGTAAAAGATGTTACTGGTCAGAGAGAGAGAGAGAGAGAGAACAAGATCTGGTAGCCGCATTTGGGTCTCCGCCGCGCCTGGCCTAAATCTCCTGAGTATAGGGAGAGCCGAGGCAGGGACAGTGAAAGGTTGAGCAACAGAATCGTCGAGGTAAAGGGAGATGAACAGTGCAAGTGTAGGCAGTGACCGCGGCGTGCCAGGCGAGAAGAAGAGATAGGATGATGAAAGTGGTCTACAAATAATGACACACATTACATTTAACACCACCACAAACAAGAATTAACACCTCCTACCTACAGGCCTACAATATGGAGGGGAGTATACTTAAATAGGCCTATTGTAACGAGCCTCTCTGATGTTAACATAATCCTCTAATGTATCAAAATGGCTTAACACTTGATGTTTCCACTGGCTATATTGCTTCACGTCACCCACCCTGTGTAGAGAGAGAGAGAGAGAGAGAGAGAGAGAGAGAGAGAGAGAGAGAGAGAGAGAGAGAGAATATTAGGAACAGCAAAAATAGCGAGCAGAAGACAAATGAACGGTAGATAAAGAAGAAAACAACGGATAGAAAGTAAGTATTTAGTCACACGGGAGTAATGAACGGAGGATAAAGCGAGAAAAAACGAACAGGGCAAGAAAACAAATGAAAACAAATGTAGAAGGAATGAACAGAAAGGAAAGGGATGGAAGGCAAAGGTGCACCATCAAACGTATTCAGAAAGGCTTTGTTCTCTCACCACGACTATTTTCCAAGGCCACAGAGATGACTAGCGGGATTTTCAAGAGTGTTTCTACAGTTAATAATGTAGAAACCTTGTCAATCTACCTATGGAACCGTAAAAAACACCTTAAAAAACTCATGTTAATTTAAATACAGCCTTTTGAAAGAGTGGAGGTGAAGCAATCCAATGTTTGAGAATATGAACCTAAGAGACAGAATAAAGGAAGAAAAGGACTAAGAAACGGAGACAAAGGGACAAGGCAAAGAGAAGAAATAAAAGGCAGAATTCAAAGAGGGTAAGAATACAAGAACTGAAGGCACGAAAGGCGAAGACGTAGAATAAGAAATAAATAACTCGAAAATGAAAGTCAGTGAATAGAAAACAAGGAAGAGGAAGATTTAAAGGGACAAAATAAAAGATCAAAAGACAAGAAAAATGAAGCGAAGGAGGGAGAGTGTCAGGAAAAGAGGAAAAGAAGAAAGAGAATAAGGGAAGAGAGCAAGAAAATTATGCAAAAGGTAGGGGAAACTGTACGTACAGAAAAGGCAAAGAGTAAAAAGAGAAAGACAAGGAGAGAGAGAAACGAAGGAGGGAGTGTGTCAGAAAAAGAAGAAAAGAAGAAAGAGAAGAAGAGAAGAAAGCAAGAAAATTATGCAAAAGACAAGGAAAACTGTACGTAAGAGTAAAAAGAGAGAGAAAGAAAAGAAAAACGAAGCAAAGGAAACAGTGTGAAAACGAAGAGGAAAAGGAAAGAGAATAAGGGAAGAAAGGAAGAAAATTATGCATAAGGTAAGAGAAAACACACGGAAAGACAAAGAATAAAGAAAAACAGAGAAAAACAAAAAAACAAGAAGCGAAGGAGTCAGCACGTGGGGAAAAAGAGGGAAAGAACAGGAAGGCGATTAAAAAGAAGGAAACAAGAAAAAAAGATAGAAAAAAAACATACGTACGGGGAAAAGTAAAGAAAAAAAGAGAAGAAGGACAAGAACCAAGAAACAAAAGAAGCAGCACATAAGAGAGAGAGAGAGAGAGAGAGAGAGAGAGAGAGAGAGAGAGAGAGAGAGAGAGAGAGAGAGAGAGAGAGAGAAACAAATCCCATAAAGTACGTAAGACTGACAAACAGCACTATTAAAACCTACCTACACTAATAATGCGCAGAATTTATAACGCTTATTATTTTCTTGCCTATTTATGAGTCAGGCTTAATTATCTTGAGCATTTACATACTTATTAGTGCGTCCACCTGTCTGATAAACAATGCTTCCCCGCCCCCTCCAACTCGTGAATGTTGAAGTGGGGCAGCTGAAGAGAGGAATGGAGGGAAAAAAGCCTTATGGAGGGAAGGAGGGACGGATGGATGGAGGGAGGGAGGGAGGAAGGGAATAAGTAGGGAAGGAAGGAAGGAAGGAAGGAAGGAAGGAAGGAAGGAAGGAAGGAAGGAAGGAAGAGGGATGGAGAAGTATTTAAGTTTTTAGTGTTGGAGGTGGAGAGAGAGAGAGAGAGAGAGAGATCAAAGTCACGCTTCCGCAGTCCCCCCCTCTCTCTCTCTCTCTCTCTACGACCTTCCCCAACACATAAGAAAGGCAAAATAGAAATAAAAGAATAAAAGAATGGAAATCTATAATATAGTGGGTTACCTCCGTGTGTGTGTGTGTGTGTGTGTGTGTGTGTGTGTGTGTGTGTGTGTGTGTGTGTGTGTGTGTGTGTGTGTGTGTGTGTGTGTGTGTGTGTGTGTGTGTAGATTATTTCAGTGTTACACAGCATAACAAATTTTCACACATCTTCAGTGCTGTGGTGGAAGACGAAACTAAGTCATGAAGGGCAAGCAATCTCCGGCTACACCTAATTAACATGTACAAAGTGGAACAGATGCGGCGGTTTCCTTTCGGGCCTCCTGTATTCCTGCGGCCACCGGAGGGACACAGTGAGCGTTTCAGCCTAAGAAGCAAGTGATCCAGTTTTCGTGGTGACTTTTCTCTGCCTCATACGGACGAGTGAACCGCAGTGTTAGTCCTTGATCTGCTGCCCTTGCCCGGTCTAGCGTGTAATGCAGTGGCTTCGTTCAGTAGAGTTTAGTTGACTTGCCTCGTTTTCTACAGTTTCGTCTTTGTGTGTCGCCTCTCTTTCCGTCACAGCAACTAGACGGTAATTAACAGAAGGCCACTGGTCTCTGTTTCATCTCAAGTGGAGGTCTGGTTCGCTTCTGTTTCTTCAAAGGACAGACCTAACGCCTTTGGAAGTGAAAATAATACGGTGTGACCCACTGGCCAAAGGAAAAAAGCAAATAATAACTGTGACGTACTAATTGACAGAACTCAGATTTTTAAGTTAATTTCAGATTGTTCCATTTTATTTCTATTAGTTATAGTATTTAAAGAACCGACTAAAAACTCATTTAAGCCTACTTAGAAAAAAATCTAGAATACTAATTAATGAGAATTGTAGATTTTACGTTCCTTTTCAGTATACGTTTCTTATTGATATCCGGCACGTGGAGCATTTCAAGGAGGATGAATAATGGACTCTTCATATTTGCTGTGATGATGACTTTACCCATTTTACCATAAAGCACAGAGCGAACCAAAAACAACTGCTACTAATGAGTTACTTACATTTTAGAAGGCTGTAATATGGAGGGTGTGTGTGTGTGTGTGTGTGTGTGTGTGTGTGTGTGTGTGTGTGTGTGTGTGTGTGTGTGTGTGTGTGTGTGTGTGTGTGTGTGTGTGTGTGTGTGTGTGTGTGTGTGTGTGTGTGTGTGTGTGTGTGTGTGTCTTAGGTAGGAGAGGGATGTTTCAAATTTCTCTTCATGGATATGAGAATGAGATCTCAATAATAAAAAAAATTTGAATTCTAGACACACGCCTTGGAAATCTTCGATAAAAAGTGTAATATTTAATTCAAGTTTTCTCGGCAAGATTTGGACAGTAATAACACTTAACCCCTACAGTATCGTGACGTGTTTTCATATTTATTCTGCTTATTATTTGCCGATCTTATACAACTTCAGAAACTTATGTAGGGGTAGAAATAGTAAAGACTCTGTGCATTAATCTTCTGACCTCCATAGACCCTTCCTATTATAAATAAAACCGTCTGATCATACCCAAACTTGTAGTAAAAATGTGTTCCAGTACTGAAGAAGTTAAAGGTCAGTATTTGCTGAATAAAATCTGAATGAGTATTAAAATAAGTGTTCTTCTATCTATCAATCAATAGATAAATAAATAAATAAATAAATCTATCAATCTACCTATCTATCTATTTAGGGAACCAGCATTTCAAGTGGGCTTTTATTCATATTTTGTTGCTCTTAACTGGTTTCCCTCCTGCATAAAAAATAAATCATCTATCTGTTTTCTCTCTATGCAATGCTAACGACAGTTCTGAGGAGCAAGATGGCACCAGGAGGGTATGGACAACAAAGAGAAGGAAAAGAGGAATGGTAGCCACCGAAAATCATCATTCGATCATTACATAGGGACACATAGCATAGAGGAGGAGAATGGTGAGGAGGACGAAAATGCTGAAGAGGAGGAGGAGGAGGAGGAGGAGGAGGAGGAGGAGGAGGAGGAGGAGGAGGAGGAGGAGGAGGAGGAGGAGGAGGAGGTGTTACATATCAGTGAAGAGTTACACCTACCTCAAGATTACGGTCACACTAATGGCAACGCTTATCGTCACACACTCACCTGTAAAAGAGAAAAGGAATCGATTAGTGAATTATGAAAACACGACGACATATAATAGAACAAATCCTGTTAATGCGATTACTGCTACTGATACTACTACTACTACTACTACTACTACTACTACTACTACTACTACTACTACTACTACTATTACTACTACTACTAGATAAACAATTCCTCCCTCGACAAAACAAGATCACGTTTGTTTAGTATAAATTGCGTGAATGTGTTAAGTGATAAGATTTCCATGCAGTTTTCATCGTGAGTGGAAATTGCCTTGGTAAAATGAAAAGCGTCTCAGTTACAGCAACGACGAAAACAATGAGCTTTTACACGCAAAGTCAGCAAACAAACTGCAGTGAGTCTCCATTCTCTTCTGTGAAAGCGAGACTGCCGGAGGACAACAAGAAGGACAAAGAGAAAGGAACGCTAAATGCCGCTCTTAAAGGGAAGTGGAGCAGTAATACAAACGAATGTTATCACTTCCAACTCATGTAAATAATTCCACGTGTACTTAAGAACTCATGTGGGTGACTTGTGGGTGACTATTCCCCAAAAATTAAGTCACTTTGTTTCTTCCTCGTCTTCCTTGTCTGAATACTGGTTCATTAGACACTGGGGGTCTTTTTATAAGCTGGAATGAGATAACAACAAAAGGAATGTATTATAAAAATTATATAAAACGTCTACTGAAGGTGCTAGTCCTAATATAGTAAAGTTAAATAAAAAGTGTCTTCAAATCTCTTACTTCAAACAGTCTAAATCTTAGAAGGGAGGAAACACAGAAACAGCAGAGTTCCAGAGTTTATTACTTTGCTATAGGAAGGTCAGACAAGGAGCGTAGGTAGTATGTCTGAGATTAAATGATATTCGTACTGCTACTGTTCATACTACTATTTCTACTGCTACTATCATTACTACTACTACTACTACTACTACTACTACTACTGCTACTACTCCTACAACTACTACTACTAATGCTGCAACTGCTGCTTCTATCACTACTACTACTACCACTATTGCTTCTATCACTACTGCTACTGCTTCTATCACTACTACTGTTACTGTTACTACTACTACTACTACTACTACTACTACTACTACTACTACTACTACTATTTTTATCACTACTTCTAATACTACTACTACTACTACTACTGCTGCTGCTTCTATCACTACTACTACTACTACTACTACTACTACTACTACTACTACTACTACTACTACTACTACTACTACTACTACTACTACTACTACTACTACTACTACTACTACTACTACTACTACTACTATTAGTACAATCCGTCTTATCCGCCCATGTATGAAGTACTCTTCGCATGTTTGGGAGGGTTCCACTAACACAGTTTTATAAGATAGGGTGGAATCAAAAGCTTTTCATCTCATCAATTCCCCACCTCTATCTGACTGTCTTCAGCCTCTTTCTCACCGCCCTGATTGTTGCAACTCTTGCTATCTTTTATTGTTATTTTCATCCTAACTGCTCTTCTGATCTTGTTAACTGCATGCCTCTCCTCCCCCTGCGGCCTTGCTGCACAAGGCTTTCTTCTTCCTCTCACCCATATTCTTTTCAACTCTCTAATGTAAGAGTTAACAATTACTCTCAGTCTTTCATACCTTTCTCTGGTAAACTCTGGAACAACCTGCCTATATCTAATATTCCCAACTTCCTATGACTTGACTTCATTCAAGAAGGAGGTTTCAAGACATTTGCCGCTATCTTTTGGCTAATTCTATCGGTTCTATAAGGAGACTGACAACTGAGCGGGCTTTTTTATTCTATATTTTTTGTTGCCCTTGGCCAGTTTTCCTCTCTTACATAAAAAAAGGTAAAAACCACTACTACTACTACTACTACTACTACTACTACTACTACTACTACTAATAATAATAATAATAATAATAATAATAATAATAATAATAATACTGTAATAATAGTAATAATAATAATAATAATAATAATAATAATAATCCCATCAGCCCCTTAGCATAACGACATATTCATTAGCTGTCAGGTTAGAGCGATGCCTCAAAATAACAACTGCAATCATGTTTATGCCCCACCATTGAAAAATAGATAAATAGATAAATAAATTATAATGTTTACAAATAATGATAACAATAAAAATAAATAAATAAAAATAACCCGGGAAAATGTTTTATTAGTCATTTTTCTGTTGTATGACACATGAATTATAAGAGAAGTACGTAAGTTTGTACTACACTATTGCCATTTTTCTCTTTTTTTTTTCAGGTAGAGTAAATGTCATGACACATTAGGTTTCAAGACATTTGAGTAACTCTTTCTAGTCTTTTATGGAGACTGCAATTCTAGTGGGCCCTTTTTTCTAATATATTTTTTGGGGCCTTCGCAGTTCACCCTCTTACACACACAAAAAAAAAAAACTTCATTGGTGTGTGTGTGTGTGTGTGTGTGTGTGTGTGTGTGTGTGTGTGTGTGTGTGTGTGTGTGTGTGTGTGTGTGTGTGTGTGTGTGTGTGTGTGTGTGTGTGTGATAAAAAAAAAAAACATACATACAAGCTAGATTAAAAAAAAATGGTGCAGAATATCCATGATCATGAAAAAAAAAAAAAAAAAAAAAAGAAAGATGGTGAAAATACAGAACGAAAAAAAAAAATTGGCTTAATCCGGCGCGGTTATGAGTCGTTTGTTCTGTTTCATGTCTTTTGTGTTCTCTTTTTCTCGAGATGGGCGGCTTTTGGGCGTTTGGAGTTCTTTGTTTCAAAAGCTTGAGAGGCACAGACCCCTTCCTCCCACCTCTCTTCCTGTAATTGAAAGTAATTGTGTAGGTGTCCCAGAGAGAGAGAGAGAGAGAGAGAGAGAGAGAGAGAGAGAGAGAGAGAGAGAGAGAGAGAGAGAGAGAGAGAGAGAGAGAGAGAGAGAGAGAGAGAGAGAGAGAGAGAGATTTGAAACACTTATGCCTTATTTGTTACATTTTAAAGAAGTGTAAATACAAGAGAGACTATAAGAAATGTGCGTTTTTCCAACAATGTATAATAATCAAAAGTTCAGTTACACATCTTACACGTGTTTGTTCTTATTTGTTGTTATTGTTGTCATTGCTGTCATTATAATAGCTGAGTCTTTATGTCTTCATCACACCACTTATATATTTCAACTTCCGTAGTTTTTTCCACTTAATAAACTATGCAATGTTATATTATCACCTGTGGCTTCTTTCTTTTTTCTTATTTATCTTTATGACAGTGTTTTTTGCTCTCGTTCGGTCCTCCTACATAAAACAAACTCCTCTGTGACAACAAGAAACCACTGTAAGCATAATTGTCATGTTCTCTTACGTTTCAATGCAAGTGAATCGACTCCACCATAATATATACACACACTGTTACTGGTGGATATCTTTGTATGCATGCTGGACACTCCAACACACACACACACACACACACACACTGAGTAAAAACCTGATCGCCACACTGTATTTCCGCCCACAGACGCTCACTGGACAACAAGGACGCTGGAATTACAAGTGAGGAAAGGAAAAAGTTGGTCCAAGGGAGGCGATACATCAGGTACAAAATTTAGTTAACCTGGGCCACACCGACGATTTTTCTAGGTAGTCCCTGGTGGCCTGTGTGTGTGTGTGTGTGTGTGTGTGTGTGTGTGTGTGTGTGTGTGTGTGTGTGTGTGTGTGTGTGTGTGTGTGTGTGTGTGTGTGTGTGTGTGTGTGTGTGTGTGTGTGTGTGTGTGTGTGTGTCAAGTAGCAGTGGCGAACCGAGTATATTTGCGTGTCTGTCTGCTCAGGTACAGTACGAGTCTTTCTGTCAGCGAACCCATGGCTTACATTCATATATGGCTAAACTTTATCCGTCACTATTCAAATGTTTCTTTCCACTAGTTCATACACATCAGGCCTCAGATCATATATATGCCTCAGTTCTTTCGTCCCATTAATAAGGAGTAAACCTGTTCTGTTATGGCCTAATATATAAAACTGCCTCAAGATCACTAAATAAAATAATGCAAGTGTTATAAAAGTGAAGCAATAGCGCCAGACTGTGAAGTGGTGAGTCGTTTGAGTGGAGGAATTAATGAAAATGCTAATCACGAGCAGTCTTCCTTCAATTACTTCCTGTTGCACGTGGCTCACCGGGCACAGCGCAGAGAGAGAGAGAGAGAGAGAGAGAGAGAGAGAGAGAGAGAGAGAGAGAGAATTTTTTTTTACCTAAGACCGATAAATGCAAACAAAATAAAGAAGGAAGATATACAGCGAATGAATGACTGAAATTTGAAATACATAGCACATGAGTGAATGGAAACTGGGAAAGAGGAAACAAAGCAACTACATACAAAAGCTTCTCAAAGTACATGTACACAGCACTTATTTAATTAAAGGATACAGTGCAGGGAAAAAAAACGACGTAAAAGCGAAAGTGGAAAAAAAAAAGCTAAGGGAGAAATGTACGTTTTTCTTGTATATTCCGGATAAAACTGAAAAAAAAAGTACCAGGGAATTCTAAATACGAGGAAAGTGAGAATCCGTAACTACTGTACATGTAGGATGAAATTACTTTATCGCTCTTTTTTCGAGGAGGAGGAGAAGGAGGAGGAGGAGGAGGAGGAGGAGGAGGAAAGAGGGGAAGAAGAAGAAAAAGAGGAGAAAGATGCAGAGAAAAAACCGTACATCAAATTTTTTCGTAGACTTGTATAATTAAATTGTGTGTGTATTCTCTCTCTCTCTCTCTCTCTCTCTCTCTCTCTCTCTCTCTCTCTCTCTAACCCTACGTCCCTCCATTCCTGTTTCCCTCCCAGTAATTAAGCAACTCCCCTCTATGTCCGGCCTGTCTTGCCCACCACACACTCATCCACGGAGGCTCACTGGCAAAGTACTCGGATAACAAGTTCATTGCTGCACGTTCGAATCCAGATCGTCTCTCTCTCTCTCTCTCTCTCTCTCTCTCTCTCTCTCTCTCTCTCTCTCCATCTAGCTCCACATCCCAAATATTCTACAGCTATGGACCACAATCTTACAAGTTTTTATTGGCTGCTAGCAATGTACATTTCTCAGTCTGGAGAGAGAGAGAGAGAGAGAGAGAGAGAGAGAGAGAGAGAGAGAGAGAGAGAGAGAGAGAGAGAGAGGATGGCATCATTAACTGTACAACACACACACACACACACACACACACACACACACACACACACACACACACACACGGTAATGTTAGGCTTAAAACGCTTCTCTCTCCCCCATCCTCTCTCCATTTATCGTTTTTCCACATTTCCTCTCCTTCATTTCCTCTTCATTTATTTCTTTCTTATTTTACTTTGAGCTGCATCAGTAACCGCCACCAGAACCGCCAATCAATCAACAGTTTTTAAGAGAGAATTTCACCGCGGATAAACTTGCATTTATCTAATCTTTACTCACTTTTTTTTTTATCAATACAAATTAATCTAAAGACACATACAGGTACTGATAAATATTAGGACGTGTGTGTGCGTGTGTGCGTGAGTGTAGCCAGTGGGTGTAATAACATGTCCTGTAACGCTATTAACACTGTACGCAGCTCATAACTGTGTCATCACATCCCTGGAGAATCACCACAGCGCAACAGTGATCTATATTGCAGTGAAGGATGGAAACCGCACGCGCGTTCCTGCTTACCTTGTGCACACTCACTGAAAGGAAGTAACGACCGCCACTGTAATGAAACCCGTATTCAAAAACGTTTTGCTCTCTCACCACGACTTTTTTCAAATGCCACATAGATAATTAGCTGCATTCTTCAGAGTATTTCTTCTGTAAATAACGCAGGAATCTTGTCAATCAATCATTAAAACCACAAAAATATCTTTAAAAGTTCGTGTAACTCTTGTAACTGTAGATAGAAGTTATCACTGACTGTTACAGCTTTATTTTTCCAAGACCTTGATTCAAAGTACAATTTCAAAAGGTCCCAGTGAGACCAGGAGTTATCAAGGAATTCAAATATCCTCACTGTCTGTATATTTGTTTTTGCCGAATCGTGTAGGATTACTCAACTGACGCAGTGAGTTTAACACGATCGAAGCATTAAACAAACGCAATAATTTCCTTACATGTATGGAGCTGTAGCACGACATGTTGAGTAAAATTCAAGTTTTAGAGTGCTAATGACTACAGTATTTATTACCATCGAGAAAGCCAGAACTCAATACCAGGCATTCTTTTAATCCCCTTCTGTACCATAACGCGGTTCCATACTCATTCTGGTTAATATTTGGTGATTTTATACAGCTTCAGAAACTTATGTTCGGGATTTAAATAGTGAAGACTCTGGCCATTAATCTTCTGACCTCCATAGTCCCTTCCTATTGTCAATGAAATGGTTTAATCGTACCTAAAACTAGAGGTAAAATGTGTCCCAGTACTGAAGGAGTTAAGCTTAGGAAGCCAACGGAAAGGGTTAAGGGATGTGTTGAGACGCAGGATTACACAAGGACGCAAGGGCTGGACCATGTCAGGGGCCTTCACAGCTGTGGGCGATGGTGACGCAATGAACCAAGATCAGGGACCCCATAAGGATAGATGAAACTTTTCCTAAGACACCTCATTCCTCTTCCTGGTCAAAGTTCAGTCGTAGAAGTCTGGATTGCCTTCTCCTCTCACTAATTGATACAGAAAAATATAATTAAGTTTAAAAAAGACGCTTAGTTAATGTTTGCATATACGTATTTGTATCTATTTGTATTGCACGTTTGCATATATAGATCTCTTTTTCCTACAGTTGAAGTACGGTTCTTCGATAACACGTAGTTGTGGGAGATTCTAAAGAAGTATATTACAGAAAAAAAGTAATATCTTGACCTAAATGGGATTCTTAAAATACAGCTACGGCACGTCGCTCTAATTCAACAAAGGAATGAGACGCAAAGGGGAGGGACGACGCACATATGCACTCAGTTGTATCTCAGTGTCCAGCGAGGAGTCGGCAGTTGCCGGTTGAAGGGACGAACTGATAAACAGGCGGAGGAATGCCAAAGAGAGCGGAAAAAATCTGGCACAAGTTCACTGAACCATAAAAGCTTTTATTCAACTTTGAAATATAAAATTCACTGAACATCTTGACGTCAGTATTCATATATAGCAACTATACAGTCTACGGAATACAAAAAAAGAACTAGGAACTTTCATAAAAATTAACTGTAGCATAAAAAAACATTCTATATTTTTGACGTCAACGCTTGAAGCAATGTACATCCACTCCTCGCTGTTATCATCTTGTATTATGTTCACCCCAAACACCAACACGTCTGCAAGGGAAGCTGTGCGTGCCTGATGAGTGAAACCACGAGTCTCAGTTCGAGGAAGGACCAGACCAGATGGCACACAGGCTGGCCACCTGTTCACCCTCTTTATGGTCGTCGGGCGATCAGAGAGTCCATGTTGCGAGCCGCGAAAGGTGAACGGCGATAGTCTGTTGTTTATTACCCACACGTCACCATGAGCCTCGCGTTTCAGACCAGGAAGTTTTCGCTCACCGCACCTCGTCTTTAAGGGCCAGAGAGGAGCGTAGTGAGAGGGTCTGGGGAACACCTGTTGAGTGAGGAGGATCAAGGGGGACGCGGTGAGTGTGCCATGGAGAGACGTTGGCCGTAGTGGAGATGCAAAGAATGGGATGACGGAATAAGATGCAATGGTCAAGAATAATTTCAAGAGATGAGTACATTATGGTAGGAAGAAAAAACAAAAAGAACAAGAAACAGGAAAAACAAGAACAGCAACACACTGCTGGAGGAGACACGGAAAGATACAAATGGACAAGTAGGATAGGCAAGACTTCCACAAACTTATGAGAAGGACGGAGGCTTGACTCCTTCACGTTAACAAACAATAAATGTGGCTGGAAAAGATGTAAACTTTGTGGTGTTCATTGGAGTGTGCACGGCTCTCCAGGCTCTGTTGAACTGCCTGTTACGATAATAAAAGCATGCAGGGAAGTGTGGAGAGTGGAGGGAGGTTGAAAGGGGGATGGTACTTGTGTGTATATACAAGGCAGTGATGGGGAAGGAAAAGGAAGTAGAGCGGTAACTTTCAAGTCTTTCACGACCACACTGTGAAAATATCAGGCTTTCATGTCCCGCGAGCTAGGATTTGAAAAAGAAAGAATGTAATGTAAAGTTGTTTGCTGGTGTGTGTGTGTGTGTGTGTGTGTGTGTGTGTGTGTGTGTGTGTGTGTGTGTGTGTGTGTGTGTGTGTGTGTGTGTGTGTGTGTGTGTGTGTTCACGGTTCTAAAGTCATATTTATAACAAGACACCTATTCTAGCGAGGATTATAAACTTTTCACCTTCGCCTACAACAGTTAGTCCAGACATACTTGGCTTATACACTATTCATTTATCATTATGTATTTATCCATTATGTAGCTTCATTTTTTCGATACAAGGCTCATTACCAGTGTGTGTGTGTGTGTGTGTGTGTGTGTGTGTGTGTGTGTGTGTGTGTGTGTGTGTGTGTGTGCTTGTGTATGTATGACGCATCAAACGAGTGCCGTGTGACGCATTAGCCGCTTATGGATGCTGTAGTCTGCGTCACAAAGTCTGGCACACTACGTTTGCCATCTGAAGTCACGTGAACACAAAGAACATTGCCCCGAGTAATGTTTCCCCCACCCCAGCACCACCACCCACCCGTCACCGCCCCTGCCGGCTGACTGACGTATTATCTCGATTAGATCTTTGATTGGAGAGGACGATGAGAGGAAAAAATAGACTACACGAATTGAAATGACTGAAAAACTCGATAACATTACGTCTGTCTATTATCTGTGAGAGTTGAATTCTGAAACACTTATCCGCACAGCCTCCACTATTTCAAAGAACTCTAGTTGTAGTCACACGTGTTTTCAAGGATTTTTTTTATATGGTTTTAGTGATGGATTAACACGATTTCTACTTTAACAAAATAAGAAACAGTCTTGAGAACCAGGGTAATAACAATTCTCCGGCATATATCCACTATTTTAGAGCTGTAGATAAAATTACGTGTTTTCAAGGATGTTTTTACGGTTTTAGTGATACATTAACACGATTTCTACCTTAACAACCAGACAAATAATCTCAGTGGCCTTTGAAACTCGTCATGGTGAGAGAGTAAGAAAAGAGTTTATAAATACCGATCTTGATACGCTAAGTTTTCCTAAAGGGTCCCCAGATGTACTGTACCTTACACGGCTGGTTCCTCCTTTTTGGTACGGTACGGTGCATCTTTACGTGGCTAATCATGCCTTATCTCGCCACACACATCACCTCGCCTTATACTGTCATCCCCTCACACCTCCACCCATTCATTCCTCCCTTTACACTCACTCCCTCTATTCAACGCCTTCCCTGTATTATGTGGGACGATCTCTCTCTCTCTCTCTCTCTCTCTCTCTCTCTCTCACACACACACACACACACACACACACACACACACGATCACAAGGTGGAGTCAAAAGCTTTTCGCCTCATCAGCTCTCTTCCCTTAACTGACTATCTTCAATCCCTCACACTTTTGCTACTCACTCACTCATTAACTGACTCTCTCTCTGGTTACGAGACAGCAAAGACACACACACACACACACACACACACACACACACACACACACACACACACACACACACACACACACAATTTTCCCAATGTACCCATACAATTTTCCCAATGTAAATACAATATCTGGCCTCTTAACATCCCTGCCGGAGACAAAAAATAAATCTTGGTATCATCTATCACACATGCACAGCTCACCTAGGGTCAACGTGGCACTGGTAACAAAACTGAGGAAACATGATACAAGTTACACAAAGCAGCCATCGCCGCTGACCTCAATAAAGCATGAATTATAGATAATATGTCCATGTATGTAGGTAGGTAGGCGTGGCCAGAGATCGATTAATTCACCGTATTCATGCTCACTGCGGTGTGTGTGTGTGTGTGTGTGTGTGTGTGTGTGTGTGTGTGTGTGTGTGTGTGTGTGTGTGTGTGTGTGTGTGTGTGTGTGTGTGTTTTCTTCCGATACTTTCACAACACTCTAATTGAAGTCGCACGAGTCTTACGGCTTTTAATACACGGTTCTAGTGACAAATTTTCAACATTTCTTAATTATTAAAAGATAAACAGTCTTGAGAAAGTGACTTATATTCTCTGTGGCCTATGAAATACCTCGTGGTGAGAGATCAAAAGTTTCTGAATACCGGCTCGGATCTTTACATGAATAACAAATATTTCCTTCCCTCGCACATTCATAACAAGAAGAGAAGTAGTCGATGTTGTCGCTTTCGTTTACATATATCCTCTTGGTGTCTTTATTTTTATCTGATTCGAATAGAAGAGAGAAAGTTAAAAAAAATAAAAGAAGAGGAAAGATTAGAGAGAGAAAAGAAACGAGCAGAAAAGGAAAAAGAGAAAGAGAGAGAGAGGAGAGAGAAAGAGGAAGGGAAGACAAAAATCTACTCGCCCAAATCCGTAAAAAAATCATTTCTCTTCGTATGCACCTTTTACTATTCCTCTTTCCTCTTTTTCCGTTTCTTCGTCCCTAAGGTGGTAAGAAATCGAGAGATAGATGTCGCCGTTGTAATAGTATTCGTACCCTATTAGGAGTTCCTCGTGCTTTAATGTCTAGATTTTTTTTTTCATTTTCACTTACATTTGGCAGCATCTGTTTACTAGTGAGAAGCGATAAAGGACTGATAGCTGGCGGTGAGGAAACTAGTAATTTTGGTTCACGTTGCGGAGTGTCAGTGGCTTGGCACTTCCAAGTCGACGTGTAAAGAAGAGGCGGGTGAGGGGAAGCTTCTGGGTACTCACACCGCTATCTGACAACTTCATATGTGTTCTGACATAGCCTGGCAGCCTCTCTCTCTCTCTCTCTCTCTCTCTCTCTCTCTCTCTCTCTCTCTCTCTCTCTCTCACACACACACACACACACACACACACACACACACATTACTTCTAAAGCTGCCTCTACCTATCTCAGGATTTCTTTTTCGGCAACAGTAATGCTAGTGAATTAGCCAGATCGTCTCAGTGGTTTTACCGTGTACTCTCCACATTAATAAAGGCGCCTCTACTATAGTACAGCAAGCCGCGCCAGTACTCATGTATTTCAAGGAAGATACGTGGAATCAATCTGTCTTTCTTAGTGTAGCGCGTTACACTATTACGTCTGGTTGGTGAGGGAAGAATACTGAATGGGATGGTTCTCTCTCCTTATGGAAGAGACTTTACTTGATAATCTCTCTCTCTCTCTCTCTCTCTCTCTCTCTCTCTCTCTCTCTCTCTCTCTAGTATAGCAACATAATGAATCCAAATCCAAAGTTCTGAAGGACGCACGCTACGTTTCACTCAAAAACGTTCATTGGTCGTATTTTGAAGGATGCTTCTCTCGTAAAGACTATTTTCAAAAGACCAATGGAAAGGCATGTAGATTTTTTTTTCATTCATAACGTAAGTCTTTGTTAAACTGTTTAACTATCATTAGGAACACGAAAACACTCTTGTGCAAATCTCCTATCGCTTCCACGAGAGGATCTTAAAAGTGATTGTCCGGAATATTTAGTCTGTATAATCTGAAAGCTTCTTTGGCTTATCTTCACTAGTCTCAACACGCTCAAGAAAAGTTACTTGTGGCAGACTCTCTATGAACATAGCTACCTAATTCTACCTATCATCCTCATCTATATTTTTGTCTAATCTTCTTTTAAAGCTTCCTATTGATTATTAAGAAACCCAGAAGACAACTACCGAATAAAATAACAACCTATCGAAAAGGTGGAAGAAAGAAGTTAAACAAATGAAAAAAAAAAGAACGAATCACTTACAGCAGAAAAACTTGGAAGCACTTTTCAACAGTCTAAGAGAAAAAAAAAAGAAAAAAAGAAGGAAAAGGAAATCCTTGCGCTAAGCTTGAGTAGAAGCGATTATAAACTGTCATGGCGGGGCGTGAGGGTCGGAATCACCACTTCTGGTGTAGTGGTTCCTGTTCCCCTGGTCACTCGTCACTGCGCTGCTTAAGTGATGAACGGCATGCGAGCTAGAATATAAATGACTGAATGAAAAAAGAAATGCGGAAGAAAGCAAGATTAGAATAAAGGAATACAGGACGAAGAAAAAAGAAAAGAGATGAAGGAAAGAAGAACAGAAAAAACGAAAAAAAAAGAAACAAAGAAAAGAAAAGGAGAGAACAGAACAAAATAAAACGAAACGAAACAAAAAAAAAGAAAAAAAGAAAACACTCAAACCCTTCAAACATCACTGCAAAGTAAACAATAACAGAGAGAAAAAAAATTCTACACAACTTCCATGTCTCCACGACCGAGTGCCGTCCCCACATCACCACCACAATCACCACACACTAGGAAATGCATAAGTTCACCTGCTCCCTGCACGACTGTCTCTCCTCTTGTAAGCAGTGAGCGTATAGAACTAGTGAGGTTAACTGACTGACAAGCATTCCGACACAACAGTTACAATGAAGACACAAGAAAAATCCACACTCATTCCGTGCAAGACCACACTTCATATTCCTCTTCCTCCTCTTCTCGTTAGTATTGATAGGATATAGGACTAGTGAGGTTAACTGACTGATAAGCATTCCGACACCACAATTATAATGAAGACACCAGGAAATCCACACTCACTCCTTGCAAGACTACACACACACCTTATCTTCCTCTTCCTTCTCCTCCTCCTCTAGTTCGTGGTGAGTGGATATAGAGCTAGTGATGTTACCTGACTGACAAGCATCCCAACACCACAATGACAGTGAAGACACCAGGAAATCCACACCCAGTCCTTTCAAGACCACACCCCATCTTCCTCTTCCTTCTCCTCCTCCTCTAGTTCGTGGTGAGTGGATATAGAGCTAGTGATGTTACCTGACTGACAAGCATCCCAACACCACAATGACAGTGAAGATACAAGGAAATGCATTAACTCACTCACTCTTTGTAAGACCACACCTCCTTCTCTTCCTCCTCTTCTCGTCGGCAGTGAGTGGATATACGTAGAACTAGTGATGTTACCTGACTGACAAGCATCCCAGCACCACAATGACAATGAAGACACAAGGAAATGCAAAAACTCATTCCTTACAAGACCACGCTTCCTTTTCCTCCTCCTCCTCCTCCTCCTCTGCCTCCTCTCGTTAGTGGTGAGTGGATGTGGAATTATAGAACTAGTAAAGTTAAATGCATAAACTTATTCCTTAGAAGACCAAGCCTCGATCTCTTCCTCTTCCTCTTCCTCCTCCTTCTCCTCTCGTTAGTATTGACAGAATATAGAACTTATGAGGTTAACTGACTGATAAACATCCCAACATAATTACAATCAAAACACACGCAAATGCATAAACTCATTCTTCACCAGACCACACCCCATCTTCCTCCTCCTCCTCCTCCTCCTCCTCCTCTTCTTCTTCTTCCTCCTCTTCTTGTTAGCAAAGTGGATATAGAACCAGTGTGGTGAATTAATGTACGTCATAAAACACGTGGCCAATATCCAGGTAAATACCTATAATGGCCAAAGGTAACGGCGCTCGCTAGGTAAGTAGTATTATGGCTTTCTGGGATTAATTATTTTACTGGTAGACGATTTCTCTTACAATTACCTGCAGCACTGAGTCGCTAAAGTAATCCTGTAGACTCTTTCCCTTTCGTGTCTATAGTAAACACTGTAGTACCGGTCGCTGTATTGGGAGAGTGTAATGCAAGTGAGGTCATTTTAAATTTACTGTACGGATGATAAGAACCAAAATAAATAAGTAATGTAAATGAATAATGAGCGATGTCTTTCCGCACTCCTCATTGCCAGGGAGTGGAATACAAAGCCATACTCATAACTCCACTGATACGGTGCCAAAATAGTAACTAAGTGCAATAAGGCAATGGTTTTGGATTCTCTTTTGGGATGTGCACCTCAGTACGCCTTTTTTTATCTTCTAATTTTGTTTCCCTTAGCCTCTGCTTCTACACAATAAAAAAAGAGGAAGAACAAGAAGAAAAATAACAAGAAGAACGAACAAGAAAGGACACTACCCTTGTCATGGAAATCTATAATAAAACGACGTGTGCTTCAACAAAACATCATAACTTTCTGAATTACTGCACTGTATCTTCTAGATTGATATAGCTACGCCTATCATAATCAACCGCGTGAAACTCAACAAGTCTGCTGTTGTTTGTTCATCCTTTGAGTGCCACGAGGTGATAGCCGGGCCTGGGTAGCCTTTGGAGGTCGGGCTGTGGATGATCTAAACCTCCAAAACCCACAGGCGAACCATCCAGCTCTTCAAGGGTAAACCTAGAGGTCACTTAGGCCTAAGGTGTTAAAAAAGCCATTACCTCGCAGCAAGCCGCCCTCCTCCTTCCCTTAATGAGCGTGTGCAACAGCGCCCTGCATCTTTTTAATAGGATGTTATACGCACCGCTTACACCAAACGACTAAAGACATTAAGACACTCACGATAATTTCTTGTCGACATAAAGCCATGACAAGATAATGAGTTCTCAGACAGGTGTTCCTTTCTTACCTTAATTTCTGCAACATTGAGAAAATAGGGTTTATTTAATTTTGCCTCTTGAAATTATCCTGATGAACCGAACACTGCCCCACATCTAGCCAGAGCGCGGGGGACAGTAGAGTAATCCCAAACCTATTGTACTTCGCCAGCTGGACAGAGGTAAAGAGCGGGCCAGTACACTGCTATGACAGCCGCGGTGATTAAGATTCCCCTTGAAACAGGACAAGGCACACAAGTGAGGCAGGTGCGGCAACCTAACAGCCATATGATATTAGTAAAGGTGGTAGACAAACACACACTCCCTGAACTCCTGCCAACTAGGTGACATCTTTCCTATTAACAAGAAGACAGCACTGGTGAGTCACTGAGGACCTTAACTGTTGCTGTGCTGTCTGTCCTGACCTTGCCTTACAGCAACACGTGAATGTTTCTCAAGAATGTAACACCTTCACAAGCGCGTTACTGCGGTGAGGGAGTGAATATCTAAATTCAGTGAGTTATGGTGCCGCAACAACAAGATCACAAGGCACCGACTATGGTTACAAAAGCGCTGTCTCTTCTACCAAGATTGAACTTAACAAGTTTAGACGTAAGCAGACCACTGTAACACAGAACCAGAAGGATTCTCTCGTAGTGAGGGGTCTTTACCTGTCGAGTGCTCGCTGCTGCTCTCTTAGCCGGCACCGAGCCACGCCACTCCTTTTATCGCTGTGGTGGTGCACGTTTTCTTTCTTTCTTTTTTTTTTTTTTTTTTTGCTCTATCGCATGAAACATTAAAGCCCATCAAGTTTTTCCACTCATCCGATGAAGTAAACAAACAATGAGTCCCTCCTCCCTCTATATACGGACCACTAATGATCTTAACCCTTTATTTTATCTTGCACTAGCCAAAGAAAGACTGCAGTTACTATAAGAGCATTAACAACTCGAGCGACTCTTTGAATTACTGTGGTGTCGTTTGAAATCTTACCATTAACTTGCCCCACAACATTTTATTAAGCTTGAAGGAAAACCCACAAGTGGTTAGAAGCCCAATATAGTTCACGAGATGTTACGTTAGTCTGTTTACTCGTGACTACGCTAAAATGTACAAATATCTACGAGTATGCAATGTTTGTGATTCTCATCACCTGTAAAATGATATCACAGAAGCAACGCATTCAGCTATACCTCCTGCTTAAACACACCTGTCCTTTCAACTCCTCCCGTCAACAAATAATGATCCTGCATCACGACGCTCCATCTCGAACGGGAAGCGCGCAACAACCCGCGTGACTCAAACACGAGGTGAGGCGCGCGCGGGGGTCATGAAGAGAGGGAGAAGGCAGAGCGGTGGCCTTACTTACCTTTATTGTGTTTGTTTGCGTTGGTCGCGGAGGAAGCTCGCGGCAGATGATGCACCTTGTGGTTGCGAAGGTTGGCGAGGAGTGAGCGTGCAGGAGGATAAGGAAGCGGCAGCTCTGCAGAGTGCGGCGCGTGACAAGGTGCGGAGTGAACGACAGGTGACCGCGCGCTGGTATATACTCGTACAGCACATGGGGGCGGGGCGTCACACCTGGGCGGCGCAAGCGTTCCCTCCCCTCCCTGCACGGCCCACGCCACCTACGGAAAGACCTACACCTCACACCTACACGCAGACGTACAGGAGGGGCAGGAAAGTGCTCGGGGGTTAGGGGAGGGATGGGGAAGGTCAGGCCAGTATTTTGAACTTGATCATGAAGGTTTAAAACGTACTCAATAAGATCACACAACACTATTAACTCCTGTGTGTGTGTGTGTGTGTGTGTGTGTGTGTGTGTGTGTGTGTGTGTGTGTGTGTGTGTGTGTGTGTGTGTGTGTGTGTGTGTGTGTGTGTGTGTGTGTGTGTGTTCACCTAGTACAAAATCCAGATGCTAAGTGTATTATTCTTGTATCGCTAAGTGAGTCAGATTTTAGCACGTATGCATATGAGGATCTTTGTTGAGGAGAACACTCATTATAATATACCATACTGAGAGAGACAGAAAATAAAAAAAAACTCCCCTTAAGTAACGTGTGAGAGAGAGAAAGGCAGGAGTGTGAACGGTAATGAGGACTGACAGTGACACGGTGTTGATATGAAGCATTACTATGAAGATGAGGATGAGAAGCTATCAGTGAATAAGAGTAGCGAATGTATAACCAGTAAATTGAGTGACTCCAGCGCCAGTGTAGAGCGGAAGAGTGAAAAGTGGTGCCAGAGTAAGAGTACGAGCAATGCATTCGAGCTGTGGGAGTGTCAGGGTGCATGGTGCGGTGGTGTCAGTGTGAAGGCACAAGGGGATGGGAGGTGACATATGGGTACAAGAGGTTCATGAGGGTTCGAGGTGCAAAGGGTTTAGAGGAGTTCCGGCAGCATGAGGGTTTGAAGGTGATGTGGGGTGGGGGAGGTTAATGCACCAGTAATATGCAAATATAGAGTAAAATAAGAGTGAGATAGTGTGTATATGTGTGTATACGTGTCAGTCATTTCGTAAACCAACTAAATTGACCCACAGAAAAAAAAAGAACAGGAAATATTTGATATACCAAACTTCCCACGAACAATGGACTCACGAGGAAAAGAAATGACCGATCTGAACAAGTTAGAATTTCGAGGGAGGTGCAAGAAGGCCGGCCAGCTGGACTATTCCCAGATACACCAATAAAGTGAGGGAGAAAGTAACTCAATGATGAACTTCTGCATTGATAAGATGGACAGAATGGGGTTGAGAGAGAGAGAGAGAGAGAGAGAGAGAGAGAGAGAGAGAGAGAGAGAGAGAGAGAGAGAGAGAGAGAGAGAGAGAGAGAAGAGAAGAGAAGAGAAGAGAAGAGAAGAGAAGAGAAGAGAAGAGAAGAGAAGAGAAGAGAAGAGAAGAGAAGAAGAGAAGAGAGAAAAGAGAAAAGAGAAGAGAAGAGAAGAGAAGAGAAGAGGAAAGAGGTGAGAAGAGAACAGAACAGAAAAGACAGACAGACAGACAGTAAATATCGCACAAGAAAATACAGGAATAAGATTTAGAACACCTGTAGCTCTCTCTCTCTCTCTCTCTCTCTCTCTCTCTCTCTCTCTCTCTCTCTCGTAAAATATGGACCATACATCATCTTTATTTTCCCACAAAGAAAACAAAAAGGTAGAATAATATTTCCTGAGGCGTCCCTTTGAGCTACGTAATGGCGTTAACAAATAGCAGGTTAGAGACCAACAAATTAGACTTTAAACCACGAGTACACGTGTATATTTCTTTGTTACATTTCTTCTTTCCTTAAGAGAATTATTGTTATACTTGCTCATGTATATATGTATGTATCATAAACCGCTGTGGGCAATATCTATTTACCTATATGTCTGGCTTTTATCTATCTATCTATCAGTTTATTCATTTATCTATATATCTGTCTATCTATTGATTGATTTATGTATGTATCTATCTATCTTTCTTTTCTATCTTATTACTTATATGTCTATCTATTTATGTCTACCTAACAGTCTATAAATGTATTTATCTAACTACTTTCCTATTAATTTATCTATGCATATATCTATCTATCTACCTACCTGTTTATCTTCCTACCTATCTAATACCTACCTACATATACACCTATCAGTCTATTAATCTATGTATCTTTCTGCGCGGATGTGTCCATGTGAGGCAAAGAGAAAGAACTTTAAACTTGTCCCAAATCGAACATTAATCAAAAACTCAACTAAGAGCTTATAAAAATGAGGAATACCAATGGTATTTACAATGTGGGTCTGGGAGGCGAGGATATTACGACGTTTGGGTTCAGGAGAGATTAAGGTCAAGCAGATCCTCGAGGCAATGCGAGTAAGTAGACTGTAGGTATCTATTCCTACTGTCTATTCTGCACCAGAGCATGCCAATTTCTCCGACATATTCACGGGATTATCGAAAGGCAGTTAATACGAACGTGTAGCGCATGATCCGGTGTTTATGCTGCCGGTTGAGTGTAAACAGGTATTGTATCTAACGAGCAGACTGTATTGCTGTATTTTGGTGCTGTAACTCCTGCGCTGCGCTGGGATTTACTAAAGTATATGTACGTTTGCCATTATTCATTTGGTGAAGGAAGGATGAATATAACGAATATGATAAAAAAGACTCGAAGCAGTGGATATGTGGTTCCTATACGACGGATGATGAGAATTCCTTAGACTGCACGACTTTCAAATGAAACTCCACAGAGAAAAGCAGGACCAGAAAGAACACTGATGAAAAGCATTAGGGGAAAGGCAGTTAAAATTTGCAAGCCACGTTTTGACAGAACATGGACAAGAGAGGGATATTGGGAAGAGCAGAAGCGACGAGAGCGAGGGGAAGACAGAGTTAAGTTTATGGATACACTGTTGGAACACATCGGTGGAAGGAAGGCTGTGGACTTTTAAAACTTGATAAAGGGAAATAATAGTGGTGTCCCATAATCGCCAACATCACTTGATTGGCACTATGGTAAAAGTAAAAGAATGATGAGCAGAAAGTTTTTTTTTTTTATATATACCTTTGACCAACTTAACTCAGAGCAGGGAGGATACGATATAGCACTGGTGTGGAATACAATGTGGTTGCTGATAAATGAGATGGATTGTGGTTTTTACAATGTGGGCGTAAAGGGATTGGAATGTATGGCAGTGTGAGAGTGTGAGATGACGGACGTTAAAGTGCAGTGAGAGTAGTGTCAGGGTATGCACTTTTTAAAGGCAGTTCAAGGAAGAAAAAAATGGTTCAGTTGTCTGTCAGTAAAGTGATACAGAATTCGAGGCGAAGGCAACTGACAGTGTAAGGACGAACGAAATGTTATCCTATAACGAACTGATGAAGATGTGTAAGGTAAGGAATAGCGTAAAGGTGTATATAGATGAAAGGAAACAGAGAGAGAGAGAGAGAGAGAGAGAGAGAGAGAGAGAGAGAGAGAGAGAGAGAGAGAGAGAGAGAGAGAGAGAGAGAGAGAGAGAGAGAGAGAGAGAGAAAATACTAGCATGAAGTGTATAGGGTGTGAGTTAAGAGTTGATAGTATGAGGGTGTGAGGGCATCGCTGTCTGGGTGAGGTGAGGAGTGAGTGTGTGGGTGTCAGGTGACGAGGTGCAGTGTGAGGGTGTGAGGGTGTGTATGGTGGCAGGGGAGGGCGGCGGGTATTAGGTGGTATCAACGCTGCGTGGGAGTGAGGCATGAGAGCCCTAAAAAGTGTCCCTGAGTCTGGTGGGATCAGGGGAAGCTTGTGACGAGTTTTGGCGGGGTATCGTTGCTTTTTCCACGCTACACTCGCTAAAGTTTCTAAAGACTGCAAAGAGCCATGCATGTCAGCGACGTGGTCCATGTATTTATCTATTCATTTATTCATTCATTCATTCGTTTATTACATCACGGCCCCATGTTTGTTATTACCACAGACTAGGGGGGAAGAATATCTGCTTTTCTTTCTTAACAAGTACTTCTTTGTGTGTGTTCCTCCCATGCAGTCTACATCTCAACCCATAAAGACTTAAGACTGTATTCTCAAACTCTTAGAAATTTCAATATAATTACATTTAAAGAGCATATGATTCAACAGTCGTATTCTAAAAAGAGGTTTTCTTTAAAATAATACAGAAATCATGGAAGCACCTTTTAAAACTTTAATAACATCCACTACGATGGAATGTTTAAAAATAAAACCCTCAAAGTTACGGGAGAGTAGGTTGCGTAACATGTAAATAATCTCAAACCATCGGAAACTCGCTAAAAAAATAAATAAATAAATAAAAAGACAAGCAGTGACGAAGGTGAACACACTCAATGAATTACAGAAAAAATGCAGTGACTCAAACCACTTAAGTAACCTAACCTTACGTAACAGAAATACAGAAACTTCAACGTGGGGGGGTCAACGCTTCACTTAGTACACGCCAGCCTGTTTGTCCAGCCTCATCAGCAGAGATCAGAGGCCACCAAAAGTGCAGGCAGATAGAGAGCACAAGGAGAACACCATCTGGACCTGAATTGAGCTAACTTTGGCCGTTCTCAGCACCGGCAAACTTTGGAGAAATTGGTCCCTTCTGTCCCCTGCCCCGCCTACCGCCCAAGAGAGAGAGAGAGAGAGAGAGAGAGAGAGAGAGAGAGAGAGAGAGAGAGAGAGAGAGAGAGAGAGAGAGAGAGAGAGAGAGAGAGAGAGAAATATTAGTGTGATGCCTCAAAATGACCACAAAATCACGCTCATGCTTCATCACTGAAAAGTAATAAAAGAAATAATAATAAGCGTTAATAATGTAAATCAATAAATAAATAGAATAAGGATTAAAATCCCAACATTAACGTGTGTGTGTGTGTGTGTGTGTGTGTGTGTGTGTGTGTGTGTGTGTGTGTGTGTGTGTGTGTGTGTGTGTGTGTGTGTGTGTGTGTGTGTGTGTGTGTGTGTGTGTGTGTGTGTGTGTGTGTGTGTGTGTGTGGCAGGGCTCTCAACGCATCTGCTCTCGGTACAGATGTCTCAGAGGATCGATGGCGGCGCTGAGGCTGCTGGAAACCTCACTGCTCAGCACCTCACTACCATTACAACCACTCTGTGCCACTTCATCATCACCATCATCACATCAAAGATTCTCCCGCTTATATCCTCCTCCTATCTCTCTCACCTCATCATTTCCATGCAGTCTCCCTGAGCAAAATTCCTTATCTCCTCTGCCTCTCCGTCCGTCCTGCCTTAATTTGTCATCATCTTATCACTCAGTTTCGTTAAAGACAGAGTTGTGGATAAGAATGAATGGTGGAAATCATTATTAGGCATGTTTTATATTGCAAGGACTGCCACGTGTACTCCTCGTGGTTTCCTCAAGCTTCCTGTGTTCTTAAATATACAACCAGTTTTTTTGGTTCCTAGTTCTGAAGAGGAGAGCGCTGGTTTTCTTCCTCAAACACGAATGTAATAACGAGAATGTATTACTCACTACCTTTCCCATAACTAATTTCCCATAACAGGAAAACATATCGTAAAATGAAAAAAAATGTAACTGTACCTATATTTTGTGACAAGAGTGTTCATGTACAGTTCAGTGATTCTAAATATTTAAATTGGTATCTTTTCTCTATCTTCGTCACTAAGGCAGCAGAAAACGCGTTCCTCACAGCACTGGCCACCTCACTGAACAGTGGAACCACAATGCAAGCCTCAGTCTGTTCCGTTAACAGACTTAAAGTCAAAGGAAGGAGGATATACAAAAACAGGTAGGGAGCATATTCGTATTTCAGAAGTATTTGCCAAAGACAGATGTCAAAATACAGATGACGTCCATAGGCGGATGATGAACTCTCCTGACCAACATGTATATACTCAGATCCGTCTGCAGTGTCACCACCACAAATAGCTTCCTTGAATCCGTACTTTTCCTTCGTGGAGGCGTCTCGATACCTACGAGATTCCTTGTGGCGCTGGTTGAGGTGGAAACTCGCTACCTTATGGGCATTGTATTAGAAAGAACAACGAATAAAGAATAAACAAATAAATAAAGCTGAATACATAATGCATGCCAAGTAATAAAAGAAAAAAACTTATTAATATTTCATGCCATTCCTAAAATAGCTGCACTTTTTCATCGATTAGTTACCATTAGTGTTCGAGTAATAATTATTTTGGCATGTGCGAAAAAAAAACGAAATATCTTTTCATCATCATCATCATCATCATCATCATCATCATCAAATATCAGTAGCAGGAGTAGCAGCAGCAGCAGTACTAGTAGTAGTAGTAGTAGTAGTAGCAGCAGCAGCAGTAGTAGTAGCAGCAGCAGCAGTAGCAGTAGTAGTAGTAGTAGTAGTAGTTGTTGTTGTTGTTGTTGTTGTTGTTGTTGTTGTTGTTGTTGTTGTTGTTGTTGTAGTAGTAGTAGTAGTAGTAGTAGTAGTAGTAGTAGTAGTAGTAGTAGTAGTAGTAGTAGTAATTATTATTATTATTATTATTATTATTATTATTATTATTATTATTATTATTATTATTATTATTATTATTATTATTATTATTATTATTATTATTATCATTATCATTATTATTATTATTATTATTATTATTATTATTATTATTATTATTATCATTACCACTACTACTACTACTACTACTTCTACTAGTATTAATAATAAAAATAATAATAATAATAATAACAATATTATCATTATTATTATTTTTTCATTATTATTATTATTATCATTATCATTGTTATTGTTATTATTACTGTTTTACTATCATTTTCATTATCATTATCATTATCATTATCATCATTACCATTATCATATGTAGTAGTAGTATCTATTTTTCCTTTTTTATGCATTTATGTATTTTAGTTTGCTTTGCCTACATGATAATGTTGTCTTATTTTTCCTTCTCTTTGTACAATTGTAAGCGACACTTGCAGTCTGGAGAAACACGAACAACTGAGAATATAAAAACCATAAAAAAGCTAACGCTAATTTTGTGCCCAGTTTAGTTATGTAATCTCGTTAATACACAATGTCATTAAATACACTCAGGTAACAACACGAATTCACAATAGACAGAATAGGTTTTCTACATCAGAGAAAAGTTTCATGCAATTACATTTACCTTGACTTCTGGCTGACAAAGCACAAGTAAACATCACTTAACAAAAAGGCCACGTATTCATTCATATTGTATACTATTTTTTACCTTCCTGGAATCATTTTGATGGAACGGCTCAAAGGAACAAAAATAAACATTTCTGGTAAACTTGCCTCGCCGCAGGTGTTCGGTATACCCACCCTGGCTCTCGCCGCAGCCTGGACACATTCGAACGTTGCCCCTGGTCCCGTGCAGTGAGTGATCTGTGGGCAAACATGGGTACTCATATAGTGTCAGGATCATGCAGTTGTCAAATGTTACATGTTCTTCATAATACTGCGCAGGTTGCCAGCTTACCGAAGAACACTAACTGGTGCTATCACCCAGCCAATTATTACGTATTAAGCTGTTTGGATGTAATCGAAAGGAGATTTCCTGCTCTCTTACTTCCCCTCCACACACACACACGCACGCACGCACGCACACACACACACACACACACACACACACACACACACACAAGGAAGATACCGCCACCTGAATATTTATGGAATGATTTTTCTATTTATCCATAATCCAAGAGAAAATCAACTAAAGGAAAATAAGTATTCCTTGTTTTAAAATATCTAAATCATAATATTCTTTCATCTAATCTTGCAACGAATGACTCACCGGATCAATGAGAGCACTAAATTACCCAAACTGCTACACATTACTAACCACTTTTTTCGTATCAAGTTACATGAATTCAAGTGAAAGAAGAGCAACCTTACTTGTCTCAACGCGTCTATACGTACCTCATTTCGTATGGCTAACAAAAATGTTACCGAGGAAATTTAAACTTTTTTAAGGAAGCTTAAAGCAAAAGCTTCCTTGGACGTCACCCTGACATACTAATAGAGGGACTTGAGTTCATTCACTGTTTCACTGAAACCTCGACACACCATAACCCTTGGTGATTGTTTCTTCTCGTGCGAATAAAACTGTGATAGCAGATTACTTCCCGCTGCATTGTTCTGCCACTCTGACATGCACTTCATTCGTGGAAACCCTCAAACAATTACCGTTCCCTTCAAAATTAGGTGTTTGCATCTTATTAATTAACTGAGCACTCAGCAGCGGGCACCTGGTGCGGCTGCCATCTCACGCTTCCTGTAAAGCCTATACACATTTCTATCACTCGCTCAAGACGCATTGAGTGGAAGCAGAAGTAGAGTAGTAGACCACGCAGTCAAGGCGTAGATAAGAGAACACAGTGCATTATTCCTTCAGTCATTCCGAGAAAATTCCTCCTGCTACTGGGCATTAAGTCAAGCATCCAGCTGCCACATGCCCAGTAGCAGGAAGAATTTACTCGTGAGTGACTGGAAGAATAGTGCATTGTGGTACAGTGGTAACGCGCCATGGTACAGTGGGATCGCATGAGCTTTAAGGGCCGAAGGTAGGAAGGGTATCCACTCCAGGTAACGGTTACCAAATGCCAGAACCAAGCCCTCCGTCAGGAGACACCGTCCTAACACCGGACGTAAAAAAAAAAAAAAAAAACTGCCATACGTTGCCAGTGCAGATTGCCTGATACAACATGACTGTCAATAAGTCACGGTACACTCGTTCAGGAAACAATCTTTATTCATATCATCAGATGACCGATGGTTGCTAGAAGAAACGAAACAATTTCTTGGAAGGACTGGTATTCGTGCATGGAGATTATATCTGTCAATAAAGAAAGTACTATACAGAATAAAGACAAACAACATTACTTGTACCCGTATTCCAAGATATATCGTACTGAATTAGCAAGTCTACCAACATTTTCGAAGTTCCTGCACTATTATTCGAATATCACCTTCGGTTGTGTCAAATAAGATGAACGAAAATCCTAAAGGTAGATCTCTGAAATGCTGTACATATAATGCAACAAATATCATTACAGTGTGATCCAACGAGATTCACAATGAACAGCCTGGTCGTCTCAGTAAGGTTGTGAGAGTGTTCGAGCGAGTTTTTCACGAAGCGTTACTGTGGCAGCTCAGATCCCATTGCTTCATTTACGAGTGCCGCTCATTTGATACATGCAGGTGCAGCTATACTAACGCACAGGGATACCAACACGAGGAGCCTGTTATCAATAGGTCGGTCCTTGGTGACAGCTTGTATCGTATTCAGATTACTCTTTATTGTGTATTCTTTGCTCTGTCAAGGCCATGTAAAACTAATGCTATTATTAAATAACTCTTGTAAGACGTTAATGTATGAATCCAAAAAACATAATGGCTTCTCGTCATTTAATGTTTGCTCCTTTTTACGCACACATGAACAAGGAGCGGACTTAACGTTTATGACAAAAGTTCTACTAGATACAAGATTATATTCAATGCTTTCAGAACATCAGAAAGAAAAGGAAATGAAGCGTAAATGTAAGGAAAGAATGCTAAAAAAAAAAATAAAATAACAAGGTGACGCGTAATAACGAAAGAAAGAAAGAAATACAAACACTAGCAAATCATTATTCACACTTAGAAGGCACTATATGTAGATCCCACAACGCAACACGCACTACGGAGGTTCAAGCGAGAGTTAGCTACATCTGACACACTCGGTTATCCTTCATTTTAACGTCCAGCATAGCAACAACAAAGCTGTCTCACTGGCACACAGGAGAACATAATGCGCTGCTCTTGTACGCTACGATCTACTAATGTATGCCGTGAGTCAGGACCACTCTAACTACACGACTTGTTTTAATCACTTACTGTTAAAAATACACGAGGGCGTCGCTGTACGTTTTATCTTCCCTCCAACAACATTAGCTGACATTGCACGTTTATCACCTTCAAGTATTCTCTTTTTATCTTAGGGACGCAGAGAGAGAGAGAGAGAGAGAGAGAGAGAGAGAGAGAGAGAGAGAGAGAGAGAGAGAGAGAGAGAGAGAGAGGGTGGTAAAAAAATCTATTCCTCTCTCCCCAGACGTAGGTTTAGTCTATTTTTTTTGTTCCAGGTATGAAAAGAACGCGACGCAAGAAACTGGTCATTTTGTGAGGAGTTCCACATGGAGAAGCCGAAGAAAAGGTGTGATACTTGTCCTTTTATTTCTATCTATGGTGTGTGTGTGTGTGTGTGTGTGTGTGTGTGTGTGTGTGTGTGTGTGTGTGTGTGTGTGTGTGTGTGTGTGTGTGTGAGGGAAATACTCGATACATCATTGTAGTTCTGACAGTATGACGTCTGCCCGATCCCATGCTCACCACCTTAACCACTACGCCACCGCCTCCCTACTCATTAGTCATTAGGGAAACTTAAAAGAGGATTGGATACATTCGTGGATGAGGCTTTTAACTCAGTGACTGCTATTTGGTACATCTTTCCTTAGCTCCTTCAATACTGAGATGTACTTTTACCTTGATTTCGGGGTATGATTAGATGAGCATAATATTGGCATTAGGGTCTATGGAGGTCACAATATTAATGGCCAGAGTCTTCACTATTCTAATCCACACAAATGCTTCTTAAGCTGTATAAAATCGCCAAATAGTAAGCAAAACTAATAAGAAAAACGTGGCATGGTACTGAAGAGATGAATTAGTGATCACTCTGGGAACTTTTTACTTGTTTTATAGCCACCTCCAATCTGTAAGCTGGCTGGAAATCGCAAGCTCTACTCTTTTCATGGATTGCTTCTGGTGCTGTTCATTCTTTCGTGTCGCAGTGAAGGTTAACTAGATATAGGTAGGTATTATTCACGTAAGGACTGCCACGTGTAGATCTGACGATTTCCTCAGCTTTCATTTCTTTTTTCTCTTCATTATCTTTGTTCTTTATAGTACGGACAATTATGTTTTACGAGTACAACCCTCCTACTGCAGCGGTTCTTCCTTTAACCTCCCTGACACCGTAGAATGGTTTACAAAAAGACACTGGAGAAAAAAAGTGAGAAAACAGAAGGTTAATTTTGCCTTTTAACGTTACAAAAATATCTACGAGTTTAACCCCTTCAGTACCATGACGCGCTTCCATATTCATTCTTCTTACTATATGGCGATTTTATACATCTTTAGAAATGTCTATGTGGGTATTAAAATAGTAAAGACTCTGGCTATTAATCATTTAACCTCCATAGACCCTTTCTAATGCAAGTAAAATCGTCTAATTATACCGAAAAATCATGGTAAAAATGCGACTCAGTATTGAAAACGTTAAATTAAGTAAAAAATATTATAGGTATTGATGGGGAGAATTTTTTTGTACGAGGGTGAGGGTTGAAATTTATATATCTTTTTTGTAACTTGCATCTTCTTTCTCAGGACGGAGGTTTCAAGACGCTGTTCTAACTGTGCTTAATCCCTCTGACTTCTTTAAGGATTGGCACCTCAGTCGGTCTTTTGTATACAGATTTTTGTTGCCTTTGACCAAATCCTCTCTTACATGAAAAAAAAAAAATCTTTACTTACGCTCTAAAAAAAACACTATGCGAGTTGTTGTTTGGAAAATGATCTGAAACACTGAATGGCTTAACACTACAGAAAAGGTGTACTCAAGCTACGTAAACAAAATGCACTGGTAATTGTCACAGTAACAGCAACCTGATAAATAACGCCATGCATGAAAATAACCCGGGAAAATGTTTTGCTGGTCATTTTTCTGCTGTGTGGCACTTGAATTATAAGGGAAGTACGTAAATAATTAGTTTGTACTGCACCATTGCCATTATTTTCCCTCTTTTTTTCAGATAGAGTAAATGTCATGACACATTATAATAATCTTCAGTATGTGTGTGTGTGTGTGTGTGTGTGTGTGTGTGTGTGTGTGTGTGTGTGTGTGTGTGTGTGTGGTGGGGTGGGAACGGTAAGGGATATGGAGGTGAATTTGGGGAGACATGTGGTTAGGTTAGAGCAGGTGTGGGCAAACTACGACCCGCCAAAGGAATTCATGGGGCCCGGCAAATGTTAGTCGATTTAAAAGAGAAAGTAAATAAACAACGCCAAATAATATAGTGAGCATTTAATTTTCTTCCCGCAGGTGTGCCCATGTGTGGGAGAGTGGCTTTTCTTTAATAGCCTTTTCATTTGCATTTTAAATAAGAATAATTTTGGATTAATGTACTATGTGGCCCTATGAGAATGTGATCTTTTTAAAGTGGCCCTACCACTGAAAAGTTTGCCCACCCCGAGGTTAGAGGGTTAGAGTTGGAGGCAGGATAAGGTAATTAATCTACACAAGTATATCTATTGTCCTCCCTCCAGCCCCCTCTCTCTCTCTCTCTCTCTCTCTCTCTCTCTCTCTCTCTCTCTCTCTCTCTCTCTCTCTCTTTTTGTTTTTGTTTTTTTTATTTAAACATTATCTTACACTTATATTTTACAGTAAATCAGGTACCGATAGAGATTTAGACATAAAGCTCCTTCTGTTGGCAAGGAACTATTCTGAACGTCTTTTTCTCGTTAGTATATTGTTGTGACACCTCACTCACTGCACTTCACTTCACAGCACTCTCTCTCTCTCTCTCTCTCTCTCTCTCTCTCTCTCTCTCTCTCTCTCTCTCTCTCTCTCTCTCTCTCTGCTGAATACTCCACACAAAGGTTTTATTCCTTGTCATATTTCAGGATGAAGGCAGCCAAGAGGGAGAGGGAAAGATGGAGACGCACCTTGTGACTCTCATGCTGCGTTGCATTGTGTTCCGCATTGCTGTCAGTTCGTGGATAGAGAGTATTACACCTTTCCGAACGCCTCACTTCTTCTTGCGGGGAATAAGAGACAGCGTGCATGACGGCTAAGAACATGCATAGGTCTGGAAAACGAGGAAAAAGCTCAACTACACGGAAAGATGAAGTAAAATTTGCGGACATGGCCTGGAATAAAATGGAATAAACAGAGACGAGAGGCGAGGTCTGGCAAATGTTTGTTCTGCACCGGTGTTGTAAAAAGTGAAACCGTTGATGTTGATGGGAAGGTTCGTATAGTGCAGTGATTCTCAAACTGCGAGCCATGGCCCCCCAGAGAGCCATGACAAGAATTTAAGGGGGCCGTGGTGGGTTGTTGGATAGTATACATTTCTAAAGAATGTTTGAAATCTTAATTGAAAAAAAATGCATCACTGTCCTGGCAAAGAAAATTTTCTTTTTATAATGAAGTTGACAATATATTTTCTTACGTAATATTGCTACGAATGTGTGTACGTATGTATGTATGTATGTGTGCGAAATTGTAATTGTTTGTGCAATGTAGGTATGATAAAAAGCGCAGAGGAGAACGAAAGCGTATGGGACGGGTGAGAGACGGGTGAGTCACCAGGACACAGAAGGAGCTAGGCGATCCGCGATCTGATGTCACTGTGGTCTGGGATTATTACCATTCCCAATGAAGTTCAGGACGAGTACCTTGATCTCTAACATGATTCTGCTGCGAAAGATCTCTATGAAGAAAAGTCTCTGAATGTATTCTGGTGTTCAATGCATCAGTCATATCCAAAAGTCAGTGAGATTCCACTTTGACTACTCTTGCCTTTTTCAACTGTCTATTTATGTGAGTCTGGTTTCTCCACCCTTCTACAAATCAAGAATACCAGCAGGAACCGATTGGATGTGGATCCCGACATGAGATATGTATTGTTGGTGACAATCTTGGATTCGTCAACTGACTGAAAAGAAACAACATCACCCTTCCCACTGATGTGTGATGCAGAGGCTAATAAGTGAACCTTTTTTCAAACATATTTAAATTTGATAGTGTCCGCTAGTCTTTTGTAGACTAATGATGTAAGTTAAGCATATCAAAGAAACCTATCAAACATAAGATAATTGTGACTGTAAGTGTAAACTATAATAAAGCAAGGGTGTTCTCTTCATCAACATTCTATCTTATTTTATTATCTTTTTTGAAGGGAGTGGGCTTTGAGAGAAAAATGAAGGAGAGCCACACGAATGTTGAGAATTCATGAAGGGGGGAATGAAGTGAAAAAGTTTGAGAACCACTGGTATAGCGTTACCTGCTGAGCTGATCGTATCTTGCTACTTTTGTTGCCCCTACCTGGCGGTGCTGATGGGCCCCCCACGTGAAGGAAACAGTGGAGATGAGTGACAGTGTTGGTGGAAGTGAGAAAGTGTTAGTGTGATTAGCCAATTACGTGTGTGTGCATGTGTGTGTGATGGTTATGAAATTTCTGCTTAACAAGAAAGAAAGAAAGATAGATGGAAAGATAGATAGAAAGAAGGAAAAAAAAAGAAATTAAATTAAACGAGAAACCTTCAGCTGAGTGGCGAAGCTTACTGCAGGGTTTATCGTGGAAGAAAAAAGAACGTAAAAAATAAGCCTATAATAAGAATCACCAGAATTAATCAAAACAAGGTAAAAAACACAAACTGATAAACTTTCTACAAAGATGGACAGAATAAGCGCCAATTTATTCTGTACGGCGAGAAACTTGAGTAGAGGGGCAAAGTATTAAAACCACTTCCTCTCCATCTCCCTTCCAATCCCATGTTAACAAGGTGAAAAAGAACCACATTAATTAGGCAACTCTATGATGATAAGATGAAAAGTGCTCGGTTGATAGCCAGTGTTAAGGAGCAGGAATCAGTCCCCTGCTGCCTGACGCTGCGGTGGGTGGGCGTGGATGTGTTGAAGCCTGGCGGTGGTAAATGAGGACAGACAGATACAAGTACGGCTGGCACCAGATCAGCGCACCTCCATTATGCGTGGATAGACTGAGACCATGACGAGGCGACGACTGTATCTAAGTGGTGAAATACAAAGGACGAACAACAACAACAACAACAACAGCGGTAACAGCAACAACACCAAAAGCAACTACAACAGCGACAACAATAACAACTGCAATAGCAACAACAACAAGAGCAGCACCAACAACAATGACAACAACGAACGATGATGACAACGACCACACTAAAAAAAAAACAAGAACAAGAACAAGAACGAGAAAGAGAAGGGCAAGAACAAAGAGGGCGAGAACAACAACAGAATAAAGAAAAAAATATATATGATGTAGCAACAACAACAACAACAACAAAACACTGGCATGTACAAGCCTCCTCTAATGGCGACTTTAGAAACAAAACACTGCAATAATAACAGTTAATCTTCACTTGTTAACGCTATATACATGTAAATTCTCTCTCTCTCTCTCTCTCTCTCTCTCTCTCTCTCTCTCTCTCTCTCTCTCTTTCTCTCTCTGGTAAGCTTAATGATGCGTCTAACCTGCGTGATGAAAGAAAATTTATTGCACGTTCTCTATTAAGTTAAACATTTTTCACCAAGATAAACTTCAATAGCCGTGTGTGTGTGTGTTTGTGTGTGTGTGTGTGTGTGTGTGTGTGTGTGTGTGTGTGTGTGTGTGTGTGTGTGTGTGTGTGTGTGTGTGTGTGTGTGTGTGTGTGTGTGTGTGGGTGTGTGTGGGAGTGTGGGTGTGTGTTTCTCGTCTCATAACCTTGTGTCAACCTAGTTATTGCATTTTCTCTTCATCATTCCATTTGTTAAAGTAATTATCTCGTTCAAAAAATCCAGTTTTCCTCAGGTTTCTTCCCTGACCTTTAATTTCGTTCTCTCTTTTATGCAACTTGAGTCGTCTTTGCCTCTCCTAAGTTAAATAAATTTCTTCTTATACTTTCCTTGATGATAGAAAATAAACCATATTCCCTTCTAAGATTTTAAATAATTCATGGTCTTCCTGTTTGTTATTCATTCCACTCTCCTCCCAAAAGACGTTACTGCATTTTTACTTCCTGTTATTACTTACCCTGATAAACATCCCCTGCTATTATCGCTGTACAGTATGTCTTCTATAAATCCGTGATCTTTCTTTCCTTTTATTATTTATGCACATTACAGCCTCATTCTGCTTTTAGACCTAATATATTGCATCTTTTTTCCTCCCTTCGTAAATATCACGTCCTCATATTTCCCTGCAGAAAGTCTCACATAAACAGAAAGTTCAGAATCCCTTTTAAAACTGTAGCTATTTGATATGAACTAGATAAGGTGACAACACACGTAGTACACCAGCTAACAAGGAAAACGCGTCCCTCTGCTTCTCCTTCACCGTCGCTGTTCTCTCACCATACTCCATTACCTTTACAAATACAGGTTCAGGGAGGAGTCTTTTCAAGGGTTCGAGTTTTATTTGGCTTAGAAAGACTCGCTATCTGTTCTGCTCCACTTTAGGGTTATGTAGCAGGTCGGTGAGGAGCGATGTGAAGGCGTAGCAGTGATCGAGTTAATGGTGTCAGGTGGTGCACTGCGGCAGGGAAGTTAATCCGTCACAAGATAACTGGTCACTAAGTTAACTCGTCACTAGAGTCTGCTTTATTATTCTGTGTATCTGCAAAATATCATCTTGTAATTCTTGTAACGTCCAATGTTGTTTATAGATGAGCCAGAATTTATCACTTTTACTTTACTTTAAATTTCATTCTTTCTCGTTTTATTCTACGTGACCTTCAGCCATTTTTTTTCTTTATTCTCTACAAAGCTGACTTGAAAAGGGATATGTCAGTACAGCATATTTCCTGTACTTACTTTTACTTTGTCACTTAATCAGGATATATAATGAATAAGTTCCTTGTCAATCCTGTGCCTTCACCAAACCATCTGACTGCTCTGGAAAAGAAGAGGAAAAAGAAATGAGGTATGGGAATGCACATTACACAAACATACAAACGTGTGATTGCAAAGTACAATTGATGAACAAAAAAGAAAAAATATATCAGAGTTAACACACACACACACACACACACACACACACACACACACACACACGTCCGGTAGCTCAGTGGTTAGAGCGCTGGCTTCACAAGCCAGAGGACCGGGGTTCGATTCCCCGGCCGGGTGGAGATATTTGGGTGTGTCTCCTTTCACGTGTAGCCCCTGTTCACCTAGCAGTGAGTAGGTACGGGATGTAAATCGAGGAGTTGTGACCTTGTTGTCCCGGTGTGTGGTGTGTGCCTGGTCTCAGGCCTATCCGAAGATCGGAAATAATGAGCTCTGAGCTCGCTCCGTAGGGTAACATCTGGCTGTCTCGTCAGAGACTGCAGCAAATCAAACAGTGAAACACACACACAACCTCCGGGGAGACCATCCTAAGCTCACGTCTTGTCATTTTACCTTCCTCTTCATCTCGCGGTCTGTGGTTTCATGCCTTAATTAAAGTCACCACGCTCTAGTATCTCGCACCCCGGAAACCCAGTCTGTCCTCTAAAGTTCTAAACCCCTGAGCCGTTACAGCGCCACGCCCCGCCCGCCGCTTGAGGATGAAAGTCTTGGGAAGATGCTGGTCTGATAGGGTTCTCTGTAAAAACTATATTAGGTTTTCTAATTACTGAGATCATAAAACAAGAAATACTGGCTGTGAATAAGCTGTTTTCATCAAGTAACGGTTACGAAACATTACGTCATTAAACTCCAATCAGACTTTTGGCTAAGAAATTAAACTCCAATCAGATTTTTTGGCTAAGAAATTTCAACAGACGCGACAAAATAGTAACCACTTTAAGGTGAGCATTGGAGGTCTCTAGACGCGAGGCCCTTCAATTTAAGCGTGAGGTTGAACTTTAACTGTTTTACCATGTATTTCAAAACTCTTAAAGAATTGTAAGAATATAAAAGAAATAAACAGAAAAGTAACTTAGCAGTCAATGACCATGGATAAATGAAGTTATAAGTAAAGGTGAAGAAGAAAAATAAAAAGAAGCGTTAGAAAATTGTGCTAACGGGAGGATAAACAGACAATGAGCTGCTGGCAACACAGGAAATAGGAACCCAACACGTTACCAGTGAGAACAATGATAACAAAGACTCGAACCACTGGGATACTATCACTGAAAAAAAAAAAAAAAAAATCTCACTTCAGGAATATAAGACTTAAAGGCGCCAAACTTGTCCTCTGCCTGGCCAATCAGATTCACAAGCGTGCACGCCGTGTTCTTTAGCCTTAAGCGTCTCCTCCGCCCGCATACTCTCCTTTCTACCAACAAACTGGGGCGCTGCTGGTGTGCTTCGCCTCTCAGTCGTCTCTAATGGCCGGCCGCAAGTCTCCCGCTGACTGTAATCTCCTTCCTCAACACCATTGTCCTTCGCCTCATTTATTTCCAGGCTTACTGTGTGTGTGTGTGTGTGTGTGTGTGTGTGTGTGTGTGTGTGTGTGTGTGTGTGTGTGTGTGTGTGTGTGTGTGTGTGTGTGTGTGTGTGTGTGTGTTTAAACATTGCTTACTTTAGATCAGGGGTTCTCAATCTTTTTATCCTTAAGAACCCTCTGAGTTATAAGACCATGTACCCGAACCCCCAGTATTATCACATGGAACATGGAACTCAATATGCAATGGAACTGCAAAGGATTTTATTAGATCAGTCATTTAAGTACCCCTGGAAATCTTACGAACCCCCTCGGGTTTCGCGTTGTCAGGATGGCCACTGTCCATGAGCTAACATCATTAGGTCTCTATGACGCTGAAGAAGTCTATGCAGAACGGTTTGGTTGGCAATAGACAATCTCATTATCAGATTTTGATTTCTAAGTTATGAAAATAAACTCATTTACGGGGCTTCATATGTTCATGGTGTCTTGTAGTCTACTTACTAACCTAGAAGGAAAGAAAATATCATACTAACTTCGAGTTATCAATTGAGCCCAGGAATAGAGCTAGATGGTATATAAAAACACACAATGCATAGTTATAACCTAACTCTACTATTATAGCGTTTTTTGTCGTAGATACATGTTTGAAAATACTTTACCTATCTTGATATCTCCTTATGTGACAGAAGAATATCCAAAAATATACGATATGCAGTTGACCATCTTTTCTGTGAAATATTACGATATCTGTTGAATCTGGCAACTTCAACGGGAGTTTGGGTCCTCTCCTAGTGTTTCCTTATATTTGAAACATTGATATTTACACGTCATTGTGATCAGGAAATAAAAAACTAAGTTTGTTTTTTTCTAAGAGCATGAAATAGAAAAATTATGTCTATAGGTGGCAGTTTATGTATAAGACAAGCAAACCTGTGTGCACTCATCCACTCTATCCAGAAGCTTAACTAATTTTCAAAAGTTCCCCAATAGTTACACAACTACCATTGGTCTATTGTTTTTATCCAGTTATCTACAAACACGTACACATTCACGGCAGCAACATGCAAAGTACACTAAATACTCCGGAGCAAAGCTGCCTCACCTTGTTTCATTAATCAGCTAACTCTTGCACACTTTCAGACCAAAGCTATTTTTCATTTACCATCGACGATTTTATATTCGAATCAAAATTTAAACGACGATTGAGAACTTTCGGCCTAAAGTTGTTGAGGGCCGTGACGGCCTTGGGCGCCGCACGGGGGAAGGAGGTGGCTGTTGGGTCCGGCCTGGGGCCCAAGGCAGGAACTGGCTGCAGGTCCTTCTTTTCCTTGGTGGCCTCAAGCTTCACTACTAGTCGTCCACTTGCAGCGCCTCACACTAGGCAAGGGTCGCCATAAGCAAGAGATCAATGTCTACCACTCACCAGATGGTGCCGTGAGGGGCCCTAAAGGGGTGATAAGGGCTCCTTGCATAGAGTCTGGTGGTGAGTGGTGTGTACGGGTCCCTGCTTATAATGACACCGGGCTGAACAACTCGCCATGAACGAGGGCACGCTGTGCGCCATGAGCCAGGCACTGACAGTACCAGTGGTCCTTTACGTTAGGTTAGGTTAGGTTAGGTTAGGTAAAAGGACTCACTTCATGACAGTGTTTGGGGAGTGGTGTGTGCGGGTCATTGCTCATGGCGACCCGTGTGAGGCATTGCAAGGTTGCATCGTCACTGCTCTCATAACCACGGGACTGGGTTGACCCTTTCTGGGTGAAAAGTTTCGTCCCAGTACCTGTGTAGGTAATAATACTTTGAATCGTTTCGCCATCGCCATCGCCGCATCGTTAGCCTCGATAAACGGATCGTTATCCTCGACAAACACATCTTTACCGTGGACACTGGAATCACAACCTGTCGTGGAATCCCATTGTTAACGTGGACTCATTTTCCTTTGCGGCTTCAAGCTCACTGGTTGTCGTCAACTTGCAGCGCCTCACACTAGGCAAGGGGTCGCCTTAAGCAGTCTGCCGTGTCTACCGTCCACCAGATGATGCCGTGAGGGGCCTTTAAGGGGTGATAAGGGCTCCTTGCATAGAGTCTGGTGGTGAGTGGTACAGGACCTCTGCTTATAATGACACTATGCTGAACAACTCGCCATGAACGAGGGCACGCTGTGCGCCATGCACCAGGCACTGACAATACCAGTGGTCCTTTACGGGGTGAAAAGGACTCACTGACAGTGTTTGGGGAGTGGTGTGTGGCGGGTCATTGCTCATGGCTATCCGTGTGAGGCGCAGTAAGGTGGCAGCGTCACTCTCCTCGCACTCAAGGGTCTGGGGTGAATCCTTACGGGGTGAAAGGGTTCGTCTCAGTACCTGTGTAGGCAAGTGAACTTCAATTGCGTCGCAGTGAGGTGGCAGCGCCACT
>NC_059268.1:7426683-7439183 GCF_017591435.1 Portunus trituberculatus | reverse complement strand
AACAAAGTGTCTACTCGTAGCTACATAGCCATCAGCCATGAAAAAAGTATCACTTTAGGCTCATTCAGAAACTCTCTGCTCTCTCATGACGACTGTTTTTCAAAGTCCACAGAAACAATCAGCCTGGCTCTCAAAAGAGCTCCTCTTGTTCACGATGTAGAAATCCTGTTCATCTGTCAACAGAACCACAAAATCACCCTTAAAAATTCATCGTCACTTAAAGCAGTGGAACCTTTTTAAAGTAGCGGATGTTTGGTCAGAAGTGTCTTAGAATATGGTCCCTAGCCTTCATAAACCTCCTGATGTTAACCAGAATTCAATCACAATAACACGTAAGAAGTGAGTCCGGCTATCACACCCCGGGAATCTGAGTCTGTAACAAGGGATATGAACGCATCATTGCCTCTGATCTTGAGAAAGACTTGTTGCTGGAAACTCGAGATCGTCAACCACGAAGCACTGAAGCGGATTCCAGTCACACACATTCACAGGGCCGCATACACGCACCGGGCCGCCGTCCCTCAGCTACACCACTGACATGGAAACGATGCATTGCTGATGGGGAGAATTTTTGCTCCTTTAGCCAGGGGACGCTTCTCATCTTGGGGATCACGCCAGGAGGGGATTTACGTAAAGCGAGTGACAACCAATACAGGTCGCGACATGTTGAGAAAGTGGTGTTAGTTGTTTGTGTTTTTCAATCGACTTATCTTCCTTCTCTTCTCTATCTCACTCTCTATCTCTAGTCAATCCTCCCCGTGTTCTTATTCCTGTTCTTTATCTTGCTCGCTCGTTTTCTTCCTTTCTTTTTTTTCTTTATTTTTCTCTTTCCTTCTTTCTTGAACTCTATCTTTCCACCTTATTCGTTTTTTCATGCTCAATCAAAAAATCTCACTTTAGTAGTACGTACACGCAGTAGTACTAAGTAATATGTGACCTTGAAACGAGAGAGAGAGAGAGAGAGAGAGAGAGAGAGAGAGAGAGAGAGAGAGAGAGAGAGAGAGAGAGAGAGAGAGAGAGAGAGAGAGAGAGAGAGAATGCATACTTACAACATACACAATGCATACATACAAAAACTTATACATACTTGAATATACATACATATCTAAACAAAACACTATCCTTCTCTGCCCTTCCATGTTTCCAGTACCACCTTCATTACATATTCCAGCGATGTGCGAGAGGCTGACGGGGTCTTCTCGCGCGACACCAGAAATATAATGACGGGAGTGACGAGTGAGGGGGAGTGGCTAGGTACGGGGGACTGGTGGGACTGGCGGGATCTCGAGGACACCTACTGCCACCTCCCACTAACTTATGTGCTCCGAGCGGTGACCTGACATGACCGGTGACTACCTTAAACGCTAGGCCACAAGATTTACGAGAAGAGGCGGCCGTTAGCAAGGAGTGCGTGTTTATCAGTGTCATGCCCTCACCCCTCCCATGGTCCTCCTCTCCCTCCTCTTAACTTCCTACATAAATTTTCATCCTATACCCTCGACTTTTCAAATATTACCATCTTGCAGCACAGTGTTATCTTACTCCTATGTTCTCTACTCCTGTATCGTCTATCCTTTTATTTTTAATATCATGTGGGCTTTTCAAGGGAATTTATGGGCTAAAGGGTACCTCCTATCTGAAAGCCCACCCGCTAGGAAACCGTTGCCCCGTGTGAGGAAGCTCAGCCTACACTCAGACCGTGGACAGGATTCGAACCCGTGCGCTTGGAGACCCCTCGGACCCCAAAGCACGCATGGTTCCACTGTATCACGGCGGACATCGTATTTTTCTCCTATATTCTCCAGTTCTCAAATATCCGTATCTTGTAACACTTTACTTATCAATTTCCCCTTTCTTGTTTCCGAAATGTACTTTGATATTCTCCGCCCCTCCACACTCTCCAAAAGTCTTCCTCCTATAAGCTCTAATTTTTCAATATCGCCACCTTGCTATATGGGCCGCCGTGGTACAGTGGAACCATGCGTGCTTTGGGATTCTAGAGGTCTCCAAGCGCACGGGTTCGAATCCTGTCCAAGGTCTGGTTGGGCTTCCTCACTCGGGGCAACGGTTTCCTAGCGGGTGGGCTTTAAGATAGGAGGTACCCAAAAAAGTATCCCCTTTAGCCCATAAATTCCCGTGAAAAGCCTACATGGTATAAAAAAAATGAAAAAATAAAAAATACTGTTACCCTCATCCTCCAGAGTCTGCTCACTTGTACTTGTGTCTTCCCTCGGTCATGCCTATACTGTTTTATTTCAGTTTCCCTCATTTACCTCATTAAGTTTTCCTCTAGCTTTCATTTTTCAAACTTTCCTACTCGGTAACATATTTTTCTCCTTTTCTTTATCAATGTACATACTTATATATAATTTTGAGTTCTTAAAAGTGCGACATGGAAAAATGATATTTCAGTTTAGAATAAAATGAAGACACTTATAAACACACTTTCTCGATTGTTATATACTTTGTTATCAATAACATTTCTCTATAAATCAAGATTTAAGTATGTTTTGTCTACCAGAAATTTATATTAATAATAATAATAATAATAATAATAATAATAATAATAATAATAATAATAATAACAACAACAATAATTTAATCAAGAGCCATCACACGAATAAACACAACCCGGTGAGAACCAAATAAGTAAGAAACAAATAAATAATCACGGAAAAATAACGCACTACCTGCTCTTTTTAATTACCTTTATAAACAAAAACGTAAAATTAATCACGTCCACAATAAAGTCCTGGTTTTTGGCGTCACATGATACTGCATTGCTACAAAAACGTTCCATTGGCAGACAATCAGTGGGTGGTGTAACGCTAGACCTTGCCTAATAACATCACGGATTAATGGTTGGTGCCCTTAACACAATTCAAGCGCCGGTGGTACTGGGGGTGGTGTTGATAGGGGTATATATGGTGATGGGGTTCTAGTAGCGTAGTGTTGATGCTGTAATGGTGATGTGAATATCGTGATGTTGTGGTGGTAAAGTGGTGGTGATGTCATGTGGTATTTTGGTGGTGTGATGTTCTAGTGTGGTGATGATCTTAGTAATAGCAATGATGAGAGAATAGTAGTCATGTGGTTTCGTAGTGGTGATGCGCCCTATGAGCAAATATTTACATCATGCATCTTTCCTCTTATTATTGTAGCGGTGTGGTGATGATGATGTCGATGTCGGCAATAGCAATGATGAGAGAACAGTACAGTCATATGGTTTTGTGATGTGCCGTGGTGATGTGCCCAAAGAGGAAGCAAATAATTACATCCTGCATCTCTCGTCCTGTTATTCTAGCGGTGTGGTGTGTGGTGGTGTGGTGATGATGATGACCTGATGTTGGCAATAGCAATAATAAAGAGAACAGTACAGTCATGTGGTTTTTGTAGTGGTGGTGTGCACTTGGAGAAAGGAAGAAATTACATCCTGCATCTTTCGTCCTGTTATGTGGTGGGGTGGTGATGACGATGACGATGTTGGCAATAGCAATAATGAAAGAAAGTTGTGAGAAAGAAAAAGTTACATCCTGCATCTCTCATCCTTACTTGAATGCATGACATCCCATTTAACACCTACAGTTTTGGATTAACCACTTGCTAGGCAGCCGAAGAGAGAGAGACGCCACTTGTATATCTGAATAAGGGGCGGTGTCTGTTCATATATTTACTACTACTAGGGAATACATGTGGAAAAAAGAAGGAAAGAAGGAGAAAGAGAGGTGGAACAGACTGGCCACGTAAGAAACGACACACATACACCATTCTTTACATTCGAGTAGCGCCACACCACAGAACATTTCTCGTATGCTGGAGTCTTTGAACAGTTCCTCCTTCAGTGTAAAAAAAAATAAACAGCGACACAAAGGCGGGCAGAGAAAGAGGAGGAGGAGGAGGAGGAGGAGGAGGAGGAGGAGGAGGAGGAGGAGGAGGGGAGAACCAGTTACTTTTACTAGACTGCTTCTGTTATTGTCGTGACACAAATATTAAATAGATATTGCTGATTCACGTAAAGCGAGTATCATGTGTAGGCCATTTTTTCTATCAGGTTTTTATAATTGTACATTCCCTATTTGTTTTTTTTTTTTTTTTTTATCCCGCTATCAAAGACATACGAATGAAATCTCTCTCTGTCTCTCTCTCTGTCTCTCTCTCTCTCTCTCTCTCTCTGACTCAACAAGACCAGGCCAAGGGGGTAATACTGTAGCACGTTCACCAAAATAAGTCTTCACGGTTTGGGCGCTCATGTGGCGTGTCTTTCTACCTCTCAGCGCAGATTCATGGTTATCAGGAGCAGTAACGTTGTGAGCGGAAGAAATAATACAGTTACTACATACTTCTTTACCAGATCAAAGCCATGTCCTGCGGCGAGTCTCCGGAATGGTTTGGCTCTCAATCTATACCATTTACCAACTCCCAAGCAACTCATTGGCAACCTTCTTGTACTCAAAGGCTTCCATTTTTCAACGTGGCAGTCGCGTGTTATGTGAACAATATCTAGGAGACGAAATGGTTTACCTCTATCTGATATTTGTAGGAATGTGTCTCTCCTGAATCCATAAGAACATGAGGAAACCAGAAAAGCTGCAAGAAGCCACGTGACAGCCCTTTTGTGAAATATACCTACTTATTTCCATCGAACATCTTCATCCATTGACTTTATTTCAAAGCTCCCTAACGATTCACTACTAACTTGGTTACTGAGTCTATTCCATTCATCTGTCACTCTATTTGAGAATCGATTCCTTCCATACTTTTTTTAATGCAACTTCATCAACATGGAATACAGTGTTTCTTGTTCTACCGTGAATACTGACCTTGAGAATTTTGCTTATGTGACATTTCTCTTAGTTTGCTTACAAGTCTCGCGAGAAGGGACTTGGATTGATTAAAATGAAGCAGAAGCAAACCATTTCTACTATTGGCCCCTGAACGGATAGACACGGCTATGTTTGCTTAACTTTAGAAAAGGAGCCATGTTCACACTAGAAAAAAAAAGAAGTGAAGAAAAAAGCACAAGCAATGCCATTATTCATAAAAGAAAAATATCCAGAGGGAAAAATATCTAGAAAATAAATCTATCCACTAGGGAAAACTATCAAGGCGGGTACAGGAAGGGAAAGAGGTCAGGGAATGTCTATGAGGTATGTTCATGACCACAGCCCATGCAGTCTTCACACCTTCCTCATCTTCCTCAATAATCTCTCCATACTTTTCTTTCCCTCAGGATTAATGAGCACACTGGCCCAACACCACCTCAATCCTTAGTCTTCCCACGCTTTCAAACGTTTCCAGGAAGGCGCAAAAAGAGTTAAAAAAAAAAATCCTTCCCACCTTCCTAGCCATATTCCCTTCCGTTGGTTAAAGATGATGTTTTAGAAGTATCTTTTGGCATTGAACTTAGTACCAGTAGGAGAGGGTGAGTTTGGAGAATTGCGAAAAGAAATCTTACTACCTTAGTACTCATATTCCCTTCCGTGTGTTAACCCTTTACGCGTTTTCTTATTAATTCTGGCTACTATTTAGCGATTTCATACGGAAACATATGTGCGGGTTAGAATAGTAAAGACTCTGGCCATTAATCTTTTAACTTCCATAAACCCTTCCTAATGCAAATAAAATCGTATAATCGCACCCAAACTCATGGTAAAAATGCGTCTCAGTATTGAAGGGTTAAAGTAGATGGTTTGAATTAAAGGTGTTTTTGTGGTCTGGAAAACATAATTCGTTGATGGAAAAGTATTTTTAGTATATTCAATCATATCCCTGCTATTTTTTTTTTTTTTTGTTAATACCACCACCACCACTACTACTACTACTACTACTACTACTACTCCTACTCCTACTACTACTACTACTACTACTACTACTACTACTACTACTAAAAGAAGTCGAGAAGATATAAAGATAACAAGCGGTAAAATAAATTTGAAGAAATAGAAGTACTAGATCATACAAGTGGAGAGAGAGAGAGAGAGAGAGAGAGAGAGAGAGAGAGAGAGAGAGAGAGAGAGAGAGAGAGAGAGAGAGAGAGAGAGAGAGAGTCTGTATGTGTGCGTGCGTGTCAAGGGCTCCTAATCACGCCCACAGGAAAACCGCCTCCGGAAATTAGTGTGTAGGAGCGACAGAGGAATTAAGAACTGCATGAGGCCAAAGGAGGAGGAGGAGGAGGAGGAGGAGGAGGAGGAGGAGGAGGAGGAGGAGGAGGAGGAGGAGGAGGAGGAGGAGGAGGAGGAGGAAAAGGAGGAGGAGGAAGAGGAAAAAGAGGAGGACGAAGAAGAAAAGAGGAGGAGGAAGAGGAAATGGAGAAAGAGGAGGAGGAGAAGGAGGAGGAGGAAGAGGAAAAAGAGGAGGACGAAGAGGAAAAAGAGGAGGAGGAAGAGGAAAAGGAGAAAGAGGAGGAGGAGAAGGAGAAGGAGAAGGAGGAGGAGGAGGAGGAGGAGGAGGAGGTAAAAGATGCAATCACTTTCACTAACCAAGGTACTGTGATATGTCTCTCTCTCTCTCTCTCTCTCTCTCTCTCTCTCTCTCTCTCTCTCTCTCTCTTCCTCCAAATTTCACGCTTCACGATTGTCTTGATGATGGTGCTGTCCTTTCCTAACACTCCAGCTCCTCTGAGATGTTCCAAGACACAGTACAGATTACGGGAAAGAGAAATACACATGCGAGGGACATTTTCTACCTTAGTTTCTGTAAAGTATACAAATAGGTATTGTTCAGTGAGGTGGCTGGAGCGATTTTCAGGTAATGGGGTTTTATGCGTGCGGCTGAGTGGTAAATTTCTAGTATAGGAGGTCTCCCAAACACACCTACTATTACCTAGCAGAGAAGGCCACATACCCACGCTCAAGGGAGACAGCCAACCAAGTTCCCTGCGTCTTAGATATGGGAAGGAATGAGCGTTGAAACTGAGTCTAAAGATAAATAAAGATGGAGATCGTTTATTGACCACAGTGTACAGGAATATCAAGCTTAATAACATCCAATATCTTAATACCCCGATGTAAACACCATATAAAAAAAAAAAAAATAATAAAAGGGTGTCTAGTCATAACCTCAGAGAGTGAAGTTACCTGCGTCCCAAAGAAATGCGAACCAAAAAGCATCGAAACTGAATCTGACATCGTACAGAGTAACATAAAATAATTGAGTGAATCTCAGCACAACCTCGACGCTTGTTCATTCACTGGCCTGCCGACTCATGTTAGGAGAGCGAGCAGGACACTTCAAATAACACAGATATCAACAGAGAGGCTCAAGTACACGTGCATAATAATTTCAGTGTTTATTTTATTTCGGTAAGTTAAGTGTATAAATCATCTGGGATTATTCTTATTAAGTAAATGTCACTATCATTGTCAGAGGTCTAAAAGATTAAGGAATAGGTAAGTTTGATGCAGCTTGCTTTATATCCTTAAGCTCTTACAATAATGGGAATCTATATCTAGTTGTTCTTTACATGTGTAGGCGTCCTATCAATCTAATCTTAACGTATGTTCCTTGATCCACAATGCGTTTCAGTTTGCAAGATACACGAGTTGACTAAATGAAGTATATGTTATGTATTGCTGCGTCACGTCGTGTCTTGCAAAACAACAACAGTGACCGAGGCAATCAAAAGGACTCTCCGTTAGCTTCACTCACACAGGGTTCAGCTTGAGCTTTGTGAAACATTCCCCAGACAAAAACAACACCATGCCTTAATTGCCCAAACAACTTTTTACACATCGAGTTCATGAAAACGAATCTTGAACATGACACACATTTATTTCAGAAGCCCGTTGTGTACATGTACGTATACCTCAGCCTCTGCCAATTACGTGAAGCAGTGGGTGTTGAGGGAATAGGGTTAAGTGAGGAGAGGAGCGTGGCCAGCGAGCAACAGTGATTGGATTATGATGCAAACAGTGTCCGGTACTAATGGTACAGAGGCTTGCGTACCTCCTTCTGTCCTCGGTCACCTCAGTCGTTATATGTGTGTGTGTGTGTGTGTGTGTGTGGAGGAAGGGGGCGGAGGAGGTGACCATGTTCTGAAACACTTCTGGCCAAACCCGCTATATTTAAAAGGCTCTATTTCAAGATACCCAGATTTTTTAAGAACTTTTTACGGGCTCAGAGACAGATTAACAAGATTTCTACATTACTAAAAACAGAAACAGCCTTAAGAACACAACTTTGGGGTCCGAGGGGTCTCCAAGCGCACGGGTTCGAATTCTGCCCACGGTCCGAGTGTAGGTTGGGCTTCCTCACTCGGGGCAAGGGTTTCCTAGCGGGTGGGCTTTGAGATAGGAGGTACCCCAAAAAAGTATCCTCTTTAGCCCATAAATTCCCGTGAAAAGCCCACATGGTATAAATAAAAAAAAAAAATCATCTATGTGGCTTGTGAAAACAGTCGTGATGAGAGGGTAAAGCGTTTCTGAATAAGTGTCTAATAATCGCAATTCTCTATGGTCACGATAACTCGTTAGATTTGACCTCATATAGCCCAGGAAAGGCTCACACATCACAGAACTTAAGAGTCACAGTAACCACTCAATGTTGGTGGAGACAATCTCGAGTGTGTGTGTGTGTGTGTGTGTGTGTGTGTGTGTGTGTGTGTGTGTGTGTGTGTGTGTGTGTGTGTGTGTGTGTGTGTGTGTGGGAGACGAGGGATGCAACACTTTAGTTGTATTTACCGAGTTGTTGTTAACGGGGTTTGAGTTAAGCTCGTGTTATTCGGGTTTCTGACTTCATCCAGCTTATTTATAGTCCTGTGTGTGTGTGTGTGTGTGTGTGTGTGTGTGTGTGTGTGTGTGTGTGTGTGTGTGTGTGTGTGTGTGTGTGTTTTTTTTTTTTTTTTTTTGCTTGCTGCGGTTAAAACTCTCTCTATCTTTCCACCTATGTAAACAGGCAAGCAGGCAAGCAGGTATGTGGAAGAATAGTCAAATCGTATCTCAACCTACTTCGTCACGTACCTTCGTAATTGTACGCCCACGTGAATGTACCTTTCCTGTACCCTCACTAGTTGACCACCACGGGAGTCAAAGCGAGTAAACATTCTTAACTACTCAGTCAGAAGGAGAAGGACAAGAGAGTGAACATTAAAAAAAATAACGTCCATCATTTCCAGCTTTTAATATTTCTCCGTGATACGATAAGTGGGGCGCGTGTGTGGCTGTGAGGCGTGAACCGATTGGCGTAAATAATATTGACTTCATGCCTTTGATTGAATCTGGGTTATGCTTACGTAAGGCATGTGTGTGTGTGTGTGTGTGTGTGTTTATTATATAGCTACCACCGCGGGGGTTCCTTGCCAATTAATTTAGTCTCCTTGACATATGTTGGAAAAAATATCTCGTCAGTGAGATTTTTTTTTTCATCTTTTTAATTCGTGAGACAATTTGCCGTGTTTTTCATTGTTTTGGAAGAGAGAGAGAGAGAGAGAGAGAGAGAGAGAGAGAGAGAGAGAGAGAGAGAGAGAGAGAGAGAGAGACTGCCTACATACATACATGACGTCAGCTGCTCGTTGATAATGTGATACGGAAAAGAAAAAAAAAAAAAAAAAAACTCACCTTCACATATTCTTATTTGCGCAGATATTGAATTAAGTTATTGAATTACACGGTGCTAGGAAATCATTCGCTTCAACTCTCACATTTAACAAACAGTATTATAAAACTTCACTGCTAAATCATTTTCCCGTAACCACTTATCACTTTCTGGATTATTACTATTTATAGAAATTACTTAAATATCTCTGTGATATAGAAAAGACAACTCTCTCTCTCTCTCTCTCTCTCTCTCTCTCTCTCTCTCTCTCAATTGAAGCAAACTCATTTTACAACTTTCAGAACATTAATCAGGATAGGACAAGAAAGAATGAGTTCAAGCTTGGTAGAGTTATACGAAGGAAAAAAATAGAGTGGAATTAGTGTGCAGATGTGAGTGAATGGAAGGTGAATGAAATAGAGTCGGTAATCTTATTGTTAGTGCCGAGTTATTAATGAGTTTCAAAAGAACATCACACAATATACGGACGAGGATGAGAGGAAATGGCTGGAGTGATTCATGCTAGTGCTGCCATCTGTAGGTCTAATAGATTCTCGCAGCCTTTATATTCTTACCGAGGGACGACCAGAGCTAAATAAAAAAAAAAAAGTTAATTTCTCCTATTTTGTTACATAATATATGGCTATTCTTTTTTTGTGTTATGCTTTAATCCACTTATATTCAAGGGAGGCTTTTCAAAATTTGACTTACACGACCTTCTTGCTGGAGTGCACTTTTACTCAGGGCATTGCAGGGGTATAAGGATTAGTCAGCACATTCCGTGACACCAAAGGGTTAGTAAAATGAATCAAGGCATGCCATTAAGTAAGATGCCTTCGCTTTTATTTAAATTTCTCTTTTTTGTCCTTTTTTCATTTTTTTCATTTCTTTTTAGTGTGTGTGTGTGTGTGTGTGTGTGTGTGTGTGTGTGTGTGTGTGTGTGTGTGTGTGTGTGTGTGTGTGTGTGTGTGTGTGTGTGTGTGTGTGTGTGTGTGTGTGTGTGTGTGTGCTTATTTATTTCTGAAGATTTGTTCCAATGATTTCCCTTTAATTACTTCTTAACACCTTGAGAATTCAGTTATCCATAACGAAACTCTCTCTCTCTCTCTCTCTCTCTCTCTCTCTCTCTCTCTCTCTCTCTCTCTCTTTATCATTTCTATGAATAGAGAGAGAGAGAGAGAGAGAGAGAGAGAGAGAGAGAGAGAGAGAGAGAGAGAGAGAGAGAGAGAGAGAGAGAGAGAGAGAGAGAGAGAGAGAGAGAGAGAGAGAGAGAGAGAGAGAGAGAGAGATTACTCATATTGCCTACTAAACTCATTTATTCCTAAATTTTTATTTTTTTTTTTTTTCTACGTTTACCTTGTCATATAGAAAGTCCTCTCGTGTTACACGCCACGATTGGGGGAAACTACCTTTTCTCCCCTTTCCCATTGTATTTTTCCTTTCTCCTTCTCTTTCCTACCTAAAGAAGAGGAGAAGGAGGAGGAGGAGGAGGAAGATAAAGCCTGAAGTCCTGATTCTCTCTAACATTCCTTCTCCTTTCCTCTCTAAAACACCTCCTCCATCCCCCACACCCTCTCTCCACCCGTCTACTCACTCTCTCCACCCCCCATCCACACCTTTTCCCTCCCCCTTTCACACCTGACACTCTACCTGCCACCTTCTTGTGTAAATTCTTCCCACAAACACTGCCATCGACCCATCCCTTTCAGAGTCTCCTCCTCCTCCTCCTCCTCCTCCTCCTCCTCCTCTTCTTCCTTTTCCTCCTCCTCCTCCTCTTTTCCCCCCTCCTCATCATGTCCATCTATCATTTTTTTATCTTCACCTGCAAAGACAAAAATAAAAGAAAAAGAAAAAAGTACGTCACATGAGAGAGAGAGAGAGAGAGAGAGAGAGAGAGAGAGAGAGAGAGAGAGAGAGAGAGAGAGAGAGAGAGAGAGAGAGAGAGAGAGAGAGAGAGAGAGAGAGATTCACATATGTACACACAGCTCCGAAAAATGCTATAACAATCTTTATCCTGTAGTGGAGTTTCTGATTTTGGTAAACCTACAGAGTTTCACCACCTTGCCCTTTCTGGACGAAACTTTTTTTTTCTGGTAGATTTCGGTTTGCTTTTAATTGAAATACCACTTGTTTTTGGCGCAAATCAACCAATTTTTTTTTACAGCCCCAAAACATATTATGATTTGCATAAAAAACAACTGGTAAATTAATTAAAAACAAGCCGAAATCTACCAGAAAATTTAGTTTCGTCCAGAAAAGAACCTTATTTAATGTAATCTAACCTAACCTAACTAAACCTAACCTAACCTAACCTAACTAAACCTAATCTAACCTAACCTAACCTAACTAAACCTAACCTAAGGGACCGTCGTGATTGGTGGAAATAATCATGCTTTTTTTTTTTTCATTGGCCGCCGCTTCAGTTTCAAACAGAACCAATCAGCGTAAACAATTAAGCGCATGCTCAGACAATGGTATGTCACGGAGCCCGCCGAGCCGCCGCGAGCGCATGACACCATCAGTGTGGGGCAGGGTTTGATGCGGGAGGCTAGTGTCACCATGGTACAATAACTTTTTGTACCACGAGTGTCACGGCTCATCACCAAAACACCAAAACACGCTTAAATTTAAAAAAAAATCTGTGTCGCCATTCAAAAGGTTGCACCTAGTATATATGGGGTTCAAAATACTCGTAATCAGGAGTTCTATCTCTTGATGTGGGTAAAAAACACATAGCTGATTGTGGTGGAACTGCAGTAATACCCTGATTTTGTCCATATTGTTGTTGTTGTTGTTTTTGTTGATGATGATGATGATGATGATGATGACGAAGGAACCTGATACCCCCTTTAACACCACACCACCGCCATCTTACCCACTCCTTCCTTTTTGTGCGTAATTATGCACAGAAAAGGAGACGAAAAGAAAACGGAACAAGTAACCACGAAAAACGGGAAGCCGCACTTAAG
>NC_059268.1:7391683-7424183 GCF_017591435.1 Portunus trituberculatus | reverse complement strand
ACACACACACACACACAGTTTTATCTGGCGATTTAGACATGCGCTGACGGAATTAAAAAAAAAAAATTACAAACTCATCCAGATCAAACTTCGCACCAGATGTAATAAATAAATCAAACTCAAAGATACAAAAAATACAGGAATACACAGACAGGTCAACAGGTACATAAATAAATACATGTACGAATGAATGACCCGTTAGAAAACAAAACGAATAAGTCAAATGAACAGCTAAATAAATATCAGGAGTTAGAAAAATAAAGAAATAAAAAAAGCCATGCCGCGTTTTCATATTCATTTTGCTTAGTATTTGGTGATTTTATACACCTTCAGAAACTTATGTTGGGATTAGAATAGTAAAGACACTGGCCATTAATCTTTTGACCCTCATAGACCTTCCTAATGCCAATAAAGTAATACAATCATGCACAAAAATTACAGTAAAAATGCATCTCAGTATTGAATGGGATGATGAACAAATTTGAACAGCAAACTCACCCAAGCAGAATAACAAACCGTGCGAGCTAATCGAGGATACAATTAACACAGGCAAATTCTTCATATACAGTGTTGATGGGTCGGCGTTACTCAATAATTAACCTTATAATCTTTTGATACCGACAGATTGGGTCATTGTACGCCAGATCACAAATATATGAGAGATTATAGAGATGCAATACCGCCTTGTTGACATCGCAAACTGTGGGTGTCATTTTCATTCAGATGTTATAATGCTGCTACTTAAGCCATTGTAGTGTATGGGTGCTATAAATGTTGTATTGTTTTTGTGACAATTGTTAGAAATGAACTGTCAGTCATATCTCAAAAGCTTGTATGCAGTCTCTCTCTCTCTCTCTCTCTCTCTCTCTCTCTCTCTCTCTCTCTCTCTCTCTCTCTCTCTCTCTCTCTCTATCTATCTATCTATCTATCTATCTATCTATCTATCTATTTATCTATCTATTTATCTATTTGCTCATCTATCAGTCTCTCACTATCTCCCCAGACACACTGCACCTTCTATTCTCTTTTTGACGTGCATGCACACCACTATTCATCCGTCCGTCTTCATAAAGCAAGATTAAATTAACAAGTTTTCACCCTCTTCGACTCTCTCTCTCTCTCTCTCTCTCTCTCTCTCTCTCTCTCTCTCTCTCTCTCTCTCTCTTTCTGCTTAGAATAGAGGTTTTTCATCTCTATGGCCTTTGAAAATCGTAAAGAAAGACCAAAGCGTCTCTGAATACTGCCTTTGTCCTTGCAACTAAGTATACAATTCTTTGACCTTGAAATAGGAGAGTAGTAATATCATTCATTGTTAGCCTTTGTGATACTCTTTTAACTCTGAGTCTTAACCAGGGCACGGAAAGATGACAGCCACATCCAGACCATCCCTTTTAGCCTTCCACGGATTTCCTTGCTCATCGACCGCCCTACAAAATCTTAACTCTCTCTTTAGTCTATCAGGATGTATTAGTGTACGTGTAAGCTCTCCGTAGTCTTAGCCATTAGGCGATTAGGAGACTGAAAGTAAAGAGAGGAGGAAAAGAAAGGTAGGAGAATGTAAGGTATGGAGGATAAAAAAAAGTGAAAGCTGAAACAGGAAATTATTAAGTGAAATAAGGAAAATGAAAACAAACTATGGAGGATATAGAAGAGTAAGAAGGTAAAGCAGAAGATTATATATCAAAGTAAAAGTGACTGTGACTGAAAAGGAGGAAGAAAAAAATTAAAAAGAAGAAGAAAAAAAATTGGACTGACTCTCTATGCTGGCTGCAGGGAAAGGCTACACTCCAGAGTACAAGAAGAAATATTCATAAATAAATTGCATAACCTAGATTTTGTACAGCAGAGATGATTAAGACTAAGAATTCTCAAGCGAACAAATGTCTTCAGGAAATGAAACAGTAAAATATCATGGAAAGGAAACACTAACAAAATGTAAATACAAGAAATAGTGAATAAAAAGGAAATATGTTAAGGTAAAAAAATGTTAGTTCAGCAAAACTATATGGAGGAGGCAGCAGACACCTGCCGAAACGATAATTACTCCCAGTGAAGTCTAATAGCACTGGTTCAGGGGGGTGCTGTGAATTTTCATTAAAGCCAACTGTGACCTCGCTGAACCTTTCCCTTTGTGTATCACAACACAAGGGGGCAGTCACAGCCTGCCCTCTAAACGCAACTCTCTTCCTTCACACAACACTACTTCCACTACCTACATATACATTCTTCACGCAAAATAAAATAAAAAAAAAGAACAACAAAAAAAAAGATGACTTCTGTTATCATCCTGGGAGTCCCTCTCTGACTATTATCTATTCAGCTTATTTAGGGACTGGGATCTCAGTGGGCCTTTTTTTTTTTTTTTACCACAATTTTTGTTCCCCTTGGTCGGATTTCCCTCTTGCATAAAAAAATATTACTAATAAAATAAAATTAAGCATTCACAAGCGTACAAATGTCTACAAGAAACACTGGGAGAATATTATGGAAAGGAAAAGTAGCAAAATATAAATCAAATACTTTAAGTAGAGCAATAAATAATGAATTAAAAAAAAAAGCAGAATATTTGGTGTAGAGTCTGAGAAATTTCTATAGTTGAGTAAGATTCTAGCTGGAAACTCATCCCTACATAACAAACAACTCGTATTTCTTACAGACTCGCTGGTGGGTAAGAAATAGTGGGAGAACTGCTAATTATTCTCTCTCTCTCTCTCTCTCTCTCTCTCTCTCTCTCTCTCTCTCTCTCTCTCTCTCTCTCTCTCTCTCTCTAATCCCTCACTTCATATTTTACATCTCATCCTTCCCTCCCGTTTCTCCATATCATTGACCACCACCACCACCACCACCAACCTAACTAACGAAGTGCCAAAAAGAACAAAAGGTTGGCTTCTCCTGCTACCTGATCCTTGAACACTACCCACCAACCTTTCTTCCCTTCACCAAGACTCTCCCCTCATTATACTTTAGTTTGCGCCACCACCGCTTCACTATGGAAATGCTCTCTTAAATTCTACCATTGAGCTTTATGGTGACGCTGACGTACTGGTAAGAGAGTAAGATCATGAGAAGATATGGGAACTTGTGGTAGTCCCTGTACGAGACACAGTAAGACGGTTAAATAAGGAGCATATTCCAGTTACTAGCTGGTATTTTTAAACCATATACTTTTTATTTTTATATCTTCAGTACCATGACGCTTTTTCCTATTCATTCTGGTCATTTTTTTGGCGATTTTACACAACTTCAGAAATCTATGTTAGGTTAGAAGAGTGAAAACTTAGACCACTATCCTTTTGACCTCTACAGACCCTTTCTAATGCAAATCGTCTAATCATACCCAAAATTCAAGGTAAAAATGCGTCTCAGTATTGAAATAGTTAACTAAGTTCCAGACCTTTACATATTATTTTTCTTATCATTAAAAGTTTCCTTCTAAGATTACAGATGATATAAAAAGTATATATATCCATCAAAAAAAGTCTTGGTGTTTTAGTGTCTTAATATTTTTCGAAACAAATGCGGTTAATATCTACGCACCACTTCTAAAAACTCAAGAGAATATTTCACATAATGCCTCTTCTTTAATTAGGAAAAAGAATAGAAGCGGAAAATTGCTTAGGGTGGAAAGCAGCAACTAAAATGTAAGTAAAAGGAGGAAAAATTAATTGTCAGAAGGAAACATGAATTCTGGGAAAACAAATGCAGGGTGTAGTGGGCAGTGGTGGCGGCTGTGGTGGTAGTAGTAGTAGTAGTAGTAGTAGTAGTAGTAGTAGTAGTAGTAGTAGTAGTAGTAGTAGTAGTAGTAGTAGCAGTAGTAGTACGACGACGAGGACGACAATGATGAGGACCAGCTCGAGGAGGAGGAGGAGGAGGAGGAGGAGGAGGAGGAGGAGGAGGAGGAGGAGGAGGAGGAGGAGGAGGAGGAGGAGGAGGAGGAGAAATGAAAAGTAAACGAGAAAAGAATAGAGGATAAAAAAATGTTGGTATGGTGAAGAGAGAGAGAGAGAGAGAGAGAGAGAGAGAGAGAGAGAGAGAGAGAGAGAGAGAGAGAGAGAGAGAGGGGCCGGGGGAGGAGGGAAGTAAAAGACATGGTATGACAGGAAAGAAGATTGACAGTCGACTGAGGAGGAGGAGGAGGAGGAGGAGGAGGAAGGCGAAGTCTGACTGAAGATTTCTTTTCTTTTATTTTGAAGGAAAGTATGACGTAAGAGTGAACATTCTCTCTCTCTCTCTCTCTCTCTCTCTCTCTCTCTCTCTCTCTCTCTCTCTCTCTCTCTCTCTCTCTCTCTCTCCAGTTTCATTTTCCCCTCCTCCTCCTCCTTCCATAATTCTTCCTCTTTTCCAGTAGTGTTCTCCTCCTCCTCCTCCTCCTCATACTCCAGTTCCTCCTCCTCTATTTCCTTGTCTTCCTGCCCTCTTTCTCTTCTCTTTTCCCTCTTCGTCTTTTTCTTTCTTCTTTTCTCTTTCCCTTTCCATATTCTCCTGTTTTCTCCTTTCCCCTTTCTCTTCATCTCCAAAAAAGTAACTAAACCATTACGACCACCATCCTCATCGTCGTCATCACTATCATCACTATCATCATATGTCTTCATTCTTCTAACCATTCCTACGCTTACTTTCTACCTTCACCATTCATCACCAGCGTGGCTACGATCACCCTCATTATTGTTATCAGCACCATCATCATCATTATTGCATTTTTATCAGTCTCTTTCATTCATCATTCACTGTTATCATTTTCGCTATCACCACCATCATCATCATTAGCACAAGGCTATACAGTAATTTTCATATATTTTATTACTTATTTTTTTTCTTTTCTTTTTTTAGATTCCATACCCTCACCATCATATTCACCATCATCACTATAGAGCAGAGATCATTAAACTATGGCCCGTGGGCCGGATCCGGCCCGCGACGTCAGTTTATCATCAGGCCCGCCGACGGTACTTAAATTTGCTTGATAAAACGTATGGAAAACGAGACGTTGCGATACAATTTGAATTTAATTATTTAAATATTTCTTGTGCACTGAAAGCAGTCGTTTCTGCTGCGAACTTCATTGGGGGACATGCACTCAAGCATCGTCAGTTCCGGGGTTTTTATTTTGATTTCTGTGACTTGCCTTATTACACAAGTGAGGTGGCTCAGCTGCAGTAAAGTCCTGTTTCGTTTTTACTAGCTCAGAAAAGAAATAGATTTTTTTTCCTCACTGAAAAAGATAGAGCTCATCCACAGTTGTCAGATCCTACCTGACTGTCATCACATCCCACATGAATTAAATGAACTTGAAACTTCAAGGAAAGGATAACCTCATGATGTGATCTTTACAGAATCATCAAAGGTTTTCGAAAAAAGCTGTCATTGTTTGAAGAGCAACTGAAAGGAGGAAGCTTTTCTCATTTTCACTGTTTCAAAGAATTTTGCGCTATAATCGCCGAAGATGTCAACCTCGATTTTCCGAAAAAGATTATTTATGTCTTGAAGAAGTTTTTTTTTAAGAGATTCTCAGATCTTGACGGAATTGAGAGTGACATGCTTCTGTTCCACAATCCGTTTGATTGTAACCATGATGATCTGTCAGTTGAACTACAGTTGGAGCTCGTTGATTTGCGAGCAAATGACTTGTTGAAAAAGAAGCACAGTGAAGGAAAACTTGTTGAATTGTACCGCTGCTTACCTGATGTTGAGTTTCCGAAATTGAGGAAATTTGCAGCTGGTAAGGCATCACTGTTTGGAACAACACTTATGTCTGTGAGTAAACATTTTCAGAAATGAAGTGTGTGAAATCAACACATCGAACTAAACTGACTGGTGAACATTTGAAAGCAATTCTCTTTATTGGATGCAGCAATTCCAAACCAAACATCGATGACATCTTGAACGCCAAACGACAATTCCACAAAATTTTCACTAACTTTATTTGCTGCGAGATTCGGATATGTGCATACTAGGTCTGATGCAACAATCTTTTTTGCTTTTGCTAACGTCGCCTTCTTTGATAATCTTTTTAGTAAATAAATATGTTGGTTGTCTGTTGTCTTTGTTTTTGTGCATTGCACGCCACTCACTCATGATTAACATGGAATGCTAAACTATGTCTTTCGTCTTTTTACTCTGAGTTGTCTTTCGTCTTTTTTCTGAGTTCTCGTTCTGGCTTGCAAGTATTGAACAAAATGACTATGCAGCTCGCGCTCGTCATTCTTTCAGTTATCTGGTCAACTGTGAAAAAAAGTTAGGTGACCCCTGCATACCAGAGTAATAATATTTCCAGTCAGTTAGTTTCCTTATTTCCTTCCTTCCTTCGTTAGAATCCTCAATTTTATCAAATCATCACTATCATCATAATTACCGTGAAACTTTCCCCCTGGAACCCTTTTTTTTCTTTTTATTTCCTTACCCCATATATTCATTAGCATTATAACACAATTTTCATCCTTTAAAACCTTCCTTTTTTTCCTTCATTATCACTGTCCCTACAACCACCATCACCACTACCATCACCACACAATTCCCATGCCTTTACACTCACCCGTCACTTCACCATCATCCTCACTACGCTCCAAGGAAGGTCACGTATTATAGGAATAGATTACAATTGCCCAAACGACCGAGTCCTTTATCTAGCAGCCTTTCATCTCCTTCCCTCCGCCACGCCTCCAGATATGCATTTCAAGGATTTTATAACAGAACACAAGTTTCCGGAGAGTGTGTCTGCTGGGAGGATTAATGACTTTTCTTGTTTGTCCATGGAAGAGGAGGAGGAGGAGGAGGAGGAGGAGGAGGAGGAGGAGGAGGAGGAGGAGGAGGAGGAGGAAGAGGAATAATAGTGTTGTCATTAGTATTGCTTTCCTTGGCCTTCAACAGTTGTCTTGGTAATAATGGTATACGTGTGTGTTTGTGTGTGTGTGTGTGTGTGTGTGTGTGTGTGTGTGTGTGTGTGTGTGTGTGTGTGTGTGTGTGTGTGTGTGTGTTAATACCTCTTTTCATAACCGTTTCCAATTCATCATCCACCACCACGGACTCTCTCTCTCTCTCTCTCTCTCTCTCTCTCTCTCTCTCTCTCTCTCTCTCTCTCTCTCTCTCTCTCTCCATTTATCCTCTTTCTTTTCATTTATGATATTGAAATTTCTATTTCGATTCTACAAAAGGACAACAACTAGAGGTACTATACATATACTTTTTTCTCACTCACTTTCATAACTAAACAATCACTCAAATATATAGAATATCAAACTGGGAATTCACAAATACAAAAGGAGAAAAAATATCTACCCATTCAGTACCATGACGCGTTTCCATATTCATTTTGCTTATTATTTGATGATTTTATACAGCTTCAGAAACTCATGTGAGGATTAGAATAGTAAAGATTATGGCCATTAATCTTCCCACCTCCGTAGTTCTTCCCTAACGTAAATAAAATCGTCTGATTATACCCAAACTCAAAGTAAAAATGCGTCCTAGTACAGAAAGGGTTAAGTCGCTGGAGAGCTACACATATCAAACATTTACAAGTCGGACGAGAATAAGAATGGTGAGTTTGGTTTATTATGATGGACTTGATGGTTTCTTACAAATTTCCTCATTTTCTTGTATTTTTCGGTATCCTTTCAGTTCACTTCCGTACGCATTCTTTACATTTAACACTCAATCAACCTTTTCACTAGCATATATGTCAATGCTAAGTACACTAAAAGTAATGTATGTCGTCTATATAAACCTACAAGGGAAACGAGGACAAAAAAATAATAGATTTTGCATTTTATTAGTCAGTGTAATGTTAGGAGGTAGCTGAAAGAGTAAAGAGATCACAGTTTCTTGGAACAAAATTAACTCAGCTCGGTAACTCCCCACGGTGGCTACAACACTCGCCCTTTGACACTGGTATAAAGAAGACGAGGCGCATGACTCTTACTATTTACCCATGCATAATTGGAACCTTTTTTCTACCACGGCCATTCTTTGCTACTATTTAGCGCAGTGTAACGATTTCTGCATAACCACACTGAGATATGGGAGAGAAAATGAAATTGAAAGTGTATCTCTTAAGCTATGAAACTATTAATTTAAGTAGCTGTAGTACATCAACCAATGTGAAAAAATAAAAAACGTTGAGTAAGATAATATACAAATAGCAAACACTGAAAGAGCGAATGAGGAAAGATGAAACAAAAAGCAATAGTTAATTCGTTATGGCAGAATTTCGCACTCCCTCTCTTAAACACACACACACACACACACACACACACACACACACACACACACACGGTCCCAGATAAAAGCAAGCAACACAACGCAATTCTCCCGGCCATCCATCACCCAGAAAATGCCACTTGCGATAACTCTTAATCTTCCTTTTTGTCTCTGATTGCACGTCAGAAACACAACTCGCTGTCCACGCTGCTTTCATTCTCACGACTTTGAGGGAAAAAAATGTACGATGATGAAACAAGACCAGCGCATGCATTGGCTAGACGTAACCAGCTTTTGTAATCCCTTTTTTTTTTTTATCCTGACGAGTTGTGATTCCAAGACGTGGCGAGGTATGAGGGTGAAGTGTGAAGTGTGTGAGAATCGAAGAGACGTAACTGTGAGGTATCGCTACGGGTTATTATCTAGACTCCTTTCCCGACCTTACTATAAGCCTATTATCTTCCATTTTTCACATACTCCTAAGCATGGCGGGGTATGAGGATGAAGTGTGATGTGTGTAAGGATACAAGAAACGTAACTTTGAAGTATTGTTAAGGGTTATTATCTAGACTCCTTTCCCGGCCTTACTATTAGCCTAGTATCTCCTATTCTTTCACATACTTCTAAGCATGGCGGGGTTTAAGGGTGAAGTGTGAAGAGGCGTAGGAGTGAGGTATTGTTTAATGATATCTAAGAGTCCTTTCCCAGCCTTCCACTAAGCTACTATCTCCCATTCTTTCACATATTTCTGAGCGAGGAGGAGTATGAGGAGGGTGAAGTGTTTAAAGACCTAAGAGACGTAACTGTCGGGTACTGTTAAGGGTTATTATTTAGAGTCCTTTTCCAGCCTTACTAATAGCCTACTATCTCTCATTACTTCACATATACCCTTAGGCAATCCTCTCTAACCTTATACAGAGGGGAACTTGGATAATAACAAGAACAAAATAATGACGATAATTAAACCATCACCACCACCATACAGTCATTGGACACGTCACTAAACCCTCCCAACGCCCCAACCCCACCCCGTCGCTCTCTCTCTCTCTCTCTCTCTCTCTCTCTCTCTCACCACCACACTCAACAACAACGGCTACACCTACAACACCCCAAATGGTAACCGCTTAAGCGTGGACGACCGCTTAGGCGCGAGAGGACAAGACACATAGACAGACTCATTGAAGAAGTTGGCAGCCCTGATCCCTGGCGGCGGCGTTCCTGGAGTCAACTATCCCATTCTGTCTTCCATCCCTGGCACTTCCTTTTCATGTACAGGACTTGTTTACGGCTACTACGCTGACCCTGACCAGGCTAGCCAGTGTCAGATATTCCATGTATGCCCCGGGGAGGTCAAGTTAGGTCTAAGGTCACAGGACGGGAGTCAGGAAGATCGTGAGGTCAGTTTCTATGCCCTAATGGAACAATATTCAGTCATCAGTATTTGGTTTGTGTTTGGTGGTATGAAGTGGATTATGAAGATTCGGAGGGGTTTTATAGTGTAAAAGAGGCGATTGGGGGTGTTTTTGGGAGTTATGGAGGTGTTGCGGGGGTTACAGCGGTGTTCGAGGTGTTGCTGGGAGTTTACAGGCCCCCACACAGCTGTATGGAGCCCCTAACTAAGATTATATGGTGTTTTAAAGGATGTTTTCTAGAATGAGTGATTATAAGGTCCTATTCACTTAGTTTCCTATTATCTTTCTTGTTTTGCTGTTGTGTACGGCGCGCAGGCTTTCAATATGTCTTTTTTTGTGTTTATTTTCTGTTTTTATCTGTATTTTGACTGACTTGTTTTTGTTATTGAAATGTATTGGAATATTTGCTTAACTGTTTGTGTTTCCTTCATTATCCTGAGAGAGAGAGAGAGAGAGAGAGAGAGAGAGAGAGAGAGAGAGAGAGAGCGGTGGTGTGAACATAAGGCAAATGGGAAATGGAAAGATGGAAATTAAAGAAATTAAAGAAGAGGAGGTATAAGGACACAGGGACATTGAAAAGCCGCCATTAAGACAGACCAAGGCAGGCTGAAGGAATAGAGACTGCATGGCCACACACACACACACACACAGAGATGGGTAGCTTATTAGCCACAAATTATATAAACACAAGTAAATGGCCTTCAAATTTACGTTTCTAGAGTTATTGCTTACAAAACTATGCTTGCCCTTTTCATATCAGCCCGTAAGCATAAGTAAAGGAAACATACTGAAGTGATCTTAAAATATAAATAGATATCATCAAAACTACTATACATTTCAAACATCCGTTCGTAATTTATGGTTAACATACCACAGTGCTATGTGTGTTATGTGAGGAGTTTACTCGTGAAAAATAACACAGCCGACGAGTCATGTTGACGCATTCGAATGAAAGTGTGGTCCCCCCACACACCCACCCAAACCATTACTAACCACTACTACGTCTCCCCCGTCTCGGAAGTTCTCGCTCTCTTTATCCCTCCTCTCCTCTCCCTAGCTCCTCGCCTCCCTCACTCCTGTGTCCCTCCCTACATCTCCCACCAATGTATTTATACATTATAATGTTCTGTAAGTGTGTATGTATAGATATGATTATTAACGAGTATGGTACAATTTCATGAAGGCAAGAAGTGGTTCACGTTGATAATTACTGTACAACAGCACGTTTACGTGTAGTATATAGAAGAGCCATGTTTGCAGTCGTTATGGTCAACCATGTGAACATGATGTGCTGGAATTACCTGTGACCTGGACCTTCTACTGTTAGGAAAAGTTGATACTCTTATTGCGTACTGTCTACCTATTGATCATAAAAAGTGGTCCAGTTTATATATAATATTATTTTGTTGTTAGATACGTTGCTTATTATCCAGCTATACGGCCATTAACAGCGGAATTAGCTATTGCTTTCACGGTCGTTTGACCCACTCTGGTTTTCATGTCCACATATACCAGCAATTGTATTAAATAATATTATTAATGTATGATATGTATGTACATACTGACGTATGTAACTATTATACCTATACGTATGTAATTACAATAGGGAAAAAAATCAAAGGTGGAAGGCTAATGGTGTGAATAGGGGTGAAGAGGAAGCGGGAAGAGGGTCATGCGATACTGGGGTAGAGAAGGAGTGGTCTGGGGGTTCTTCAGGGTGGTGGTGGTGGTGGTGGAGGGGTTAGACGATTACCCCACACTCGTCCGATTCTGTATAACACCTTTGATATGATGACTGGATTAGGTGTAATATCACTCAGTAAACTCCTCACATAACACATATAACAATGTGGTATGTTAACCATAAATTACGAACGGATGTTCAAGGTAGTGTGTTGAAATATCATACTCATCCAACGAAATTCGTTTAGAAGATATCTGCAAAAAACACCGTTTGTCCACCGCTGAAATGTATAGTAGGTCATCCATCACACACACACACACACACACACACACACACACGTCAGTTTAGCTCGTTGCAGTCCCCATACCACACCACACCACCACTACTACCACAACATTACACACCACACAACACCACCACGACCACCACACACCATAACATACCAAACAACACCACACCACATTACCATCACCACCACCACACCACACCACCACCACTACCATCACACACGACACCATACCAACACACACTACACCACACCTCACCACTATCACCATCACACCACACCACCACTACCACCACTACCATCGCCACATCACACCACCACCACCATCGGTACCATCACAACACCACACCACACCACCACCACACCACACTACACCACCACCACTACACACCGCCACTACCATCACACACCATACCACCACCACACCACCACTACCACAAAACACACCATACCACACCACAACTATCACACAAAACATCACACCACACCACCGCCACTACCACACCACACAACACCGCCACCACCCTCTCCAGTCTCCACCAAACACCACTAGGCTGCTGAACAACTCCCACCCCGCCCAGCCCCGCTCGACCCCGCCGCCTCCCACTCCTATGGAAACTATTCTTTAAAAGTATTTTGTGATTTTTCTCGGATTTTGCATGTTTCTAGGTGTTTTCTGGACTATGGGAGTAGGAGTAGATGGAGGAGGTGGAGATGGAAGGTAGAGGAGGAGTGTGGAGTAAGGGCGGGGGAGGTGGAGTAACTCCCCCAAACGTGCAAAAAATAAATAAATAAATAAAATCTTGGTGTAGGGTTAAAATATTTCTCCTTCATTAATGGAGTTGGCATTGTTCTGTTATCTGATTTGTTATTAGCAAATTAAAGCAAGTTTCACGCCACAATAAAATCGAGCCTAGCTGTGTTTGGTTTATCGAAAAAAAAAATAAAATAACATTAAAGTCACTACATAAAATATAACTTTTTTTTAATTAATACACTTAGGATTGTATTGGTGCTTGATATAACACTTAAAAGATATGAAAAACATGGCGCACGTAACAATATTCCATAAAATTTTGTCTAACTATTAGTATTTTCAAATTCAACATTTTTTACGGTTCCAAAATAAAAAACAAATATCTTTATACGACAAGTAATCTGAGTTGTCTTTATTTGGCTGGAAAGCGAAAAATTTTCGTATTCAAGAAATGTAATATAATGTAGTTTGGCTGTGCTTTCCATCTCGACATTTTGATGTGTTTTGGCGACGTTGTTTTCGAATCGGATCCCTTTTGTTAGACCGCGCTAAGTAAACAAACCACCCGGTAAGGATATTATGTTTTGGCTATTAGTTAAATTATTTGTCACTTGTGAAACTGTAGTGTATACCAGTCTGGGACCCTTTTTTCTTGTGGCGATTTTTAAAATGAATTATGTACATACGTAAATATTGGGCCACAGGGGCATGTCAGCTATACCTTCCCCTGAGGTTAGTCCATCAATGTTTGCCTGCATGCCCCTGTGTTTTCAGACCCAGAGAGAGAGAAGCAAAGCCAGATCCAACCACCAAAGTACATAAATAGCCATTATTGTGTTAAATAAGGTGATGGCTATGTATATTCCCGTTCAGACCACTCGGCGCCTACCATGACCCGGACCCAGACCCTTCCCCATCCATTCCCGTCCCTCCCCGTGTCAACTCGTCAACATTTCCTGCAATTCTCAGTGTTTCCTGCTGTTCCCCGCCTGAAATGCATAAAGTGGGAGGATTGGAAGTGGATGAGGGAGTGTAGTAATAGTAGTAGTAGTAGTAACAGGAACAGCAGCAGCAGTGTTATTATTATCATTATTATGAGTGTTAATGTGCGTGTGTGGGGAAGTGGCGGGGACGAGAGGGTGCCGGCTGCTCAAAGTAATAGTACTCTCTAGTGATACATGTTAAGTGATACAGCTGGGCCCGTTAAATGAAAACTTTTCTCTCTCTCTCTCTCTCTCTGAAACGCTGTGCTCTCTCACCATGACTGTTTTCCAGTGCCACACAGATGACTAACTGGATTCCCAGGAGTGTTTCTCCTATTAATAATGCAGAAATGTTGTTAATCTGTCACTCGAACCTAAAAAAAAAAATTTACAAACGCTTTGCTTTCTAACCAAGAATGTTTTTCCAAGGTCACAGAGATGACTAGCCAGCACTTTGCTGCCTTTCCTTACGGGCTGCGCAGAAGAGGGGCCTGGGTAAGGAGACTAGTAGGAGAGTGAGACAACGCGGCGGTGGTATTCTGACGAGCATAATACCTGTTAGTTACGTGACGTTGTGCAAGACAAGTTTTCATTCGAATGGAAACCGCCAGTCAATTAGGTGGAAAACTTAGAATGAGACTCGAAAAACCTTACGGACAAAGTTTCTTACCAAATTTACTTAAAGGCGTACCAAACGTACTTTTGAGTTTAAACGTACCAAATCTGATACGTTGGTACCAAAACTGGCAACCCTGCCACTAACAACAACAACAGCAGCAGCAGCAGCAGCGGCAGCAGCAGCAACAAGGAGAGAGAGAGAGAGAGAGAGAGAGAGAGAGAGAGAGAGAGAGAGAGACCAATCAACCATTTACCTAAGCCCATACCCTAGCCTCCCTCCACAAGAAATGAGGGTTGCCGCTTATATATATATAAAAAAAAATAATAATAAATAAATAAAAATATATAAATAAATATATAAAAAATCTGTTTCAAGTCAAGCGCACACCAATTCGATCGGCATACCAACTCAAGCGTCATCGCAACCAATCCTTTTCCAAAAATAAAAGTTTCCTTAGATTAATGAAAGAAAGACACACACACACACACACACACACACACATTATATATATATATATATATATATATATATATATATATATATATATATATATATATATATATATATAATCATCGTCGTAATCATCATTATCATCTTTACGTTTCATACATTATAGATTGCTATAATTAATGTTATATGTTACAAACAACAGTTGTGTTAACTTCCCTTTAATATCGAGCCACATTAGATCCGCAATCAGTGAGACAGGCTTGATATGGGTAAACCATTTAACATGACAAGTTCGGGTGTTCTGTAATCTTCACACTTAATTTTCCATTCATTCCTTTTCTCCATTTCATTCCGGTTATCACTAATCTATTATATATGATGAAGACAGCTTTATTTGGTACTACTACTTCGGTAGTACAACTTTATTTTATGTACTACTTTAGTGCTTTCGAAAACGTGAAACAATCATAATTCACCAAAACAGCCATGAGTATGTTGTCTAAAAAATCCTCCCGAATGTCAACACTGTTCTGTCTAGAAAAATGCCTTAAATAGTAACATTGTTTTGACGTTCGACCTACCTCTGGTGCATTCGACTTGGCACGCTCGAGTTGGTTCACGCTCCACTCGTCCATAAACCAGTTTCAACATTATTGTTAACATAGCTTATGGAACAAAACACTTTCTGGCAAACAGCAATTACCTTGGCAAAGCGGTGAAGTCAAGCTACTCAGCCTTTAGAGCGAAAAAAGCCATCGACACAAGACACAACACGCATATTCACAATGTCTGAAGGTTGAATGACGTACAGACCACGTGTTACTCTGCATTGTTTACATTTTACTACTGTTATCTTATTTCCTTTATTCTATCCATCATTATTAGTATGATTAGTATTAATGTCAGTATTGGCCTCTATGTTCACCGTTGCCACTTTTTTTTGCATATTAATGTTAATGTAAAACTCATACTTTTTACTTTTTTTATAACCGTTGTTTTTTTCTTATCATCATCAGCATATGTTAATGGTCTATGCTTAATTTCAATCATCAATAAAAAAGTTACAATTGTTTTATCCAAACGGTTTTATCAAAACGTTCTTTCCATCCTTCCACTTCCAACTTGACAAGCTTCACAATCACACTCCTTATTCGCAATATATGCCTCTCTCTCTCTCTCTCTCTCTGCTTTACCGTGCTCGTGCTTACTTTTTTTTTTTCTTTGTAAGTAGTTGAGAGAATTCTGTTGCCATATGGATAGAAGCGATCTTCTTCAAATACACACACAGCTATGGGCAGAACATTTCACACTTATATTCAGTATTGTCGTTCATTATATATATATATATATATATATATATATATATATATATATATATATATATATATATATATATATATATATATATAAACCTAGCTATAGCCTACGTGCTTAAAAAAAAAAAAAGGAAGTAACATTTCGTTATAGCATTTTACATGGTGAGGTAAGTTAATCATGGTCTCAGAAATTAGCAAAATAAAAAATATCTTCCCAAGTTGTTTGGCTTTCCACCTCCTTCATGTCCCCCACTACTAGTTCAAAGGAACTTGTGACTTTACCACTGTCTATTTTCATGTTCATCTCCCGTTTAATTGCTCTTCATTCCATAAATCATGATTTCCAACACTAGTGTCCCACCCATCTGTACAACCTTCTTCCTATTGATGTTCTCCCTTCATACACCTTGTAAGGTTTGCTGATATTTGATGCAAATCCTAGAAACTGACATATGTCTTTACTTTTGTAAAGATTAGGAACTCAGATCTATGAAAATCATACACTTCAGGTGTATTTCAGGAAATAAAACGGTGAAAATTCACATTTGTAAAATATTTCATATCATTTAAATATTTTAAAACAGTAACATATCTTTTCTATATAAAATATGCAAGATATGTGGGGAATGTTTCTATGGGACACATGTCTTCACAAAACAGTAAGAAAATTTCAACTAAAAAATTTAAATTATTTATGAAAATTGCCCATAATCCCTCTCATCTTAAAATAACACATTTCTTTCTAAACAATGAAGTATCCCAAAACACAAAGCTTAATGAAGGTAAAGCAATAGCTTTTGATAGCTTACAACTCTATATATAATTTACACTTCAATTCTTAGGCACCATTTGGCTGTTCACGCAAGTTTTTCCGCAATATTTTTCCTGCAGGTGAGCGAGGAATGGCATCAATAATCTCCACACCTCCCCGCAGCCGCTTGAAGGGAGCCACTCTCTCTGTGGATAAAAGAACAAAATAAAATTATTCTCCAGAAAAAAGTTAAGCATTACAATCATATTTGCACACTTGTATGTATAGACACTAAGTTAGAAAGTAGTATCAGTAAATAGTAGCAAACACTTGAAAGATTACTTTACAAAAGAAATTTTTGATAATCAAGATTTTTTTTTTTTTTTTTTACATCTTATATAAGGTTTGTCCACTTTGCTTTGTCACTTCCAATAGTACAAAGATTGTAAATGATCTACATGAGTGTGAGGTGCTTTGTCTGTGCCATGACACTATATAGAACTGCTGGCTATATAAACAGATAGGTAGCATAGAGGCTTTACATACTCATCTACTAGTGTTTTTTGCCTTCAGAACTCTGTAAACTCACCTTTGACCCAATCAATAATGTCTTCTGGATCAATTGCTTTTCCAGGTTTTTGTACGATATATGCCTTTGGACACTCGCCAGCCTCCTCATCCTTTACGCCAATGACGGCAGCATCAGCAATGGCCTCATGTGTTACCAAAAGACCCTCAAGTTCTGCTGGTGCAACCTATTAAAAACACATACAAGTAAAGTTATAGACAAATTGCATAAAACTGCATAGTAGTTTTAAAATCCTTCCTTTTAAACTCTTCATTCTAGAATTTCAAATAACCATAGTATATACCACATTAGAAAACAAATTTAACTGTTTCATATTATACCAACACTACTACTGAGGATTCCTGACAGTACCTGGAAACCTTTGTACTTGATAAGCTCCTTGATGCGGTCCACAATGTAGAAGACTCCATCCTCATTGAAGTGGCCCACGTCACCGGTGTGGAGCCAGCCGCTAGAATCTATCAACTCTCTGGTAGCTTTCTCATCATTGTAGTAACCCTGAAATTTGGAAACTAGAAATCAGAAACATATGATGTTAATCCTTCCAACACATAGCAAAGTGACTCATAGTTACTTCTGGAAACCAGAAGCAGAAAAATCCAATATACATAATGTAGGTAGAACATATGTGGTGGCACCTGAGAAAATACCAAAGCAGAAATTCATCTATGTAACAAGAATTAAGATGACACATTGTTACTACAGTGCTTGAAGATGACACAATAATATTTGCCTTCACTTGATATCACTGCTTTTTTTACCTATTCTGACATTCATAACCTCAAGAATTCATGGCAAACTAATCTCTATATAATTAACTATAGCTACTGTATACACTTGATAAGATCCCACATATCCACAGCATAAAACTTAAAGCAAATTGAATCATGAAAATTCACCTTAGTAATTACTGGACCTCTCACACATAATTCTCCATCTACATTTGGTCCAACAGAATCACCAGTTTCCATGTCAACAACCTGAAAATAAAGATCTCATTATAGAAATGCATCAACTGTATTCATTTGACTTACTACAACCAAAAGCTCTTGGGTGTACACAAGACTGTTGTGAAGGTACAGAGTAAAAAAAATTGTTAAAAATGCCAAATTCATGAGCTGTTCAAAATAATGAAAACTGTCTCATTTTGACAGAAAGCTCAAAGTTTATTATTCTTCTTAATGCTGCTAATCTACCTAAATAGTTCATTGAAGATGAACAAACAGAAAGAACTGCAATCTCTTTCAATCCTGAGACTAGGAAAACCTGACAATGAATATCTATATATGAACAAACCAAGAAATTTAAACATTCACCAGCATAAGAGAAACATAAAATATTCATGTATGTACCATAAATGTGCAATATTATTTCACAACAGTTTATGATCTTTATTCTTTGATCAAGAAACAGATAGACAAGAATCTCACCACAAAGTTAACTACAGTTCATTTGGTCTCACTCATCACCCAATAAACAATAAGGTTACCTTGGCTTCACTGTGTGCTGTGATGTGTCCCACAGCGCCAGGCTCATTGGACTCGCTAGCAAACACTGCAAGGGTTGTTTCTGTCATGCCAAAGCCTTGCCTTACAGTTACTTCTGGAAACTAGAAATCAGAAACATAGATAAACAATACTGAAGACAAGTGCTGTGGATCAGCTCTCACTCATCCCACTTTTTCATGGATTTCATCTTTATGAACCTTATGAGAAATATTTTAACAGAGGATACTATTTAATCCCACTTTTTCATGGATTTCATCTTCATGAACCTTCTGAGAAACATTTTAACAGAGGATACTATTTACAAACTCACACCAAATACACAAACTTACCCTTTTACAGAGTATTTCCTGCACCTCTCCTGACAGAGGAGCAGCTCCACATACAATGCTCTTTATAGCACTCAGATCAAATTTGGCAACTATTTCATTTTTGGCTAAAAAGATAGCCAAGGGAGGCACCACTGGCACTAGTGTGACCTGTTGAAAATTAAAGTAATTATTAGATTTGGTTTACAATCTCAGTCCATTGACTCTCCTCTTCTCTATTTCTTATCATGGATATTACCAAGAGGATAACACTTCCTTATCCATCCTATGTATTAAGAGATTACAAACTACACTTAAGAGTGATGAAATACATATGAAGATGGAAGATATTAGTGAAAGTATGAATGCATCATTCATACTACATTCTCTTTCATTCTCTTCCATGAGGATTATAAAGATATTCAGGTAAATCAAAGGTTTCTACAAAATACAGTTGTAATGTAGTGGATCATCTCAGGCAACCCTTGCACGCATTCCATGTGTCCTATATTGCCTGTCACACATTCTCACCACACTTCTAAGACAGACTATTATAAACTCGTTTTCTTTCTCTTATATACTACTTCTTTATATATATTACAGTATACATTCACTCATATACGCAGCAGCCCTGGATTGTGCTCGTATCACCAGAAATTTGGCGAGAAAGCTGACAAATGCACTGCTCCCTGCACTCAGTCGTCAAACTTCAAAGGCGAGCAGTGATGCAGCACTCTGCCCGCCAACAACCTTCAACGCTGCTCCACATCAAAGACCACCGAGCTGGGATTCGTTTCCTCATCGATACTGGCGCAGATGTCAGTATTCTTCCTGTCAAGGCGCCACAACGAGACCTTCCTCCCATCTTGCACCTCTACACCGTCAACATAACCAAGATTCCTGTCTACCTGCGACAGAAAGTGCTTGTCAACCTTGGTCTACAACGTTCCTTTGACTGGATCTTCTATGTTGGAGAAGTATCTCAAGCCATCATTGGTGCGGACCTGCTAGCACATTACAACCTTCTCGTTGATGTAAAAGGACGGAGGCTCATCGACCCACTTACCTCCATCTCCTCTCCTGCTCAACCAGCATCAGGTGACAGTATGCAACTCACCGTCATCCAGAAGGACCACCAGTTTGCTACGCTCCTCAGGTCGTTCCCCACGCTGACGCAGCCCTACTCAGCAGAGTTACCTTTCAAGCACCACGTCACACATCACATCGAGACTACAGGACCTCCAGTCTAGCTCCTGAACGCTACCGTCAAGCCAAGGCCGAGTTCGAGTCTCTGATGCGTCAAAGTATCATACGCCCCAGCAGCAGCAACTGGTCTTCTGCTCTCCACATAGTAGAAGAAGAATGGTGATATCAGGCCTTGCGGAGACTACCGTGCTCTCAACTCGCGCACCAAAGAAGACAGATATCCAGTGCCAAACATTCAAGAGTTCTCCTCACAGCTCGCTGGCTCTACTGTCTTCTCTCGCATTGATCTCATCAAAGCCTTTCATCAGATTCCCCTACACGTACAAGACATAGAAAAGACAGCGCTCATCATGCCCTTTGGATTGTTTGAATACATCAGGATGCCGTTTGGGTTACGCAACTCAGCCCAGACATTCCAGCGCTTCATTGATGAAGTACTCCGTGGCTTGCCCTTCTGCTTCGCCTACATAGACGACGTCCTCATCATGAACCCGAACACAACCACACCATCTCCAGCAAGTTTTCACTCGCTTGCACGACTATGGTGTTCAGATCAACACTGACAAGTGTGAGTTTGGTGTCTCTTCACTCATCTTTCTCGGCCACACCATCTCTCCAGCAGGAATCACTCCACTCTCTTCAAAGTGTGACATTATCCAGCAGTTCCCGAAGCCGATTAACCAGCGCCAGCTCAAGCAGTTCCTGTGCATGGTAAATTACTACCATCACTTCATCCCACACTGCTCACTCCTGCTGCAGCCTCTTCACGCCATGATCAAGCCCGCCAAACGTGGTCAGTCTGTTTCCCTCACCTGGACCACCGACACTATCACTGCGTTCCTCGCAGCCAAACAAGCTCTCGCCGACGCAGCCACACTGTCCTTCCCTGCTCCAGATGCAGAAGTCTCCATTGCTTGCGACGCGAGCGACACAGTCTCAGGCGCAGTTCTACAACAACTCATGGATGGTACATGGAAGCCTATTGCATTCTCCTCAGAGAAGTTTAGCAAGACTGAATCCAACTACAGCGCCTACAACTGCGAACTCCTCACCATCTACAAGGCCATCACACAGTTCCGCTACTTCCTCGAGGGATGCCGCTTTCACATGTACACAGATCACAAGCCCCTCACTACTGCGTTCCTGAAGAACAAGGTTTCGTGCTCACCACGCCAGCTTCGCCATCTAGACTTTGTCACTCAGTACACGACCGACATACGCTGCATCACCACGCCCACAGACACACTCTCCCGCAGTGTTGCCGCCCACTCCTCCTCCTCTCCCCTTGACTCCGCCACTGTTCCTGCCGTCCAGCCCGGTGACACCGTGCTGAAAGAACCTCCACACAAGACACGGCGAGTCCACTTCTCGTTACCTCGAAGCTAGGGAGGGAGTATTGTAGTGGATCATCTCAGTTACCCATTGCATGCATTCCATGTGTTCTATATTGCCTGTCACACATTCTCACCACAATTCTAAGACAGACTATTATAAACTCGTTTTCTTTCTCTTATATACTATTTCTTTATATATATTACAGTATACATTCACTCATATATGCTATACACACATGCACTTCCTTATATTTCATTGCTTACTACACTGACGATTCACATATAAACACATGATACAAGTACACCTTTGCATATCAATCATCATTCACCTCATCCTTAAATTTATTGTAATCACCCTACACTTTTAAAATCAATAAAGATAATCCGAATAATCACTGTATTAGTCGAGATCACTCACCCTTAGCCTAGTTATAGCACCTCTTGTTATAGTAACATTTGATCAAAATAAAATGCTGTAATTGTTGACAATATACAAACCTTGTAAGTTTGCAGTGCCTTCAGGAATATATCTGGGATAAACCTCGGTAGAGTGATAATGGTGGCTCCATGAGAGAGAGCAGCTAGGCCCATTCCAATTCCAAAGATGTGGAAAAATGGCAGAATTCCCAAAATGACATCTTCACTTTTGATGTCGAGATATTCTTTCCTCCTGAGGATAAAAAAAATTATCAATATATTTATACATCATTAAAATCATCATACACATTGCTGCAAAATGCAAAATGAGGCAATTAAAATACGTTAAAAATATCTGTCAGACAATGAAATAACATATTAATCATTGTCACACAGCCAATGGTTTGTGAGATCTTCGATGTGTTGCTGCAGCAGCACAACCAAAGTCCATCTGGTTCTGGTGATAATCTTAGTGTAAACAATAACATGGCAGACTTGTTACCATAAGTGTTCTGTCAGGGACTCAATCCTATCAAGGAAAATTTAACAAATGTTAGTCTTCTTAAAATATGGGCAGTACAGCACAGGAGGCTGTTCAGACAGTCATGGTTACAAGCTGGATGATCTACTGTATACTTTATACTGTGCTGATTATTTTCACTCCATTCAAAGTCCTCTGACAAACTGATGACTTTCAAACAAAATATGAAAAACAATCTGGCAGCAGATCAGACAAATTACGAGTCTCTGTAAACATTAAACACAGTAAGAGTTTAGTCAATCAATTGTCTACTAATCATATGTATACTATATACATGATAAACTAAAAGAAAAGGCTTCACATCAGTTATAACTTATTCTATTCAGATACTTATAATCCTTCTGGCACTATGTGCTGGTGAACTCACCATCCATCACTTGAATTTGGTACCGGCATTATTTGTTTCAGTAAGCATGAAGGTAAAGAGTGCTGTTTTCAGTGTCCATTACAAAATCTTGATGCATAATAAGCAGAGACATGCTAAGAGGAGGTGAAGGTAAAGACCTACATGATAAATGTGAGAACAGATTCTCAAATTACAGGTTTATAATGATAACAGACAATGCTGTCAAGTCAAAATTACAAACTTTTACATCAAACTGATTTTTACCCATCATCATCATCATCATCATCATCATCATCATCATCACGATAATTTTATGATTATTTCCTATGCTACCAATAAACAAAGCAGGAAAAAGGACACTACTGTGAACACAGAAACAAATCTAGACCAGGCAGGAAAGGATAGAATAATCAAGACCCCAGCAAACCAACTAACAGCTAAGACTTGTGCCATGATAATTTCAGAACTGTTATTCATTATGACTATTACATAAAATCTCACTTTATCTATATATTATACATATTATATATATATATATATATATATATATATATATATATATATATATATATATATATATATATATATATATATATATATATATATATATATATATATATATATATATATATATATATATATATATATATATATATATATATATATATATATATATATATATATATATATATATATATATATATATATATATACACACACACACACACACCAGGTGATATATCTCTTTTAAAGGAACTGCTAAGACAAGACATCTGCACGTGTATATTCATCTATATTCCTGCATATCTTTACCTCTATCCCTCCAGAAGGGAGAGAGAACCCCTCTTTACTGTACCTCACAGCATGAGATTTAGAAAGTCAAAAAGCAATAATCTTGTGTTATCAGTCTTGCACCAGTACTGATCACACACACTATCTTATCAAACCAAGATCATAAAACACCTACCATGGCAACTGTAATTATTCTAAGTATACTATCATGCTCTAACAACATACTGGATAACCAGGAATGAGCAACATAAGGATAAAGTCACCACAGCTCCCACAAGCAAAGCTGTCATATCTTAGTTGCTCTGAAGTCCAACAACTGAATTCAACAACTAAGATCATGCTGAGTGCTGGTCACCACTTACCCAACACAGTCTTAGTCTCAAAATGTCAATCAGCCACGCAGCAACTTGTGCAATGAAGGAAATTAGTAAACATGAACATGATATCAAGGCCTATCATATATCACTTCTGGAAAACTCATGGAAAGTGGAAAATAGAAATGCTAAGATGAAGAAGGAAAATTAACTGTCATTATGAGCATCAAATTTGGTGCATTAAAGGAGAAGAATGGATTTGTTATTTAGTCATGTGTATTACTTAAGATTCAGCAGGTAATCATGTGATGGTAATTAAGAACTTTGAAGAATTCATGCATTGTTTAATCATTAACTAACTTTTGAATATTTATTTAGATAAAATAAGTATGTATACTGAAAATAAATACATCATAATTTATTTATTTATTTAGCTCTAATGCTGTAATTTGAATTAGGTAATCTTTGATAGGCACCAAATGCACCTAATAACAACATTCTACGCACATATATACACTTGATAAGAACACTTAAATACAAGACAGTGTTTGCATTTCTTACCCAATACTTGAAAGCACAGCAAGCCAATTAGTAGCTGTAATTTCCACCCCTTTAGGAAGGCCGGTGGTGCCTGAGGAGTATGGCAGATGCAACACCTGGTCCCCTGAACCACCAGCACACACCCAGTCTGCAGGAGCTTCTTTACACAGGCTGGTGACTGGCTGAATGTCATCCTTGCCTTCATTTCCCATGATGTAAATACCCTGAGTGATTGACAAAATTAATAATATTGAAAAACAATAATAAACAGCATCTTTTCAAAGAAATGCTTTGTTATGTATATAATGAAAAAATAATGAACAATAGCCAATAATTCTCATAAGAACAAATAATAGCCAGTGTGGAAGTTTAGACTTTGTCAGTGTGCAATCTGAGCATTTCTAATATCCAAGCTGCCATCATCCTGTGGTCAGTGGTCACCTTTATGTTCTTGTTATCCTTGACAGCAGCCTGCACACTTGGGAGGAACAGCGGGTGGACGATGATCCAGGATGAGTTGCTATGGTTGATGTGCCGACGCAGTTCATCTGCCACACAAATTCAACTTAATGGTATGGAAATTTACTACTCTTCATCCTTAACTACTGAAAACATACAGTCTGCCCTTCAGAACAATATTAAGAGTGAAACTTCACTAAAAAAAAAAAAATAATAATAAATAAATAGATAAAAAAACTCAAATAAAAAATAAATAAATAAATAAAATAATACACTCGACTCTCGAAACAACGGACCTCCCATCAATGGATTTCGGAAACTATGGACAAATTCTGGAGTCAAGTTTAATCTATGGACAAATATTAAAATGCGCGCGATTGTCCGTTCCCAGCAAATTATTGTCCAGTAGGTGGCGGGTCGGTCGCATCATCAGCTGTTGGCCGCCGTGTTTTATCTTCAGTCCGTGCTCATGTCATCTATTTCAGGTTATTTGTTGTACTTAATGCTTTGTAATACTGCTTGAATGATTTCTTAATGATTATACAGTATTTTACATACATTTTATACAGTTTTTAAGTACTTTTGCAAAGAACGGACTTTTGCAATCTACGGACAGGGTCGTGCACGCATTTGTCCGTTGTTTTGAGGGTCGAGTGTAATAGTAATAATAATAACAATAATTATAATGTGATAATAATGTGATTATTGTCAGGATTCTGACAATCCTATTTGAGCCTAACCTATCAGAAACCTCTAATAATCAATATCACTGGCATTTATTAATTATGGTCAGCAAATGGATCAAGACAAAGTAAAGAGTTATACAAAGAATATCACTGCCACTGTTACTTTCCAAATACTACTGCTGATGATCTGACAAAGGCTCCAATCTCATGCTTACTACAACTAATAAGATGAGCTGCCCCACTCATTGAATGGACTTGTAGAAAAAAAAACTTTTTTACTGCATGCAAACCTACAAAGTAGAAGCAAGAGAACAGCCAAGTGTGCAGCCTCCAAACCTTTTTTCTTTTGTTCCACACCATTTGAAAAGTACTTATCAAATTAATGTTTTAGATAAATTAAAGTTATTCAAAGCAATTGGTTTGAAATGGCTTAGTCAGGTAGAGGCAAATGACACATATAAAGGTGTACAGATGCCTCCCTACTTGGTGAAGCAACCTTTCTACCCTTATTTCTAGCTAGAGTGACATGTCCACACAAGGCATTTTATTGAGTAATTATCATAGGTCAGAAGTCATGAAGTATCAATTAACCCATATCACATTTCTCAATCAAACTTGGAATAGAGAGGAAAATGGAAGGCAGAGAAGAGTAATAATTATGGCACATGTGTACACATTCATTCACAAACAAAAGCAATCATAAGCAATTTGATTTATATGTTTTAGTTTCTTTTTCTGCCATCTCACATATGAAGGTTAAACTGTACACATAAATTTGAATATATATATCATAGTTATACCAGAAACATGGTTGTGACATTACAATAACAGGGATAGTGCAGCATATAAACTAAGATGTATAAAACATAAAATAATCATATAGTAACCTGGAGTGTAGAGTGGATTGGCAAAAGTTACAATGCCTGAAGCAGCAACGGTAGCAAGAAAAGTTGGCAGGGCAAGGATACAATTTGGAGTGACCAAACACACCACCTGGTCAGCCTCCAGCCCAGCTCCCTGCCACCCATAGCTGATGTTACGCACCCAGGTGGTCAGCTCACTGTACTTCAGCTTTTCTCCTGACACACCATCTACCTGGAGCAGGAAAACATATCATCAATGAATGAAATTTGCTTACTTTTCAAAAGCAAGATAAAGTTTTTCTAATTTCAGAGTAAGTTTTGTTTCAGTGGATATAAAAATTTTGAAATTCATGAAGTTAAGAAGTTCCCTATGATTTTCAGAGAGTATCTTACTTTCTCTCCTTCCATGAAACTGTCATAAACCAAAAGTGAATCAGCAAGTTTTATGTCACCTGCCGAGCATTTAACCAAATTTTGAATTATTTTTTGTTCATAAAGTAAAACATATAAAAAGAATTTGTAAAATCACAGCTTCTAAGTACCTAAAGAAGGAGTGAAGGAGAAACATTTGGAAAAAAAAAGACTAATTCCTTATGCATGAAGTCTTGTGCAATGCCTTCTACAAATGTTTATCTACCAGGCACACTTGGCCATAGCATGCAAGCCAATAATCACTACCGTCATTATAACACTATAAACATATCCATTCCTACTGATGAAGCACACAAGGCACAGAACAGCTGGCTGAGCAGAACAGACCTCGACTGTCTCACCACCACACAAAATCTTTCAGGAAGTTCAATTTCAATAAATTCAAGCCATCTCACTATGTAAAAAAAAAAATCTTTATAACCCAAAACTTCAGTGTTTCAAATTCTATCACTCTCTTAGCTGTGTAGCATTGTATGTGAAAAGAAAAATCCAAACAAAAAAATTTTTGAGTGTTTCAAAGATAAGAACCTAATACAGCATCACTAATATGACATGAAATGAGGACAATAGACCTGATACAATATATGTATACAGTAATGGTCATTGTGGATTGTGCAGTGCTTATCATGGCAAGAATGTAGAAATGGACTAGCATGATGAACAATATGATCAAAATCCACCTGAGCTTTGGTGATTTCTTTAACTGAAACGATAATACACAATGTAACACAAGAAGGAACATTCCGCAGAAAATGACATAAATGAAAATACCAAAATTAAAATAATCCTACTCCTACTTCCTGAGTTTCACAGTGCTGCTTTCTGAAAAATAGAACTACATCAAATATTCTAAAATAATCTTACCAAGGCATCAATTTCTCCAGCTTGAGCACATTTATTCAGGATGTATGTGACAAGGGGCTCCTGAGGGACTGGTTCAATGTTATCCCATGTGCATTTGAGGACGTGTTCCTCTTTCTCTACTCCTAAAGCCACCATGATTCCTTTTGTGGCCTTGTCTACCTGGTGAAAAAGATGGATTGTTTAAATATATGAACAATGACCATGTTTTTTTGGCTGTAATTTCTATAAAAAATACAATCATGTTAAGCACATCATGTTTGAAAGACAGATCACCTGGAAGGGCTTGTCATAAAGAATAGTAGTAAACAGAAATGATATGCTTAATATTTAACACTAATAAGATTACATCTATGAATAAGAAAATATCATATAAGTAATGACACATTGCAAGCTGGGAACACACACACACACACACACACACATTTCCATGAATATCCTACTGGAATTATGATTATTTATTCATTTACTTATTCATTTTTGCAAGATTTTGCTCTTTAAATGATACACAAGGCTGAATCAATAGTAGCATAGTGACATGTGCACTTAACACAGGCCATTACATATTGATAGTGCTATAGCTGTTCTGTCCTTAGTGGTGCATGAGCTACTAAATGGAAGGGAGAGAAAATTAATAAGAGAAATAGGAAATTGCAAAACAAAAGAAAAACAAAAGCTAATGAGAAAGAGATGGATGGTAAGGAAAGAAAACACAAGTAAGGAAATTGAGGGAATAAGAGAAAGACATACATGAAACAATGAAAAAGATGAATAAAAAAAACATTATTTGGTCGTCTCTCTCTTCTCTCTCTGTTTATTTGCCTGTCCATCTGCTTGACTAAAGGGATTATCACACTGGCTTATGATACGCAAAACGAGGAACATCCACTCCAGATTGCCCGGGATTAGCGGAGCAAAGTTGGGATGGCTTCATATCCATTCCGGTTTTCCGTATGCCATCCCGATTCTCGATGAAAAAATAAACAATATACTGTATGTAAAAAAAAAAAAAAAAAAAAAAAAAAAAAAAAAAATACCACCACCACCACACTACATATTACTACTAATAAAGATGGTGATAGTAATAATAGTTATAATAATCCGATCTATGTGTGTGTGTGTGTGTGTGTGTGTGTGTGTGTGTGTGTGTGTGTGTGTGTGTGAGAACGCATATGAGAGAGAGAGAGAGAGAGAGAGAGAGAGAGAGAGAGAGAGAGAGAGAGAGAGAGCGCATAGAGGTTAGATGTACGTAGGTGATAGGGAGAGGGTATGCGAACTGTGAAAACACAAGGGAGTGGGAATGGTGAGACGGACATGAAGTGGGGCATAGAAAGGTCTGAGAAAGGTCTGGCTTAATATAGTACGTCACGAGTTCTGGCCTATGATATTTACCTATCTAAAGTCCATTGAGTTGACATGTCGCACTAGGTAAAAGTAAAGGTAGGATGGCTGCCTCATCAAGTAGGGAGCCGTCTGTACTTACCTGCCTTTCTATATGTGTGTCTAGTTGCTTTCTTTCCCCATGGCCCCCCGTCCCCACCTCTCTCTCTCTCTCTCTCTCTCTCTCTCTCTCTCTCTCTCTCTCTCTCTGCTGTTTCACCCCATCAAATAATCCCTTGACATCAATATGGTTCTACATCATGATGGATCAGGCATGCGGGTATTTCATTCACTTATAGGCAGCCTGAGAAACTTTAGCCCGGGAACTCCTGCTTGGCTTCACTGTGACTGCAGGAACGCCATCGCATCTTTAACCTCCCTAGTGTGGTTGCCCTTTGTAAAAATTCACCACTGAAAAATACGGTGAAAGGGAGAGAGAGAGAGAGAGAGAGAGAGAGAGAGAGAGAGAGAGAGAGAGAGAGAGAGAGAGAGAGAGAGAGAGAAATTTTGTGCTTTCTATGCTACAATTTTTTTCAAGAAGCGTTAACATTAAAACATGAGTTTGAAAGTTTATGGATAATGATCGGAAAGTTTGTCCACCAGTGAAATGCTATAACAGGACTTCAAGCGGTGGAAAAAAATAGGTTTTATGATATGCAGAAAACATATTAAAGGAAAAATAAGAACAGTAAAACAACACATTTTATGAAGAGATATACTTTTCATATCAACATGCTTCTTCTAGTTTTCATGATTTGACATTTCGATTATAAGGATATGTTCCATACTTAGAGAAGATACATTACAAACATATAAACAATTCTTAGGAGTGGTGCATAGATGATAAAAAAAATATTGAACTTTTAAATGCATGAGAGCAAAAAATAATTTGGTTCAAGACACTTCAAGTGTCCTAGCTGGCGCTGCTTACCATGGGAGGGCGTGGTGGTAGAGGGGGCGGGGCGATGGGGGTTGCTCGGGAGTGGGTAGCGAGGATGAGGGAGGGTGAAAGACGGGGATGTGGGTCAGGCGTCGGCCGAGGGAGGGAGGCATCACGAGGGAAGGATCAGCTGACTCACGCACTGGCAAGCCACGTGAATGTACAGACCTCCACCTCCAGCATATGCCTCGCCGAGAGACTGGTGGTGGTGTGTAGGACAAGTTTACACCGGTGTACTTCTGTTTGTATATGTACATATTTGGCTAGCCTTTCCAGAGTTCATGCACGAACTACACTTCGCTGCCGTCACTTCTTTTAGTTAGTTAACACACACACACACACACACACACACACACACACACACACACACACACACACACACACACACACACACCAAATAGTGTAGTGGTTAGCACGCTCGGCTCACAACCGAGAGGGTCGGTGTTCGAATCCCGGAAAGCGGCGACGCAAATGGGCAAGCCTCTTAATGTGTAGCCCCTATTCACCTAGCAGTAAACAGGTACTGGATGTGACTCGAGGGGTTGTGGCCTCGCTTTCCCGATGTGTGGTCTCAGTCCTACCCGAAGATCGGTCTATGAGCTCTGAGCTCGCTCCGTAAAGGGAAAAACTGGCTGGGTGACCAGCAGACGATCGTAGTGGTGGTGGTGAATTACACACGTTATTACTACCACTACAATACTGAACAAAAGTCTATTCAAAACTTGCTACGTGCACATTCCAAGTATTCGCTTTATTGTAGGAAAGCCAATACGGTAATTTTTCATTTTTCACTTTCATTTTTTTTTTCAGCTAATATAGTAATGCTAGCATAAATCCTCCCACAAAAAAAAAAATAATAATTTCCATGAATTTATGCATTTCTTTAAGGGAGACACGGTATACAATGACTAGAAAGTTATCGTACAAAGATGTAAACCCAAGTGCGGTGCTGAAGGTAAGATGGCTCCCAGCGTAAAAGAGAACAACAACAGAGTAGCAGCCCTGAACTGCCTGCACCTGCACAGAGAAGGTTTGTTAGCTCGCAGCGCCATCGGTAGGTCATTCACCCCGTGAGTATTGGACGCCTGGCCTGGGGCGGCTACAAAAAAACAAAAACAAAAAAACAATAAAAATCCAGCTGAGATGCCGGCTCCATACAAAGACAAAAAGCGTCAGCCAAAGCCAAAGGACAAGTGTCTTGAAAACAGTAAGGTATGGCTGTATTATTGGAATGCCTGTTCAAACACCCGAACTCTGAAACGCTTTGCTCTCCACTATTTTCAAAGATTACTTAGTTATTACTATGGTTCTCAAATAAAGCCTTTCAGATGTACAGATGCGACGCAGAAGTGTCTCAAAATACGCCTCAAAGTTTCCCGCCAGCAGTTCACAGCACCTGCAGCTCATTAACAGGTATGATGTGCATGGTGCAGGTCAACACTCCACCACACTTTGTCAGCACCATCACCGCCACCACCACAACCATTGCTATCACTATAAAGCACCATGGATCAAGGCAGACAGACAGTGACATCATCTCCTACACTATCCTGCAACTTCATCCTGAGTGTGTGTGTGTGTGTGTGTGTGTGTGTGTGTGTGTGTGTGTGTGTGTGTGTGTGTGTGTGTGTGTGTGTGTGTGTGTGTGTGTGTAATGCATCTTCGTTTTCATAGGGACGTTTCAATAAACCCAGTACAGTCTGTCATCCTCATCTATAAATCTATTGAACCTACTTTCAAAACCTTTATCCTACTGTGACTTATAACCAACAAACTCTGAACGTGAACTTTATCATAGTTGTGTGTGTGTGTGTGTGTGTGTGTGTGTGTGTGTGTGTGTGTGTGTGTGTGTGTGTGTGTGTGTGTGTGTGTGTGTGTGTAATTCTTCTAGGTTAGTCAAGTCATGTTCCTCCACCACCTTCCAACACACTCCTATCTGTCTAGTAATCTGGCGATGTGAAATCATAGGAGTGAATCAAAATGCGCCGGTCACGCCACTTGCACCACGATATACGCTACCACTGAAACTTCCAATCGCTAAACCGTCGCCACAAGAGCACGGAGAAAGAACATAACAATAACATTGGTGTGTATCGAAGGTGTGTGTGGGAGAAGGGACAGAACATAGCAAGGTAAAGAGGATGAGAACAAAAACGAGTACGAGGACGACGAAGAAAATATGAGCATAATAAAGGAAGCTGGAAGGGGACATAATTTCTGAAACCTTAGTCGTTTCATGGAACATACCTACTTACTTCATACCTTACTTCACTTACTATCCTTAACATTAAACACATCTCATTCTCTTTATAGATTCATAACCTTTTTTAAGGTTCTCTATCTTCTTTCGGACGATCAAGGTGATGAAAATGAAGAGGAGAAGGACGATGAAAACGGACGAGGATGGTGACGAAGGTTTAGGAAAGAACAACTAAAACGTGAAAGAGGAATGAAGAGAAGGACGAGGAGATGAGCAGACTTCAAATTAAGAGAGTAAGAACAAAGGGTAATGGCCGAGAAAGGTGCTGTTGAG
>NC_059268.1:7304183-7389183 GCF_017591435.1 Portunus trituberculatus | reverse complement strand
GAGAGGAAAGGAAAGAAAAATAAAGAATGGATGAAAAAGAGGAAAATAAATAGATGACAAAAAAGGAGGAAAAGGAAATTCATAGGAAAAAAAGGAACGAGGAAAGAGAAAAAGAAGAGGAAAACAGTGGACGAAGAAGGGGAAAGGGAGAGTGGATGAAGGAGGGGAAAGTCAGAGGGGTTGTTCTCACACAGAAATGTTAAACAGGATGGAGGGGAAGGAAAGTATCAAGCAAACTGGTCTCCTTTTCCTGTACCCTAGTATGCGCTCTCTCTCTCTCTCTCTCTCTCTCTCTCTCTCTCTCTCTCTCTCTCTCTCTCTGGCGTAGCATTACATCACATCCCGTCCCCAAACACATGGACAGTCTATTCACAATACCTTAAATATTGTCAAACGTCTCTCTCTCTCTCTCTCTCTCTCTCTCTCTCTCTCTCTCTCTCTCTCTCTCTCTCTCTCTCTCTCATTAAATACTTCCTAAATTAGTTGTGTTCTTTATGCTGTAAACACATAGCAACAAACATACCTTACTTGCAACGTGTTTCCTATCTATATTTTTTTCTCTATTTTTTACTCATTTGTTTCCAAGCATGATGGAAGCCAAGCAGCAGCACACAACAAAAGAGAAAGAATACCATTATTTTGCCAGTACTGGGGAAAGATGACTAGAGAATATGGAGACACGAGTATATCTGTATACACACTACCTCCCGTCTCCTAATGTATCAGTTTAATTTCTTCCTGAACATCATTACAAGACAGCAATAAAAATAATAAAACATGTCATAAGGAAAATCTTACCTCAATTAAACCTTTCACTACTACAGACATTTCTTTTTTTCCCATAATCCGTCGCTATTTTTCAGACGTTTACATTTGTAGTGAAGTGTAATGAATAGTTATGTCACCTGGGACTTGATTAATACAAAGAAAAAAATCTTTCATTCCTGCTTTTACTTTCTCCATGCAGAGTTAATTCCCAGACTATCCTTTCCCACAGTCCCTCACAACTATCATACCTCCATTTACACCTTTCAGACTAATAACATAATAACAGGTGATTCTTCAAACCTCGAAAACTCTCTAGTGTTGAAATGGCCAAGAAGGAACAAAGTGCTTCGTATGTTTAATTTACTTCACTGCATTACCTTAACGAGCCTGACTCTGATACTAAAGTGTTCATCAATAATGCAAGCAAACAGAAATTAAGAGAGGTTAGAAGAGAAAGGTAAGAGTGAAGTAGTAAGAGTGAAGTTAGGATGTAAAAATAAGAGGATCGTCAGAATTCAAGAGTAAAATAAGGACAGAAGTTAGGATTTAAAAGCGAGTTAAGTCAGGATGTAAAGCAAGAAAGACACAAGCAAGACGAGTGAAAGAGAAGTCAGGATTCAACAGTAAGGTCAGAGTCAGGGAAGGTATTATCAGCAGGTATGGATACGGGTTAGTATCTCCTTCACTTCCTGTGTGTGTGTGTGTGTGTGTGTGTGTGTGTGTGTGTGTGTGTGTGTGTGTGTGTGTGTGTGTAATTCACCCAGCCAGTCTTCCCCATTACGGAGCGAGCTCAGAACTCATAGACCGATCTTCGGGTAGGACTGAGACCACAACACACTCCACACACCGGGAAAGCGAGACCACAACCCCTCGAGTTACATCCCGTACCTGTTTACTGCTAGGTGAACAGGGGCCACACATTAAGAGGCTTGACCATTTGCCACGCCGCACCGGGACTCGAACCCGGCCCTCTCGATTGTGAGTCGAGCGTGTTAACCACTACACTACGCGGTGTGTGTGTGTGTGTGTGTGTGTGTGTGTGTGTGTGTGTGTGTGTGTGTTTCACTGTTTGATCTGCTGCAGTCTCTGACGAGACAGCCAGACGTTACCCTACGGAACGAGCTCAGAGCTCATTATTTCCGATCTTCGGATAGGCCTGAGACCAGGCACACACCACACACCGGGACAACAAGGTCACAACTCCTCGATTTACATCCCGTACCTACTCACTGCTAGGTGAACAGGGGCTACACGTGAAAGGACACACACCCAAATATCTCCACCCGGCCGGGGAATCGAACCCCGGTCCTCTGGCTTGTGAAGCCAGCGCTCTAACCACTGAGCTACCGGGTGTGTGTTTTATCTTATTTTTATTATTTTCTATTGTGTGTGTGTGTGTGTGTGTGTGTGTGTGTGTGTGTGTGTGTGTGTGTGTGTGTGTGTGTGTGTGTGTGTGTGATCAAGACTAGTCTGTACTCCCTCATACTAACCCCTTCACTACTTAACAATTTCTCCCATCACCTACAAGTTATTAGACGTTTATTTATATTCATACAATAGCCTCTTAACGGCGTATGCGTGTTGATGGTTTGTGCTCCTACTAATCGCGTATTGAATGAGTAAACACTATATTTTCTGGCTAAGAGAGAGAGAGAGAGAGAGAGAGAGAGAGAGAGAGAGAAAACAAATGCTACAAAATTTAAAGGGAAACTCCTCTCTCTCTCTCTCTCTCTCTCTCTCTCTCTCTCTCTCTCTCTCTCCGGCAGTAAAGGTAATAAGTGGATGTAGAGGGGGAGAGGGAAGAGAAACGGCCAAGTGGTAAAACCCTTCAATACTGCGACACATTTTTTTTTTTTTACCCAGACCATTCTATTGACATTAGGAAGTGACTATGGAGGTCAGAAAATCAATGGCCACAGTATTCACTATTCTAATCCCTATACAAGTTTCTGAAGCTGTATAAAATCAGCAAATACTAAGCAGAATGAATATGGAAACGAGCCGTGGTACTCAAGAGGTTAAGGAGTTCAGATATGTAGTAACCATGGAAATAACGATAAACTTTTCTCTCCTACTATTTTCAAAGGCTACGTGTGATCAGTAACATTCTCGTGAGGTCGTGAGTGTTTTCCGCCATTGAAAATACAGAATCCTCGTGGAACTTTAGCTACAATCATGATAATATTCTTGAACCTCCCCGACAACTCTCTCACTACAGCCTGCCAAGCGTATAGTTGTGATAAAACACCGAAATTTTTGAGAATACGACCTTTTTCATTGCGACTGACGTTAAAGTATTAAGAGACACCATAAAGGGCACTACTAACCTAACATAACTTCGTGGTGGTGATGCTAACATGATTTCGTGCTTTGTATATTCCTCTGTTGGTCTTCTACAGTAACATTCTCTCTCTCTCTCTCTCTCTCTCTCTCTCTCTCTCTCTCTCTCTCTCCTGACCATTATCTTTCCATTATTATCTTATTTTCTTTTTGTATTTCACTACGAGGTGCCATATGATTAAAACTCTCTCTCTCTCTCTCTCTCTCTCTCTCTCTCTCTCTCTCTCTCTCTCTCTCTCTCTCTCTCTCTCTCTCTCTCAGAAAGTTATCATCCAGTACAAAGTGTAAAGGAGATCAATGTATCGGTTCACTCGTCTGTCTTCATGAGGGAGGGAAGAAAGAAAATAAAAGAATATACTCTCTCTCTCTCTCTCTCTCTCTCTCTCTCTCTCTCTCTCTCTCTCTCTCTCTCTCTCTCTCTCTCTGCTCACACGAACCTCCCTGCCGCACCACCTCAAGGTCGATCAGGGGGACTTGGGAATATAAAAAAAAAAGCAGATAAAAGAATCGACATATTGATGGTCATGTACATATTGTATCAACGGGTAAGTAGGAAGATACATGAGGAGACCAATAAGACATGCCAAATTGTATTCTTAAGTCACTTCCTCATCCTGTCTCTAGAACTTAATATTAAACCTTCTTGGGAGTAATAAGGACTTCTCAGGAGGGGTTTTGTTGCTGACTATTGAGTGTCTAAAGAAAATTCCGCATCAATAAAAGAAAATACTTAAAGTCCTTGGAAATCTTAGTGTCTCTAGAACTTAACATAAAACCTTCTTGGGAGTAATAAGGAGTTCTCAAGTGGGGTTTTCGTTTCTGACTATTGAACGTTTAAGGAAAATTTCACATCAATAAAAGAAAACAATAAAAATCCTTGGAAATCTTACTGATCGCCTCTGTGACCCTTGGAAGAGCTAGAGTGTTTAGGTTTATAAATGTGTGCCATGGATACAGTCACACGGACATGGAGGGAGAGAGAGAGGGGGAAGAGAGGGAGGGAAGGAAAGAGAGAGGTAGGGAGGTATGTGTACTTTTTCTTATGAGGGAAGAGGGGATAGGAGAATAGGGAAGGAGGGAGGGAGGAATGAGGGAGGGGGAGGTAGAGAGAGACAGGTGTACTTTATGAAGGAAGAAGGAAGGGAGGGAATGAGGGAAGGAAAAGAGAGATACGAAGGCATGTGTACTATTTTCATTATTTCAATCGGATATGAAAGCGTTTTGTTACTCGTGTTTTTTATGGTAAGATTTGTTTACTCTATTATGCACTATCAATTCATTTATATATTCTACTGTTACTATATATGTTTTAGGGCTTTATTTCAATTGTGCTTTATATCTGTAATGATGAACTTGTGGTCAATAGGTCTACTAATCTGCTTCTGTATTTCCATCTTCCTACGACTTGGCTTCTTTCAATACACATGTCCCAGACTTATTAATATCTTTGGGAACAGGCAATCAAATGGACCTTTTCTTTTTATTTATCTATCCCTTTTATTTACTTATATATATTTATTTGTTACCCTTCACCAGCTTCCCCTCTTCGTAAAAAAAATAGGTAGGCAAGTTGATAGATAGATAGATAGATAGGAAAGGAGGGAGGAAAGTAAGCGTCTGGAAAATATTCGTATGGATCGATAGAGGGATGACTGTATAGATGACAAGATCGATGGATAAATGGATGGATGAATGGAGGTATAATCGTTGAAGCAAACCTGTAAACCTTTAAGAGTGAAGAGCAAACATCGTAAGACCAATAACAGTGCAAGATAAAACACATAAATTAATAGGTAAATAATGATATACGCTGTGCCGTTCCGCTTAACCTAACATAATCTAACATAAAACACTCTTTACTCCATGGTTTGTGTATCGACCAGAGACGCTTATGTCACTCTGGTGGAGCAAATTTAAAAGAAAGTAAATAAATGTTTGGGCAGGAGGAGGAGGAGGAGGAGGAGGAGGAGGAGGAGGAGGAGGAGGAGGAGGAGGAGGAGGAGGAGGAGGAGGAGGAGGAGGAGGCGTGAAAAAGAATAGGTGAAAAGAAAAATTGGAAAGAAGTACAGACGGAAAATTAATTAATGGAAAAACTCTCCTAAAAAAAAATAATAAATAAAAATAAAGATGAAAAGTAATGTAACTGGAGACGAAGAGGAAAATAAAGTCGAGAAAAATGTATGACCCATCAGAAGCGAAAAAAAATTCACACCAAACAATATGAATAGAGAGAACTACGAATATAAACAAGATGAAGAGAGAGAGAACTACGAGTATAAACAAGATGAAGAGAGAACTACGAGTATAAACAAGATGAAGAGAGAGAGAACTACGAGTATAAACAAGATGAAGAGAGAACTACGAGTATAAACAAGATGAAGAGAGAACTACGAGTATAAACAAGATGAACAGAGAGAGAACTACGAGTATAAACAAGATGAAGAGAGAGAACACTACAAGTATAAACAATCACATTTAATAACACACAGGAAATTAATGAATAAGCAAGTACACCTCAGGACCACACAAACCACAATCCTTCCACAAAACACTAGCACCACAAAAACACAAACACACCCAATCTAACAACCCTTAGCACCTAAAATAAATAAATAAATATAAATGATGACTCCTACTATCATCTACTACTCCCTTTCCGACTATTACCTATCCAGCGTATTTGGGGACCAGCACCTCACTGGCACTATTTTTTTCCCCTTTTTTAACCACAGTTTTTGTTGCCCTTGGCCGGATTTCCCTCTTACATAAAAAAGGACTACTGCTTAACACACCATGCATTCCTCTCCTCTCATAACTTCACCACTTCCTTTACACGAGGTCAGTGCCACTAGGTAACACACAACTCTCACTCTCTCTCTCTCTCTCTCTCTCTCTCTCTCTCTCTCTCTCTCTCTCTCTCTCTCTCTCTGTAGGGCCACTTTGATGAGCTTGGGCGGTGTAAGGAAGATATTTTTGGCTAAGCGCGTGTCTGAACAAGGCAGCTCGTATTTGTTGACAAGGAAAGGGAGGTGGGATGGAGGGAGGAGCAAGGGGAGACGTGTGGGTGGAAGCAATGCGTTTCTTGCAGCTAAAGGAAACAAAGGAAGGAAAAGGAAGGGAAAGGAAGGGAAGTGAGAAGAGGAAAGGGAAGCCTGTGGGAGGAAGCAATGTGTTTCTTGCTGCTAAATGAATCAGAAAGGAAGGAAAAGGAAGGGAAGCGGAGTGGGGAGGAGGAGCAAAGGGAGACGTGTAAGTGTAGGCAATGTGTTTCTTGTAGCTAAAGGAAACAAAGGAGGGAAGAAGGAAGGAACCGAGAAACAAAAGGAAGGGGAGGATATCAGTGTGGAGGTGGCTGAGAAAAAGAAAATAAAGGAGAAAAGAGAAGAGAATGAAACAAGGGAAAGGGAGAAAAAAATATGGATAGAAAGCAAATTAAGATGAGACGATAAAACAAACACACGAACGAGCGAGAGAGAGAGAGAGAGAGAGAGAAACGAAAGAGACAGGAATAAGGGGTGACAGACAAGTGCGGGGGTGCCAGGATGAGATAGCCTCTATAACTGAAGCAGGAGGGAGGGAGGGAAGATCGAAGAGTAGGTAGATGGTCTATATAAAAGATCAGGGAGAGAAACAACTCAATGTATACCGCCGAAGTGAACAGAACGGGGCTGTCAGAAATATTGACCATGGAGGAGGTGGAGGAATGACGTACGGAGAATGAATAGCGAAAGAATGGAAGGAGTTGGGAAGGAGAGATGGGAAGGGAAATGAAGGAGGGAGAGAGATGGGAAGTAAATACGGAAGAGAACGGAAGAATAAGGAAGAATAATAAGCCAGAGAGGAAATGGGAGGAACTGAATAAATAGGAGAAAGAAAATGAGAAGGGAATGGGTAGAAAAGAAAGGGAAAAGAAAGAGGATGGAAAGGAGGGGAGAAAAATTAATAGGAATGGGAAAAATAGAATGGAAGGTGTAAAAATATGGCAAGGAAATGGAATATAAAAAAAAAGATGAATGTAAAACTTTGAAACAAAAAAAGAAAGAAACTGATGAAGGGGTAGGAAAGAATAAGAGAGGAATTTAGGGGGAAGGAAATGAAGAGGAGGGTGGGGTGATATTAGGCTGATCAGTTCAATAGTGTCTGAAGGGGAGCTGTTAGGGTTAAGTGTGTGTGTGTGTGTGTGTGTGTGTGTGTGTGTGTGTGTGTGTGTGTGTGTGTGTGTGTGTGTGTGTGTGTGTGTGTGTGTGTGTGTGTGTGTGTGCGTCACGAAAACCATCCCCTATCTTGTTATCAATGGAGTCTGATTTTTTTTTCATAATTCAAATAGTACATACACGTTCAGTATTTCTCAAGTCCTCCAATATTGTGTTTTAAGATTCTGGAAACGTAACTAAGAAATGGACGCTCATCATACAGACCCCCCCATACCTATGACGACTCGTATGTTTTGCTCAATGACCCCAAATTTTCAGTGCTGTTATTTGTTACATCTTTCCTTACTTGCTTCTCATTACGAGACATTTTTACTTGTTCTGTGTCATCCTCTTCCCTCTCAGCTGAGTACAAATTGCAAAATCTATCCATTTTTGGTGATGCATTACTTGTGGTGCTGTTAATTGTTCCGTATCGCAGTGAATTTCATTTCAAACTGTGAAAATCGGTCTTGTTTTCAGACAATTATAAGATTTCCAGACCTGAGATGACTCGTTTGTTCAGCATGCTTAATGGTAAGTGATAAGTGGCGTTGCTTAATAAAAGAGCCAAAGTTGAAAAAAAAAGGATGACTAAAAAGAAAGAAAGAAGAAAAAAAACTTGACAGCTGTAGAGGCATGGTAATTGAACTTCCTAATGATCCACGATTTTAATGATAGTTTAGCAAGAAAAAAATTATATATATATATATATATATATATATATATATATATATATATATATATATATATATATATATATATATATATATAATAGTAAAATAAAAAATAACCAAAAAAAAAAAACTTATTAATGAGAAAACAGTTAATGATATATGTGGCCTCTAACAATAGTCCCTTTGGAAGTGTGAATCGCTTTCAAAATATGACCTGTGTGTGGAGGCGAGCGAACACCCACTGTGTTCCGTCTTCCTAGGTGGTGCCTGCGACTTCACCTTTAAAGGACCAGCGTGTTTGGGAGCAGCAAATATTGAACACGCCTGTGACTCATCGCAAGCAAGTCTCTAAAATACATATATTCAGTGGGTGTTCTTTGATAGAAATAAACGGTTACTACTATCCGGAATATTTCAACATTGGAAATTTGGTGTCGTTGGAGATACTCAAGATGATTACAGTATTTTTGAGTTAGAAGATTTATATGACAGACAGAATAGCTTTAGACTTTTATAATGCATCAGAATCCCTTCGGCAACTCTGAACACTTCCTATCATCAGAAATAATAAATGATGCCGAGAAATATTTCCAGTCTTTGAAATTTAGTAAGCTGAACGTTCATTGATAGTCACTATTGCTTACTACTTTTCAGAACACCTATATAATTGGTGTCATTAAAAATATTGAATGTGTCTGTGTCTGTATGTTACCAGCCATTGACGATTTGTGTTGACTGGCACCAATGTTTACCACGTTAAAGACCACTTTAAGGGGCTTTAAAAGTTGGACATCATCTGAGATTGTGAACTGTGGAACATTATCAGCCTTTCTAGATCTCTGTGATGAGCGTCCATCTCTAGTAAGTCAAAAAGATTCACTACGTCTCAGAATATTAAGACACTGAACATTTGGTGCCATTGAAGATATTCGGCTTGATAATGTCCGTTCAAATCTTAGAGATATGCATGACGAGTGTATGTGAAAAGCAGACATTAAAAGATATTAGCATTCAAAATTATTCAAATTATTGAAGCACTGGTGTCATTAAGTCATGGATTTTTTTTCCCATTGATGATGCAAAATCCTTGTTAGACCATTACCAGGATTACAAATATACCCTCAGAAAGCCACCAAAATCATTCCAACCAGAGATGGTTAAAAAATGATCAAAGTGAGACGAGGAAATGTTTGGAAATGTGGCCTTGAGAATAGATCTTCCACGTGTCTCAAACTGCAGGTCATTCCGTGCCAGTACATCAAGACTGCTATACCACACGATACTTTATTACCAACAATAACTCTCTCTCTCTCTCTCTCTCTCTCTCTCTCTCTCTCTCGTGTGCAAAAAAAAATAAATAAAGGCTACACGTGTTAGTTATTCGAGCTGACCATGGAAGACAGTAACTTCATTTTCCCATGGTAGATGTGACACGATAATCTGAGGTATTCCGGCTCGCTTTCTTCTTTTTTTTTTTTTTCAATTAACACAAGACACGGAAACTACATACGCCACAGTTTGTGCGCAGACACACAAGTCAGCACATGCAAAACAATAATTAATGAAATAATAACACTACTATTTCCAAGGACAACATTTTTCCCCTAGCGTCGTCGTAGCACGGCATTATTAGGGAATAGATAAGTAGCATGTTATTGATGACAACACACGAACACTGACCAAACAATACCTAGGAGACTTCACGCTTGAAACAATGAAACACTGGTGTGAGGCGGTGTGAAGAATTAAAGCAGATTATTTCTTATGAATGCTCCTGATTATTATCATCATACGAGTAGAGCTTCATCTTTATAGTAATACAACGCTTCCCCGCAGACTGTATACAGACTTTGACACGCTTTTTTCGCAGCCTATAGATGATAACGATGATAAATCTTTTCAGCGTAATAAAGCTCTGTCACGAAACAGATTGGTTCTGACACGTTTTTTCATAGTATTGCACATAATGATGACGATGGTGATGACAAGGGGGGCAGTTAAATATCTAATACACTTAAAATCTGGCAGTGATGTATGATGTGCCGGTACTGCGCGTGATGATATCTAACAAGCGTAAAATTGACGTAACTTCCATGTTAACGATTCTTTCCTTAAAACATTCCATCCCCTCAGCGTCATATGACAGATTATTATGGAGATTACACTCAAACATTTGCGGATCCCAACTTGACTACTACAACTGACTTTGGTGGAAGTTACTATAGTTTTCGGTTGTTTTCACGATTCTAGTAGTGGTCAAACGAGAATTGTATATGTAGTGAATGGGGAAGACATCCACTAAACCTCGACTAATCATTTCAATAACCTTTGAAAATCCTCCTTTAAAGCAGTCTGAGAACCACTCCTTTAAAGATATCAATGATTTTACGCGATCAGTCAATACACCAAAGCGTAGCCAGTTTTTCCTTGCATTACAGGCAGCGAGGCAGAACAAGAGAGCCTCAGTCACATCCCATGGATAACTTTGGGGCCCTAGTACTCTTGCCAAGGTCCCGTGAACATTCCTAGTGAAGCGGCAACTCTTCTCCCACGCAGTTGCCTATTTGTGGGTGTTACTTCACTGCCTGTTTCAACCGGAGGGCGTAGCGTCTATCATGATTTCATAAATGAGTGTGAGAGGCTGATTATGAAGCTTATGAGTAGTCACGGAAACAGTGAGACAGGTTATCTTAAAGCACCACACCAACGCAGCTAAACACACACATTTACTGTCACACATGATCAATAATAATGGCGTTGCTTCATAATATCAAGCTACAATAATGTTGTTCACACCATCCATATTTCACCGGTTCGATTTTCTTGTAGAAATATTACTGCTGGTCTCTCTCTCTCTCTCTCTCTCTCTCTCTCTCTCTCTCTCTCTCTCTCTCTCATTGTTACCAAACAACAACTGTCGAAATTCAATATCCTGTCATGCTATCAATCGAACAATGTCAACAGAGCCTTCCTTTACTAGCTATGGTGTGTGTGTGTGTGTGTGTGAACAGAATCAATTGCAAATTGGTGACCTAATACAACTAAGGACTCGTTACTTCAATGTGGTGCACATCTGACAGCTCTGCACCTCTCATAGTCTCTCACTATACACCCTCATGACTTCAGCTCGGCGGTTGGTACACGTGTTATCTCGCCATGAGCCACCTGTAACTGCAAGTGTTTCGTGAAATGTATGTATAAAGGTTGCAGGCCGCCGAAAAGTCTCCCCTTGCCTGGGACCACTCTTACAAATCCTTCTGTCCTTCCTTCAGACTTCCCACACACTCACAGCCATGGCTTACAACACCACGGTCATTGGAAACATGACTAACAGATGGTCATGAATAAGACTGCCACGCTATTTAGGCGATATAGCTGTTACAACGAATGACGAAGAAAAATTATCACGCAGACATCATTAACAACTTGGAGCAATAATTCAGTAACACAGCATCCACTAGATATCGGCCGGTCAACTAAATGTTGCAAAAGCTGCAAAGGCTTCGCTAAACACGAACTTATGGGAGGAAAGAAAAAAAAACCGGTACACTTACCCAGACGTTGTTAGATCTTGTGTATGCTGTGAATGGCAAGTAAAGGAATCGCTTTAAGACGGTTTCCCTTGCTCACAGGACGTGCTAAACCCTCCACTGGCAGGCTAACAGTGACACTGACACAGGGAAAGGGCTGGCGCCACCACTACCAAGCCGAGGTATCAAGTGAGTGAGGCGAGAAGAGCAGACAGGAGGCGTGGTGAGGGAAGGGCGAGGAGGAGTGGGAGGGAATGGCTGGTAGGAGGAGACTGGAGGGGTAGACCCCGGTAGAGGCAGGGAATGGACGGGAGACACGATGTGGTGGGGCTCGGAGGGAGGTAGTGGCCGGGTGAGAGAAGGGGGATGGAAGTGGGATAGAGAGGGGCAGGGTGGAGGCACAGGGTGTTCGGAGAGACTCAGGAGGGAGGAAGGAACAGGTGGTGGGGAAGGGGAGGCGAGGAGCAGGGTGGGGCAGCTAAAGCGAGAGAGGATGCACGCCGGGGAGGGTCTTGCCGGCTGTAGTGTTTCCGCTGACTACAACTGTATTCATATTTTTCCTGACGTCCCACATGTCTGCAAACCTCAACATGCATGGCAGAGGCTCGTCCGTTCTGTGAGCCTCGGTTATTATTATCAATTGATCTCATTTTCGTTGAGTTACACAAGGCTTTCGAAACTACCACGGACAGGTTAGTTGACAGATTTTCCAGAAAAGTTATTTATACTGTAAGGAGCAGTAAGCTAAAAGGCCACTGTACCTCATATCCCAATGTTATTTATCGTTTTCAGTGGGTTACGATTCGTCATCCTTTCTAGTAAATGCGAATGAAATACTGGTTGTGCTAGTGAACCTACCAACATGTTCTATATCTATTTGTCACTTTCACTGTTTACTTCTCAGTCCGAACGCAGTTTATTAGAACTCTACCTCAGACTGGACAGAGAAGAAACACGTACAGGTATACGGTAACACACACACACACACACACACACTAAAAGCTCTTCCTTCAGCAGGAGAACGTCTGGGTGGGTGGTAATATAGCAGACGATCGTAGGCAAATGACACCTTTCCCGCGTCACACATTCAGAATAGCACAGAATAGACAAGATTGTCAACACTTGCAACCCTCACATCTTTTCACAAACTCATGACGTTATGTAATTGTAGTGGACGGAACTCACTCTCACTCTCACTCTCTCTCTCTCTCTCTCTCTCTCTTGCTTAGCGACCACACATGTCACAACTCATCAGGAATGCATTAAGTTTATTGACGTCCCGTGTGTGTGTGTGTGTGTGTGTGTGTGTGTGTGTGTGTGTGAAAATCAGACGGCATTATCTTTGCATTGGGAGTGCACACACACACACACACACACACACACACACACACACACACACACACACACACACACACACAGATAGATAGATGTTTATTGACCACAAATATGTAAGTTACAATTATATTGCCTACAGCATACCTTTGGTCCAATATATTATACTTTATACCTATACATGAATAAATTCCAACAAACTAATATTATTCAGTTGAACATCAATTACATTACATAAAAGAAAATAAACGATGCAAACTAAAACTGTAAAAAAAACTAATAAAAACTGCAAAACATACTACAAATAAAAGTTAACGAACTAAAACCAAAAAACTCTACAATTTTTAAGAAGACACAAAAACACAACATACCATAAAACAAATTGAAATGACAACCTCACAATACAGATAAAAAAAAACAACACACACACGACTTTCTTTTTCTTGGTTCTTTTTTCCGCTTCCTCTTCCTCCTTTATATTTTGCTTTCATTTTTTTCTTTCTTTTTCTTTCTCAGGTTTCTTTTCTTCCTTTTCTACCCACAACGATGACGACGACGATGACAAATTCTTTATCTCCTTTTCTTCAACATTTACCTTTCAAATGCCATATAATCTATCCTTGAGATCCTGGCAAACGCGGGTCTTGTACTCTCATTACAGTAATCAGAATAGTTTCTTTAATATATCATAGAGAAATATAGCTGCTTCAACCGTACCCATTCTTGGCACCATACTCTAATCATAAATTCGCTGCGTTATCTATGTGGGGTGAGAGCGTAGCCTTGGTGGTAGCAGAAATTCAGTATGTAGGAAACTATAGGTATATACTCGTATATTTTCTAGTGTAAGAAATATCTCAGTGAGTATCGTGTGTCTCAATCACTTAGATGTTTCTCTTTTTATATTTAAAGTCATCTTTCTTCTTCTCCTACTTCTTTCTCTGGATCATTTTGAATATACGTATACTTACCAGTCATTTGAAATAAACACTTTTTTTGTTAATTATGGTGAGTATTTTCTAATCCTGTCATTTGGAATAAGTACCTATTTTGAGTTTTTCTAATTTGTTTTCTCTGTTTGTCTGTCTCTCTCTCTGTCTCTGTGTCTGTCTCTCTCTGAATACAATTTTTCCTAAACAGTTTTGAGATTAGTTTTTTGTTTTTTTTTTGGGGGGGTTTGTTTGTTTCATCAGTTTTGTGTACATCTTTTTTTTTCCTAGAAATTTCGAATAATTTCAGTTGAAGAGAACCATGAACACTTTGAGAGCGCAAGAAGGACCACCGCACGTACGTTATCTCCTTTAACGGATGGATTCATAGTCTCCTAAACACCATACTTTTTTCTCCGCTGAGTCACTGAGGCAATACGATGAAAGACTAATAAGACAGCAATGGGACCGCAAAAGCCTGTCTGAAGTCGACGTCAACAAAAGGAGCCAGGAAAACAAACATACCACTGATTGACGGCACAACAACGTCATATGGCTCCACATGTATAAACTTATCACACTTCAAAAGGTCATAAAAGTTAACTAAAAAATATAGGTGTGAAATAATATAAAAAAGTACGTAGATAGATACATAGATAGATAGATAGATATTAGAAAGATATTAGATAGATAGATATTAGATAGATATTAAATAGATAGATATTATATATATATATATATATATATATATATATATATATATATATATATATATATATATATATATATATATATATATATATAGATAGATAGATAGATAGATAGATAGATAGATAGAGAGAGAGAGAGAGAGAGAGAGAGAGAGAGAGAGAGAGAGAGAGAGAGAGAGAGAGAGAGAGAGAGAGAGAGAGAGAGAGAGAGAGAGAGAGAGAGTTTACTTCGTCTGTTACCCTATACATTGTTTTCGTTCATGGCACGTTGAGTTAAAAGTTTAAAGAGACAAAAGGAACAGAATTGTATGCCAAGACAATAACTGAATCAAGGAGTATGTCGAGTCTCCTTGTCGTGAGAGTTTCGTAATATTGTTTTGGATCATTGGTGCCTTGAGTTTTCATAGACAAGAGAAATGAGATGCATAATAATTGGATGTCAGTCTTATGCACTCCTTAGGTTTGTGGTATTGTTTGCATTCAAGGCACGATAAGGGATAATATATGTTATGAGAACCAGAACAATCCAAATGTAAATCACTGAAGTATTTCTGCCCACATCTCTTATTTTCAAAAGCCTTTAGTTGAAATTGCAAGGATTCTAATGGTGTTTTTATGGATATAGCGTCAGATTAACAAAATTTCTACATTATTTACAGAATAAATACTCTTGAGAACCCGCCTGATTAGCTCTGTGGCAAAGTATTTCTAAAACTCGCCTTTTAACGATCATTGTCCACAAAACTTGTACGAAATTATGTTCGCGTCGGAAATATAAAGTTTTTGAAGATCTCTTTAGTTTTTCAGCGTTAAAATGTCACAGGATGGTTATTATTTTGTTCTGTATTCTGAATGAGGAATTGCTATTATTCATTCGTATAGTGACGCTTCAAATGTTCACCTTTAATGACTCAAAGATCAGCAACTTCAGTCACAAATTATCTACCATCTCCATTCCCAGTCTCTTCGAATCTATCACTTGTCCAAGGTTTTCCTAATTTCTCCACTCATCTCCTTCAGTTGTCCGTTTATTTCAGGCCACCAATGCTGAATATTCAATGGAACAAATTCTTTAAGATGTTCACATTTTCTATTGTAACTTATGATAGTAAACTGAAGCCAGACTTACGTTCGATTAATTTAGTTCCTCCTTTCCTCGTGAAGTTTCAGGGATCAGCAGGAAGGCAGCACACAGCCTCCAGGATGGACTCAAAACTAGGAAGCTCTGAAAGAAAAACGAGAGCAAAGGTGAGAGAGAGAGAGAGAGAGAGAGAGAGAGAGAGAGAGAGAGAGTGTGTGTGTGTGTGTGTGTGTGTGTGTGTGTGTGTGTGTGTGTGTGTGTGTGTGTGTGTGTGTGTAATTCACCACGGTCGTCTACTGGTCACCCAGCCAGCCTTTACCATTATGGAGCGAGCTCAGAGCTCAGACCGATCTTCGGGTAGGACTGAGACCACATCAAACTCCGCACACAGCGAAAGTGAGGCCACACCCCCTCAAGTTACATCCTGAACCTATTTACTGCTAGGTGAACAGGGGCTACACATTAAGAGGCTTGCCCATTTGCCTTGCCGCTTCCCGGGACTCGAACCCGAACCCTCTCGGTTGTGAGCCGAGTGTGCTAACCACTACATTGCCCGGTTTGTGTGTGTGTGTGTGTGTGTGTGTGTGTGTGTGTGTGTGTGTGTGTGTGTGTGTGTGTGTGTGTGTGTCAAATTACATGTTTATTCTATGATTCGATTACATTATACCGTTGAGGAGACTGTTCCTTGTATAGCGCAGTGATTTAATGCAATACTGATTCAAATACTGCTCAAAATAAAAAAAAAATTAAATTAAATGAATAAATAGGATTCGCGCCATAAACCCTCCGGACCTATCTTGTAAATTCAATTCGTCGTATTTCCCTTATATTTTTGCTTTACTGAGTTTAGACAACCAAATTTGTGTTGTGCAGTTACTAATAAACACAATCTTATCAACTAGAATTATTTTAAATAAATAAGAGGAGTTATGACCAACATACAAACAAAGTCAAGAGGAAGTGAATGGAAAGCTGAGTGAAGGAAGGTACAGTATGAATGGAAAGCTGAGTGAAGAAGGTACAGTACATACTGGCATTCAAGAGAACCTTTACTTTCCCGACGCGCCGCATAAACCGCTTCCTTGAATAAAGTGTAGCAGTAAAAAGTGACACAAAAGACTTCAAAAGCACAAAATAGTGTTCCATAAACCCAATGCTCCTCCAGGTAGTGAACAGCCACGACATTCACACGAGTATGTAGGGCAAGGATACATATTTTAGTACTTCTTTTTGGTTATTAACTCAGAATACCACGAAGCTTCCCCGAACACTGGTAGGTAGGAGATTGTATTCGTCTGCATGTATTTGGCTCAAAGTGAAAAGTTATAAGGTTCTCCAGTTCGTCTAAGATGGTCTACATGTTTACTCTGACAAGCAATAATGCTGGAAGAAAGAGGAAGGGACTATTCTATTCTTTGTGTCCATTTATTTACCTTAAGTTAGACCAAATGAAGTCTATGAGAAGCCGTCGACGTTTCATGACTGAGCCGCATTCTCGTGAAGCAAAAAATCAAGACATATCGAGCAATCTTGCATGTCCAAAAACCCTCCATTATATGCAGTAGATTTTCATGTCCAAACAACTAGGACTTTTTTCCCTCAAACGTAAAATTCCTGTAAGAAGTCTCTGACAAAAAACAATACCCAGCACAGCGTAACACCTCACGAACATACAGCACGCAGGAACCCTCTGCCTGATTCTATATCCTCTATTGCCCATGATTTAACCCCTTCAGTACTGGGACACATTTTTATCTTGAGATTTGTGTACGATTAGACCATTTTATTGACATTAGGAAGGGTGTATGGAGATTAATGGCCACAGTCTTCACTATTTTAACCCCCCCACATGAGTTTCTAAAGCTGTACAAAGTCACCAAATAGTCACCACAAGGAATATAGAAACACGTGATGGTACTGAAGGGGTTAAACTCCTTCAAGAGGGAGGTTTCAAGATACTACTCATAATTTTGGATATTCTTTTTAAATAAGGTTTTTTGGGAAAGTTATGTTCAATGGGCCTTTCTATCATTAGCATTATTTCCTTTTCTCTTTCGCCGTCCTTTTGTTGCCTTTGCATAGAATCGTACTTATATATGAAAAAAAAAAGAACGAACGAACTACACAGTCATAAAGCATCTGCCACTAATACATGCAGTGAATAAAACCAAGAATCTATTGAGGAGCATCTGTAACTAACCCTCTCTTAACACTCAATAGAATGTCACTTCACGCACACACGGCAGATGAGGAACTCCACATCGTAATAAAACATCACCTAACATCACACCACGCTTATGTACGGTGGTGGTGGTGGTGGTGGTGACTCCTGTAACTCTATCCACTTCCCTCTACTTTTATGCATTTTTCTTCAATTTCAAGTCCTTTAATCTGCTCACGATCTCCTCACAAAACATCACAACTCGATTATAAGCAGATTAGAGGACCTGTGATTGAAGGAGACGTTAAACACATTGGAAAGTGAGTGTTGTGGCTACTACACGCGGTATTTGACTATCGACTATTAAAGTCTACTCTGAACTCAACACTCAGCGAAATGTAATCCTTCACGAGTACGGCAAAGGAAACGTATGTAGCTTAACCTGATTATTGCCTTCTACCACACAATCAATGTCTACTTTCTAACTCAACACCCAGCTAAACGTTGTCTTTTTTTTTCCCCAATGTACGGCAAGACAGACAAACACTCAGCTTAATCAAATAATCATGAACACCCACCAACACCGCATCAGCCAACGAGAACAGCGGCCCTTTGAAGAACGTCTGTGACTGCCACGCCCACTGTTCTCTTTTCATCCCATGACTCTCTCTCTCACACACGCAGAGCAGAAACACACCAGTTACTCACTCAACAGATCAATACGCGGCACTTACCCCACCTTGCTTCAACACCACCACTGCTACAACTACTCCTATATCGCCTTGTCTTCAGTGACCGGCTGGGTTTTTGACAGAAGCATTCGCGAAGGAGAGAACCGCATAATACTCAAACAAGGCTGCCTGGATCCCCATGCCGTAATGAAAGTAATCTGATAAAAGGTTGTGGCGGTGGTTCAGTGTATACATTGTTGAGCTTTCTAATAGGTCACGTATGGGTTTAGGTTGTGCTTTCTTTCAGGAGAGAGAGAGAGAGAGAGAGAGAGAGAGAGAGAGAGAGAGAGAGAGAGAGAGAGAGAGAGAGAGAGAGAGAGAGAGAGAGAGAGAGAGAGAGAGAGAGAGAGAGAGAGAGAGAGAGAGAGAGAGAGAGAGAGAGAGAGAGAGAGAGAGAGAGAGAGAGAGAGAGAGAGAGAGAGAGAGAGAGAGAGAGAGAGAGAGAGAGAGAGAGAGAGAGAGAGAGAGAGAGAGAGAGAGAGAGAGAGAGAGAATGTCATCGTCATTTATTAATTCATCACAGATCTCCTATCTTTTCTCTCTTCCTCCCTACCTCACTTCCTTCTCTTTCCTTCCTTCATGTCGTCCTTCTTTTTAAAACAATACTACGCCACAAGCTTTTTTTATTTATATTTTCCTTTTGTGCATCAGGATTCTATAAAGCGCTGGTCTTTCGATAGCTATTCATACTAATTCACTGCCAAACAAAGGATATCAATTATTCAAAAGTATTGTTATGGAACTGAACAACTGAGTGAAGCCAATATGAATTTTTTTTTCTTTTGATAGTAAATCTTAGATATTGACTGACGATGATGTGGTTTACAGTGTGGTTCGTGTTGTAAAGTCCACATAGTGACAGACTTTCGTGGGTGTGTGAAGTGACCTCGGCCAACCTTTCCTTATTGAATCGATGCGTGTAATTGCTTAGTCATGATAGGGAAGGGGCGAGCACCTGAGAGAGGCACACGCTACCTATACGGTTCACTTTTGTCATGGTGCCACACACGCACTACTACCCTTTGTCGTATAGCGAGATGGTTTCCTGTTCTAACCATACCTTGTCACGCGTTTCCTTCTTGTGGAATTAAGAGGTTTTCATTTGTAAGCACATTTTGCCACGTGTTTCTTTTTTGTTGAGTGATGAAATATTGAATTCCAAATCTAGTGTCACATGTTCGAGTACATTCTCAGTTTTTATTATATTCTGTCACGGGTTTCTTTTCGTGTGCTCAGTAGGTTTCCAGTTCCAAGTTCCATTAATCTTCAGGGAGGTTCTTCTCGTTGACTGAATTTAAGTTGTTTTTTTCAGTTATAGCACTATTCGAAGCTGGCACAAATTTGTTTTCGATTATCCAAAACTTCTCAGTTCTGAAAACATGCAACTCTATCTTTATAATATTCGTGTGTATGTGTATGGACTGAACTGATTGATTTCTGATTATAACCATGTTCTAACACTTTTCAGTGGAATGTACAGCAATTTCCACACAGGTTTTTTTTTTTTTTTTTCGTGAATTGAAGGAGTATTCAGTCTTAAGTATATTTTCTGATCCTTGCAGAATTCACTGTAATTACTCCACAACTATGCATGTAAATTTTCTGGAGGGAGCTTATTTGATTTCGTCTTTATCATCATCATCTTTTCGGGAGATTTTATTATCACCGCGATCCTCTGAACCATATTCAGAAACATATCCGTGTCGCATCCCCACTACTTTCAAGAAGTTTTAATTGAAAGTAAACCGCTTTTCAGCCACGTCTTTAGGTTCTAATGACAGAATAACAAGATTTATACTTTATTTTCTTGATGAATCCGGCAAAGCATCTCTGTGGCCTTTGAAGAAAAGTCATGATGGGAGAGCAAACCTTTCTGATTATGGGCCTTCTGCCTCCACTATATAATTCTGAGACTAGAAATAAGCACACTGTTCGCGATTGGGACAATAGTATTGAACACTTTGGGGTTTCCTCTCCACTTTCACCAAGCTCTCTAGGAAGTTATAAGACAGTTTAATGGCGTTTCCGTGATCCAGCGATAGATTATTAAGGGTTTTAAGAAATACCAGAACTCAGCTGATTCTCTCTGTTGCCTTTGAAAACAGTCGTTATGAGAGGGCAAGACGTTTAAGAATACAAGCCTTGCTATTGTGATGGAAGTATTTGTATCATAATTTCTGCAGTGGAGGACTAGTAAGAAAATGATCAATCACCCACATCATCAGGCTGCAGGACCACACAATCCTGACCTTCATGAAAGCCTCGATCCATCTTGAACTTCAGAACTCAGACTCTTCATGCATCCACTTAATCGCAGCAAAGGACAAGAGTTTGTTGTCGTCTAATCCTTATTTCTTTCACTGCTGGATAGTTCTTGTCATAAGCATCTACTTATACAGATGCTTATTTTTTCATTGCTATTTTTCTGACACTTTTTCTCAAAGTCAACTGTTATCCAGACACTTATATTTAACTACTTTAAAGACTTTTCATAATCAAATACTCTTTCAGACACTTTTTTTTTCATAATCAACGACTTTCTCAGACACTTTGTTAACAACTATTAATTCAGGCACTTTCACAGCATTTTTTTTTTATGCAAGAGGGAAATCTGCCAAGGGCAACAAAATATTAAAAAAAAAGATCCACTGGAACTGCAGATTCCCTAAAATAAGAGTTAGCCAAAATACACACACTTGTAATTAACTATATTTCTTCAAACATTTTTCCTCTTTTAGTTAAGCAGCAGTCCTAAAACAATTTTGGAGACTAGAAAGGAAGAAATCAATATAGCTCTCATTCATTATTATTTGTACATCACCAGTACCGCCTTGTGCTAAACTTCCTTCTATTATCTGTTTTAACAATCTATAAACTTTCCAATCAGTTGGTTTGAGTATTTATCTTTTAAGCGAATCATGATAATGGATAATGTTTGCTCCTCGTCACTGATACTTTACACACGGATCGAAAACCTTTTAAACACCTGCACTTCAATCGATCATCACTCTCCTCTTGACTTTGAGGACGACACTCTACATTTTATTTTTCCTTCGTTTGTGTGTGACCTCTTTACCATATAGATGAAAAAGAGTCAGGCACCTGATCACTCGGCTAACAAAGACGCACTCCCCGTAACCATCTTTCATGTCAGAAAAGAAAGACGATATACATTTGTAATAACTTCACAAATGTTTCTTTCCTACACCGCGTCTGACACTCACCTGTTGTCAGTAACGTAACGATGTTGTGAAAATCAAGATAATGAGATTGAATTCCAGCACTGTTCCGTCTGTACACCCGTCACGTACGAGTACTGCCAGGCAGGGAGGTGTCGTGTTAGTGTCATGAACAATCCCAAACAGTCCCTGCAGCAGAAGGACGAAGCTCCGTGACTGCTGGTTCGGATACTACTGTTCCTGCTTTGAGGCGCTTCAGGATCTCATTGCGACAGTTATCAAAGGCCACAGAGATGATTACTCGAGTTAAAGGTATTTTTGTTCTTTAATTAATGCGTTGTCTTTTGTTCTAACTGACTGATTGAACTGATTAATTTAGTTTTGATTGATACGAAAAGACATGAGTAACTGATAATTGTTTTACAATTGCTTAAATTAACTTAGGCAGGCCACGTTATGCCTCGAACAAATGAGAATACATGAGCAGAGTGAAAGTCTAACTATGGTGAAAAAAGAAGGCAAAATAGATATAAAACTACGAGTTGATGAAGAGACAAATTGAGGGAAAAGAAAAGGGGGATACCAGATGGATCAACAGTGTGTGTGTGTGTGTGTGTGTGTGTGTGTGTGTGTGTGAGGAAGGTGAGACACTGACCTTTACTGGGGTGGCGACGGCGGTGCTGGTGCCACTGACGGCGAGACTCTCGAAGGATGGCAATCTGGATTTCCTCCTCTGACATGTTCAAATCCTCCTTGTACTCCTCGTCTACCCCTCCTCCTCCTCTTCCTCCTCCTCCTCCTCCTCCTCCACCGACACGATCCACTGCAACGAAGGTTAATGAGAGAGAGAGAGAGAGAGAGAGAGAGAGAGAGAGAGAGAGAGAGAGAGAGAGAGAGAGAGAGAGAGAGATTTTAGCTTATCTGCTACTATTACCACTTCTACTACTACTACTACTACTACTACTACTACTGCTACTACTACTACTACGACTACTATAACTACTACTACTACTACTACTACTACTACTACTACTACTACTATTACTACTAACTACTACTATCACTACTACTACTACTACTTCTACCACTACCACTACTACCACCACCACCACTACTACTACTATTACTACAACTACTACTACCACAAGAATAGTACAGAAGTAGAACCTGAGAAAGACTGACTGTTTAGTTTATTGGTGATGTCACAAATTAAAAAGGAAAAAGCAACGGAAGGATCTTGCTCTTACTTGTGTCTTCATTACTGTTCCGCCAGTGACTACGAGCTATCTTGGCGCTGATGTTGCGGGTGCCCACTGTCTTGCCGTGAAGTTCCCTCACTGCAATGTGGGCTGTCTCTAAATCGGCGAACCTCACAAATCTACAGGGATGAGAAAACAGGACTGATGATTATGTAGTTCAAGTTATGGTTAATCGGTTATACATAATTCATGCATCGTCAGTGGGTTTTTTTTTATATCATATTCATTAATGGTTTGTATTTGTTTATGGTTATCGTTATCAACATCACCACCAATGCTCTTATCACTGTTATTAGTGTCATTAACCTCATTGTTATCATTATCATTATAGTGATCTAACTGCCGGAAAAAATGGATATTCTCTCTCTCTCTCTCTCTCTCTCTCTCTCTCTCTCTCTCTCTCTCTCTCTCTCTGCAACAGCAACAACAACAACAACAACAATAACGGCAAAATATCTAATCACCCGTAGATAAACTTGTCGAAGCGAGCGGTCCTGGCGGGAATGTCCACATCCACCACCTCCCCAAGTCCTTCGCACATGACTCTCAGCTGGTCCTCCCTGGTGCCAGCTGGTAAGTTGCGCACCACGACTGTCACTGCCTGGCTCTAGAAGATAAAGACGGGGTGGACGGACGGGGGAAAAGAACGACTGATTGATTGACTGATTCATTTGTTGTGTTCTTAGGTAAGAGAGATTAAAGCGAACAAAAAAAAAAAAAAAAAAAAAAAACGAAATAAAAGGTCCAGTGAGCAAAAAAGGTCAAGTTGTTTGACTGAAGAGAAGAGTTGGGTAGAAGGACGGAGAAAAGAAAGATTGATTGATTGACTGTTGTATTGGTTTCTTTTTAGATAAGAGAGGCTAAATGCAACAAAACTTAGGAAAATAAAAGGTCCAGTTGATTGATTGATTGAATGAAGGAATAATTAATCGACTTATTGATGGAATTGTTGATTGAATTATTGACTGATTGACTTACTGATTGATCTATTAGTTGATTTACTGAATGAATTGTCGATTGACTGATTAGATTAATGAGTTCTGGTTGATGAACTGATTAATTAAACGACTTCCAGTAACGACAAAATGGTGTCACGAGAGAGAGAGAGAGAGAGAGAGAGAGAGAGAGAGAGAGAGAGAGAGAATCATTTATGCATATAGTCGATACTATCAATGAACCAAACATAAGTAATATTGGTATTTTCAGAGGTTGTTCACACATTTACATTCATTTGTATCCCTCGCTTCAAATAACATAATTAATAAAAAACAAAGTAACTTACCTGTGTCACCTTTGCCATGCTTCCATAAGAGCTAACAATTAAGTATACCAAACAATAATGCTTTGGAACGGACCCACACTACAGCCAATTAATCCAGCTTTGTTTCTCCGCCAGTAGCAAACGTAAACAAGTCCGTTATATTAGTAGGATTATGTTCTCACCACACAGAGCAGAGCAAGAGTATGCATAAATCCTCAGGCTCATTTCTAACTGCAGTCACCGTGCAGTGTAACGGTCGACCAGAGAGAGAGAGAGAGAGAGAGATAAGAAGGTGTAGAGAAGCTTGATAAGATTTGCCTGTTTGTCTTATTTTCTTATACTTTAAAACGCTTCGTCGTTCTCTTATCAGAAATACTGACAAGAACCCACAGAGATAATTAAATTATTTTTTATCCTTTTCATTATTATCCACTCCCGTCCCTTTTGATGATGCAGAATTGGAACTATCGCCGTTTGATAAAAGAAAGAACAGAAAGGAATATGTGGCAATCGAGATTAGATAAATGAGATTTTTATTTCTACTGTTTTAATTCTTCTTCGTTTTTATTTCTAAGGTTTATAAAATAACCACACTCAACGCATCGCACACCGTCGGCCAACGTTAGGAGTGAGTAATTGTAAATGACTTCAAGGTGAAAGGAGACGGATATTATTATAAATACTTGTCTGATCGCACCTTAGCCTGCATCATGTTCCATTTAAGGATATAAACGAAATAATGCTTTAAGATCCTATCTACATGAGAAACAAGCAATTGCTGCATGGAAGCCCTGCATGGAAGTGGACCGACCAATCCCGTTAGTTCTACCGGTTCTTTTTATACACTGCGTGCACGGGTCAAAGCAGAACCTCTCGCATTACTTACTGGAGCTCCTGCCGCACTCCTGTGTGTTGCGGCTACTGGAACATTCAAGACATTGTGATCGTCTGTTGTAATTTGTTTTTAGCGTGTTTGCTTGTATGTACATCTACTGGAACAAGAATGGTGATATAGAACTCCACCTCAAGCAGATGCAGGGTTACACATACCACTGCTGCCACTGAGAGTCTGGACTGTACCATACACTAAAGCTGTTAAATAATGTTTAAACACGTGCTGGTCTTGCTGAGGTACCGCCGAACGCTGTTTTCCTTGGTGGTGTTACTCCTTTGTGGCGGTTTGCTGATGGATGGGGAGCTGCTCCTATTGACAAGGTGAGTACAGGCCATCTATCTTTCTTTCGTTATTTCACAACTTCACAAATATCTATCTGATAGAGAAATTTTGAACTTTTTAACTGCATGATATATGAAAGAATACAAGAACATCAGATAAGTTGGCAAGCTCACATGACAGACCCTGTGTGAGCTATCATCCTGTCATCATTATTAATCTATTTATCTATTCTTTTAGAATCTCCTAATGATTCGGCGCTAACAACCTGATTACCAAATCAGTTACATATTCGATTGTGAAATAAATTTCTTCCTAGCTATTAAATATAATTTTATCATGCTTAAACCAATTACTTGCGATTTTATCTAATATTATAGAGTATATGTTTACCATATGCCACTTAACTTGCACATCTTTTACAAATAGGAATATGAATCTTAAAGTTTTATTCTCCTCTAGCTGTCCAAAATAGCCAGGAAAAAATTTATATTACAATCGAATATGTAAGTGGCGTAGTGGATAAGGTGGTGAGCGTGGGATCAGGCAGACGCTCACGCGTAGGTTCGAATCCCACCACATACCACTTTGAACCTATAGGCCATTTGTAGAGTGGATTAAAGTTACCTACATGTCACCATGATATCCAGGTTCTAGGTGGTTACATTAAAGATGCGCTAATATGGGTACCATTATAAATAAAATTGCCTGCGCCACTAATGGGTGGAAGCTTAACAGCGCTTTCCACATATACTCTTCAAGTATGCCTACAGGTGCTATACGTAGAACATATCATAAAAAAAAGACTTAAATCAGATCTTAATAAGTCTAATTTTTCATTGTGTAGTTAATGTTAAGGTTCCCTCCAGCTACATTTATAAGTACGAATATATAGCTATATACTTTGCATTTGCTGATATTTTATTGTTCTTGCCATCTACGATTATCAGTCCATTCATTTATCTTATAGTCTGACTGCAGGACGGGTGCATTGAAATTCGATCTAAATAAAATCAAGTTACGCATCTTAATATGTGATTTGTTTGTGGTAAACCCAGCTCTTCAAACAGCGGGTCATTCCTGAACAGGTCACAAAAGTACAGGTTGATGTCCACGGTGCCAGTAACATGCTCGCCGCGGACCAATATTGCTTTTCTCAAGAATCACAAGTGTGCTTCTACTGCCATACAGGTAATGCCATATACCTACCTATACCTACTTACCTACCAAGGAAGCTTGTTTGCTACCTATCTACCTACCTACCTACCTACACACACACACACACACACACACACATACCCGAAGATCGGTCTATGAACTCTGAGCTCGCTCCGTAATGGGGAAGACTGGCTGGGTGACCAGTAGGCGACCGAGGTGAATTACACGGCCCGGTAGCTCAGTGGTTAGAGCGCTGGCTTCATAAGCCAGAGGACCGGGGTTCGATTCCCCGGCCGGGTGGAGATATTTGGGTGTGTCTCCTTTCACGTGTAGCCCCTGTTCACCTAGCAGTGAGTAGGTACGTGAGTAGGTACGGGATGTAAATCGAGGAGTTGTGACCTAGTTGTCCCGGTGTGTGGTGTGTGCCTGGTCTCAGGCCTATCCGAAGATCGGAAATAATGAGCTCTGAGCTTGTTCCGTAGGGTAACGTCTGGCTGTCTCGTCAGAGACTGCAGCAGATCAAACAGTGAATTACACACCGCGTAGTGTAGTGGTTAGTACGCTCGACCCACAATCGAGAAGGCCCGGGTTCGAGTCCCGGGAAACGGCGAGGCAAATGTGCAAGCCTCTTAATGTGTAGCCCCTGTTCACCTAGCAGTAATATAGATACAGGATGTAACTAGAGGGGTTGTGGCCTCGCTTTCCCGGTTTGTGTTGTGTGTGATGTGGTCTCAGTCCTACCCGACAATCGGTCACTACGAGCTCTGAGCTCTCTCCGTAGGGGAAAGGCCGGCTGGGTAACCATCAGACGACCGAGCGCGCACTGCATAGTGCACGCTCGACTAACAAACAACCTATACGGCCGGGATCAAGTTCCTGGCGTAGTGAGGCAAATGGACAATTCTTTTTATGTAACCCTTCTTCGCTTAGCATAAAGTGTGTACAAAATGCAACTCGAGAGTTGTGGCCTCGCTGTCCCGGTGTGTGGTGTGTAAGTGGTATCAGTCCTACCAGAATATCGGTCAATATGAGCTGAGCTGTTTATGTAGAGGAATTGACTGGCTGCATGAAAGACCATGAAACAGACGATCGTAGGTGCCAGGGATGACACACACACACACTCTCTCTCTCTCTCTCTCTCTCTGACGGGAAAAAAAGAGGTCAGATGTCATATGTAGAGATGTTGATCGAAGTGTTGCACGAAAACGCAATACTAAATAGATATTTCATGGAACTAAATAGACAAAAGGAGACAACGATAAAAAAAAAAAAAAAAAAAAAACGATGTGCAAGATCACAGTTTTCCAAAACTGCCAAAGGGAGTGTGTGCAAACAGTAATCATAAAGAAAAATATGCTATTCATCTATGTTATAAAGAATGAAAAATAAATTACATAAAGAACCTGACTCAATACTGCACAAAAATCAGACAACATCCCTCTCTCAACAGAACATTCTCTTCCGTTATGGTTACAAACACAATCTCAAATTCGCTCTGCCAGAAAAGGGAAATTTCTTCGGTACGGGACTCGATAGTTTCCGAGCCGAAATGATGCTTTCCTCCACCTTGAACAAACTCCAGCCCAACATCTTTGCCATCCACACCAAATGGAACCACATTGAGGTAGGTGACGCCGCTGTGCTATACCTAAGTTCGGCCCCTCCCATCTCTCTCTCTCTCTCTCTCTCTCTTGGTGTGTTCCACAGGGATCTTTTATCACCCACCTTTTTCCTTGTTGTTCATAATTGATCTCTGTCACACTTCTTACCTTCTCCAGTCTAATGATGATGATGAACTGCCATGCATGCAGTCTGTCACATGTGCCGAGGATCGCTTCTTGCTGCTTGCCAGCTTCCCTTGTTTTCTGATTTTATCATTTAGAATGACTTACGCCGTTTCTTATTGCAGGAAATAAAGGTCACGCGGGAGAAGCCATAAGAAGTCTTTTTGGGAACATAGTTTTTTTTTTTTCATCCTCTTACATATCTACCCACAATTGACGCAAACTGTCGTCACCTCGTCTTCAACAACACTGTTATCCCCTTTACCCGAAACATTCTTGTATCTCTTGAATATTAACTGTAACTTTCAGATCTTTTTCTCTTGAACAGCATCCGTAAAGTTTGAACACATGGAATTGAGCGGCAATTATACCATTTCCACGTTAATACCTCAAAGGCTGCACTGAGATTAATATATATATATATATATATATATATATATATATATATATATATATATATATATATATATATATATATATATATATATATATATATATATATATATATATATATATATATATATATATATATATATATATATATATATATATATATATATATATATATATATATATATATATATATATATATATATATATATATATATATATATATATATATATATATATATATATATATATATATATATATATATATATATATATATATATATATATATATATATATATATATATATATATATATATATATATATATATATATATATATATATATATATATATATATATATATATATATATATATATATATATATATATATATATATATATATATATATATATATATATATATATATACACACACACACACACACACACCTATTGCATAGATATTCAATAAAATTTTCCATGGTACTCATCTCTATCACCTGGGGAGGCATCCTCTGGCCAACATAAGTGCATCCATATTACAGTTATTATTGGGATGATATTTTGTAATATCACTACCCTTGTGTGTGTGTGTGTGTGTGTGTGTGTGTGTGTGTGTGTGTGTGTGTGTGTGTGTGTGTGTGTGTGTGTGTGTGTTATTCAACTCCCTTCCATTACAGGTGAAGAAAGTTATGCCAACCAATACTGTATTCTTCACCATTGTCAGGGAACCCATCGCTCTCTTCGAAGCCTTCTATGCCTTCTCCAGGGCCAAAAAGGTATTAGTAATGGTATTAGTAGTAATAATTATTGACATTGTTGATGATGATGGTGATATTAATAAGAATATAAGAGGAAATGTAAGAGAATAAGAAAAACTGCAAGAAGCCATTAGACCTACATGTGGCAGTTCCTTCATACAACATGCCTACCTTTTTCCACCTATCATCCTAATCCATAAATTTATAAATCTTTCAACACCTGCAAATGATTTAGCACTAGCAACCCAGTTACTGAGTCAGTTCCATTCATCCATCAGTATTTAAGTATTTTCTTTCTATTCCTTTTTCAAATATAACTGTCTCAAGCTTGAACCCATTTTTTTTCTGTACTCATAATGACAACACTAATACTGTCCTCAGAGGACTGGCCTGACCCTGGAGCAGTACATCAGAGAGGTGCCTACCAATCAGAAGAGGGAGAACAAGGCAGGCCTTTTTCACTACAATACAATGGCTTGGGACTTTGGGATGCCTGAAGAAAAACTCAATAACCTTAGTGATGTCTGGAATATGGTACTGTGTGTATTTACCTAGTTGTGTTTTACAGGAAAAGAGCTATACTTGTGCTGTCCTGTCTCCATACTTATCCAGTTTAGCTTTAAAGTCATTGATATTTCTTGCTTGAACTACTGTTTAATCCAACATGTTCCATATTTCTATGCTTCTGTTTGGAAAACAATATTTCTTAATTTCTCTTCTACATGTGGTCTTTTTCAATTTTGTGCCGTGTCCCCTTGTCTATCTTGAGTCCCACACCAGTAGGTCTTCTTTGTTATCAACTATATCCATTCCTTGCCCTGTATATAGCAACTAGGTCTCCTCTTTCTCTTCTCTGTTGCAAAGTTGGAAGTTTTAATATCTTTAATTTGTTCTCATACTTTAGGTGTGTGTGTGTGTGTGTATTTACCTAGTTACATGTATTTACCTTGTATTGTACAGGGTTCGAGTGGGGCTCATAGTGTCTTGTCTCCATATCTCCATGTATCTAATTTTTCTTTAAAGCTATACACATTATGTGCTGTAACAACTTCATCACTCAATGCATTCCATTTTTCCACTATGCAGAAAACTGTATTTTCCAATATCCTTCACACACTGCCTCTTCCTGATCTTCTTTGCATGTCCTTTTGTCCTTCCAGCTTCATCTCCCACCAGCACCAGGTCTTGCTTGTCTATCTTTTCAATGCCATTAACTATTTTAAACATTGTTATTAGGTCCCCACTTTCTCTTTTATCTTGCAAGGTTGGTAGTCCCATTTCCTGTGTGTGTGTATGTGTGTTTCACTGTTTGATCTGCTGCAGTCTCTGATGAGACAGCTAGACATTACCCTACGGAACGAGCTCAGAGCTCATTATTTCCGATCTTCGGATAGGCCTGAGACCAGGCACACACCACACACTGGGACAACAAGGTCACAACTCCTCGATTTACATCCCGTACCTACTCACTGCTAGGTGAACAGGGGCTACACGTGAAAGGAGACACACCCAAATATCTCCACCCGGCCGGGGAATTGAACCCCGGTCCTCTGGCTTGTGAAGCCAGCGCTGTAACCACTGAGCTACCGAGTGTGGGTGTCTGTGTGTGTGTGTGTGTGTGTGCATGTGTATGTGTATGCGTGTGTGTGTGTGTGTGTGTGTGTGTGTGTGTGTGTGTGTGTGTGTGTAAAACATAATTTGCTCTTTTGTCCTTTGTAGATATATTTTGAGTCACTTCACTTTTATGTTAACCAAATATATAATTTGTTTTTATATCAGTACTTGAACAATCATATTATCCAAATTTATTATTTTCTTTATGCTCATAAATTTGTGCTGCAGCATTGGATATTATAGCTACTTATGATTGGGCTGCAATGTTATGCAATAACGCTTTCAATTTTACATGATAAAAAACTGTCAAAGAACAATATGAATCTGTATGTGTGATAGAGAAGGGGAGAATAATCTGATTCATGAATGGATAGGTAATGCAGGCAGATGAGCAATTTGGGTTGGTGATGGTTGTGGAGAGGATGGAAGAGTCACTGGTGCTACTAGCCGACTACTTGTGCTGGGAGCTGAGTGACATGCTTGTGCTGGACCTCAACTCACTCAGGAATAAGGTGAGGGAAAGCAATAAGAAATGGGTTTTAATCTCAATCTCTACATAAACTGCTTTCTATACTTGTACCTCTGGTGCAAAATTCTTAGACATGTTGGTCTTAATTCTGACTGCATTCAAGTGATCTACTAGTGAAATTTTTTTTAAAGGTCCTTAAGGGTATCCTCATGATTCTAATATTAGTTTGAAAAGAATTCTGCATCATCAATGAGAAAACATAAATGAGAACCTTACCAATCAGTCAGTTGCCTTTTATTGTAATATAACAATGCATTTCAGTGTAGACCATTTAATATAGTACTCTTTGGCATAATCCTCCTCTTTTCCAGTACTTTTGGATAATGCTGTTATAGCACACCAATATCATTCCATTTTTTTCTCTTTCTCTTTGTCCACAGTTCAAAAAGCCTCTACGGCAGGAATTACGGAATATCTTGCAGAAAAAGCTTGCTCCAGATTATCTTATATACAGGTATTTCTTGAAGAAGTTTGACCAACAAGTCGAAGCCTATGGAAGGGACAGAATGGCAGTAGCAGTGTCCAGGCTACGAGACATGATGGCAGTGCTCATGGATCTATGCAGTTTCATAAAAAAAAATGCTCCACAACTTGCTGGGAAGTATAGGCCCAGCTCAAATAAGGTGACTGTTGAAATTTCAATTTGTCACAAAGACTCCAAACCAGCAGGATTTTATATACACTGATACCTTAAGTAATGTCTCATACTCTTGCTACAGTCCATGCGTAGGTTTGAATCCCACCATGTACCACCTTGAAACTTTGCCATTTGTCAAGTGGTTTAAAGTTATCCACATGTCACCATGATACCCAGGTTCTATCTAGGTGGTTGCACCAAAGATGTGCTTGGATGGTGATATGGGCCCTAATATGGGTACCATTATAAATAAAAATTGCTGTGCCACTAATGGGTGGAAGGTTAACAGCACTTCCAATACTCTTCAAGTTACCTACAGGTGCTATAGGCCAGGACAAAAAAGAAAAAAGTTATATGCTTATCAATGTTATATGTACTATATGTGATGTTTAGAATGTGAATTAAGGAAAAAAAAAATTTCTGTCACAAATAATTCAAACCAATGAATGTCACCTTCACTGCGACCTGAATTATCTACTGACTATTAATTGCATATCTGGTCTTTTGCAGGTGGAAGGCTTCAAGGCAAATGGTGACATGTGCAGTCTTTATACATTACCAGAGCTTTCATTCCTAAGTTTACTGAGACAGAAGCAACGTAAAGAAATCACCATTCACAAAGTGAGTGATTCTTTTTAGTTCTTGGCAATATAATATACTGTGAAAGATTGATAGATAGACAAGTAAATATCTACATATGAATACAAATTTACAAAGGCTAGGGATTGAGTGGACACAAAAAACATGTATTACAGATATTTAAAACTTCTATAAAGATGAATATGCTGATGTACTGTTCAATACTTCATGAAAGAATCCATGAAAACTTTTTATGGAAAAATCATTTTGTGATATGACTCGGCAAAACAGTGTAATAAGGTTATGAAAGGGTAAAATCAATTCATAAACAATGACTTATAATTGCTGATGTGATGCCATCTTATATTGGAAAAGACACCCCACAGAGCATCACAAGGGACACATCAGACTGGAGACACAGCTCTTCTAGGGTGCCCTTCATTCTGAAGATAACAGATTCAGAATAGGATAGTCACCTGAATGCCTTCCTACAAAAGCCAAGTCTATTCAACAATTATTGCTACACATGGTGCCCACACAGATATCCAAGGACACCTTTTGTTACATTGTCCTTGCCACCACTTCCACTGCAATTCCTCCACTCACTCTCATCACTCATTTCCACAGACCAATACTAGCCAACCTCCAGGATAGCTCCCAAGATTCCAGCCTAACCTACAAAGTCCTCAGATAATGCAAGACCTACCTCCAGAGGACATGACAACTCACCAGAATCTAATTGGTTGACATATTTGCTATAAGGACCTTTGGAGCATTAAAGCTGTGGCACCATTACACTCCAAAGAAGACAAAGACCAAAAAACAACATAGCTAGATTCTTCATCAGAATCATCCTACTATTCCAAACACAGTATTAGGAGAGAAGATAAACTTATAGGATAAGATAGGTCAAAATAGAACTGCATATTTTGGGTTCAAGTTTGGTAAAGTCTAGCTTTTAAAAAGAGACTAGATATTAGAGTGGCAAATGGCCATTAGGGATTGAAGTAATGAGGTTGCTGGTATTGAGTCAATAGAAGCTTTAAAAGATGAAGTGATGGACAGAGATTATAAGCAGATATAGGTAGCCAGGTTTTATGCAGGGATTTTAATTTATAGGCCTACTGGCTTCTTGCAGCTTACCTTATTTTCTTATATTTTTGCATTCTCTATTGAATTGAACACAGTAAATATTTCCTGTGGATTAGCACTGGGAAATCTGGTGAGAGAGAATTAATAAAAATCTGATATTTTCTTATTATGACTATTATTGTGTTCATGACAGTGCAAACACACCTGAAAACATGATTCAGGTTTCCTACACTCACATCTCATCTATCCAGTAATGATATGGTGCTTGCTCTTCCTCTCTCTTATATAAAAAAACACTAAAGACATTCTTTCTAGGACAGGGGTTTTCAACCACAGGAAAATTTTAGGTTTTCTTGAGAAGATAAATTGAAACCAAAGATTAGCACACTCAAAATTTGAAATATCAATCTTTGTATTGTCTTTCACAAAGTGCTGTATACACTGTTATTTGAGGCAAATAAATGTAACATAATTCTAATTTTAAAAAGGAGATGATATTTTAACCTGATAAAAAGCTACAAGTTAAACAAAAGAGAGAGGAAAACATCTAAGAACCACTGCCACTAATGCTAGCAGTAAAAATATAAATACATTTCATGGGCTCCTCCTCTTTTCTAAGGTTCATGATAATAATAATAATGACTTGCCCTTTCTCACAATTGCCAGAGCCAGAGAAAGAAAACATGAAACAATATAATATCATCATCTGCATGATTACATAATACACAAAAATGGAGAACTCTAAAAACCTTTCCTAACAGAGAGAGTAGAGGAAAAAAAATAATCTGACAACATAACAATGAGAGCTTCATACACATTCAGCTCTCCATTACATAACTCTTCAAACTTAAATCTAGGAGCACCTTAAATGCCCTTGGCCTCAACTCTAAGCCAAATGAATGAATATTTACAACAGTAAGCAGTAACAATTAATAATATCGTGATAGTAGTGGTACTAAGAGTAGTCATAGTAGTATAGTGGTACTCAGTAGGAAAGTGGAGGTTTTAACATTAAGAAAGGAAAGAAAGGAACAACACTGTGATCCAGACTATGCATGTCCAAGGCTTTTCAGAAGTGATAAGGTGAGGAAGTGAGAAAAGGAAATCAATTTACTAAAAACCTTGGCTGATTGACCCCAATTCTTCAAGACCTCTCCTAAGAATATGCAAGGGATGAAGTTAGTATTCAAGGAAAAAATACTGTGGTAATTGAAAGGTAGTAGTAGTAGTTATAGCAAAACTAGCAGTAGCTACTACAGTAGTAACAGACCCGTTTCCTGAATTGAGCGTGATTTTAATGGCAAGGAGCTTAGGTAGTGGTAGGCAATTCTTGCAATAATTACTAAAAAATATTTTAGGAGTTCCTAACAACATAGCTAGTCAGCAAGCATCTGGTGCTACACAACCACTGGCTGGACAGCAGTGGTGAATATTTTACACTTGCTGTAATTTCAAATGGGTACTGTGACAATATATGTGTACTGAAGTCTTTTTAAGAGCAGTAATAATACTGATGCACCATCATAATTCCCAACACCCTCTCTTCCACTGATTACAGCACAAAATAACTAAATGAACCAAGCTTCCATTATTAATGAAAAGCCAGAGGCACAGTGTATAATAGCTTTGAATCTAAATGATATAAGGTCAATAAAAGTAATCCATAGTGTTTCCATCACAAAGTATAAGGATAAAAAATTAAAACACTTATAGTGAAATAAATATTTAGAACTGTATGACTTCATTATTGCAAACTTTTTAAACTTAAGACATAGGGGCAATGAATGGAGCAAAGTAAAGGGAAGAAAACAGTAAGGGATAAGGAGAAATACAGATAGAGCTGAAGTGTTTGTTTCCTGCCTCTGCCATAAATAACCATCAAAAGTACACCCATTGAGGTTGTAACTCATAAGTGTGAACATCATACTTAAGAACAACTCAAAGGATTCGCATGCATACTTCAATTCAATACATTATATGCATTCAGAATTCAAAAGTGTTTAATCTTTCATGTAACGAGAAACTTAATTGATAATCAAATTTCTATATAACACAAATATTTCCTTGAGCGAAAAATAATCCTAAAATGCATAAAATCATAACGTAGTGGGATTTCTTAAAAAACAATGATGAAATAAGAAATTTTGTATATAAACAAAAAATGGAATACAATTTAACTAATTTATGTTTTCAGTTTCAGATCAATTTATGGCTAAGCTGCAAAACAATGTCATAAGTAACACTTTGGGGATTGAGAGAGAGAGAGAGAGAGAGAGAGAGAGAGAGAGAGAGAGAGAGAGAGACTCAATGTAAGGTAAAACAGCACCACTGCCTTTAAACTCCAACTATAACTCATCCTAGCTATGGTTTGAGGCAAAGATGCTACACCATCTAACCTCTTGCACTCACTATTCATACCATTCCCAAACTCATCTTATAAAGGCTACTTCACAAATTAAACTATTCCAATCGCTATATGATTCTCAAGGAGCCACAATTATCAAATAATTAGCAAAACTTTACTCTGGTTTGCAATAAAATAGATATCTCTTCTACCATCCTCCTGATACTGTTAGGACACAGTTCTACCTGTGGTGAATATGGGTGTATCAAACACAAGATATAATGAGGTAGGAAATTTAAATAGAAGCAATAATTACAAAAAGAAAACAAAAAGGAACAAGTGATGAATTGAATACTCCACCAGTATGGTCATTTCAAGGCAAGGCTTCACACTCCTTTGGACACTCATTTTTCACACAGCAAAGCACTGTATTTAAGATCAACAGCTACCTCCCATGTAGTACAGTGGATAACAAAGGTCTAAAGCAGTGGTTTCCATCCTGTGAAGGCCTTCTAGGTGGTACATGGCCACTTTTGGGATCATATGTGAATTTCAGTTGAACCAATAAATTAATTTCTTACAAAAAATTATCACTGCCTTACACAAGATAATCTGGCATCGGTCAGCTGGTGGAGAGAAACAGATGCAGCCGTTTCATTCAATGGAGTTGTGTTCCTCATTGTTAGCTCATTTGTGTTCTAATTGTGAATAAATTGATATTTGTTGGAATTGAGTTTTTCAGGAACCAGGTGGTACATTGGGACTGTACAGGACCTCCAAGCAGTACTTGCTCAGGAAAAGTCTGGGAACCAGTGGTCTAAAGCATCACTACCAATGTAACATCCCTCTACATCAGCCTATACTGAACTGGTACTGACATCCTGATAAAAAACTAATCAACATTTTTAGAATATATGTGTATACATATCAATACCTATGAGCAATATTCTCTGGTATATCTGATCATCAATGCATAGCTGATTATCTATTCTATCTGCAAATGCAATCTATCTCCAATAGATCTTCATATTTTCAGATAGTGATCATTAGTGGATGAAAACACCATAATGCAAAGTACCCAGAGCAAACAGCAAGCTAGCTGCCTGTTCAGTAATCCTCTGCTATCCTCCACACGGGGACAAGCTTCCCACACTAGCCTCACCGGGCACCATTAATACATGAGCCATAATACAGGATCCCTGACCTTTCTCTTCTACATTCACAGATCTGTTAGACATAGTGGTATAGTAGCTTCCCACACTGGTCCAAGATGAAGAACTGAGAATACAGCATATCTATGAGCAGATTCACATATCTTCAACATGAAGAACATTTGTATTATTCCACACTCACTGCACAGACTCATATCTGATGCAGTGAACCTCAAAAGTGAGTGAATGAAATGTAATGGAAATGCTACTTTTCTGTGTTTGTCAAACTGTACACTCCTTTTCTTTCACAGAGAAATTCCAGAATATGTTTCCTTTACACAATCAATTTCTGGTTCTTTACTTATCCAACAAACTGTAGCTGAAAATACACTCCAGGAATGCAGTAATGGGATGATAAGAATAACAGCACACACTGAAGAGGAAAAGGAGGCTTTCAGCCACAATTTGTGTCAATTTCAACATAAAAATACTTGAAACAGAGGTATTTAACAGACCTCTCATGTGTCATAGGAATTTCTTGCTCTTCTCTCCTTTATCTTCTTGTCGAGACTTTCTCTTCTACTGTTCCTCCTGTTTTGTACATTGGTGTCTGAGCTAGTAACACTACAGCTGTCATAGTAGATCCTAGATATTGTTTGCTATCATATCCTGGGCATGGATCCTGCAGGAGCTGGTTGAGTGAAAGTATCTATGCCCTTCTTTGCCACACAAGAAATATCATCAATGGACTTCTTGGCAGCATCAGAAAGGCCATCAACAGATTTCTTAGCAGCCAGGGAAATGTCATCAACAGAGCGAAGGGCTGATTCGGTGATCTCTCCCAGGGAGCGCTTGGTGTGGTCCAAGATCTCAGAAGTGCTGCGCTTGTAAGTGGACACCAGATCTTCTACCTCACGATTGATCTTTGAGATGACAAACTCCATTGCATCACGACCCTGCAAAACCACAAAGTGATACCCACTGTAACCATTCCCAAGTTCTGCAGATGTTCTACAGCCAGTACACAGTGATCCAGTGGTCTACAGGACAAGCTTTTGCATACAAGATCTAATTTACATAATAGAATACTAATAGTTTAATACAAATTTGCTAACCATGAAGATGATTTATATATTGCCAGAGCAAAGACAAAGGAGTGTTTCTCAATTAAAGAGACAAATAACTCTAATACATATTTTGTTCTAAACTGAGAATAAAGTCAGAAACGTTTCTTTTCCCATGTAAAATACAGTAATCAGCAGGAAGCCATCAGGACTACACATAGCAGTATCTGTATGTAATATACCTATTTTCACTAATCATCCTCATCCATAACAACTGCCAACATGTAGACATGGAGCACCAAGCACATGCATGTTAGAAGAAAAGATAAAAAAAAATAACAAAAGAATACTAATATATACAACAAGTAACATAAATCCGGTCAACAAATATTCTTTCTTATTCTGATTGTCAAATTAAAGATTGTAATATGAAAACCTACTTTCTGAGTAAAAGAAATGAGGAAATAATATTTTTTTTACTGTAAAATAATGACAACTTTGATTACAACAATAATATCAAATTGGAGAAGCATCCAGACAGCACTGAAGCATCAAAAAATTATGAGAAAAATCTACATGTTGAATCCAATGTGAGCATGTTCGATTTACAAAGACATAAGACGCACATCATTTGTAAATGGTAATCCTCATAAATTTTCCATCACCACATACACAGATTAAAATTGTAAATGTTAAATCTAACGTGTTCCTAACAAGCATGACTTACAAACATCACCACACCACCACCTACCTTGAAGGAATTGTTGGAGATGCTATTGAGGAGGTAGTTCTCCATGTAGGAAGTAAGAGGGACACCCTTGACAGTGATGATGGTTTCCTGCCGCAGTACAGTGTTTTCACTATTGTTGGGGTCTGGAGAGTAAACTAGCCGCTCGTCCATGCTCACTGTACTTGCAAAGGTCAGCTGCTCATCAGAAAGGAAAAGAAATAGATTTCAAATATACATACATAGGAATTACTTTATATAAATAACTTTGGACTTATTGGTGAAATATTTAAATTCCTAGAAAGTAGGCTGATAGAGAAGAAGCAGAATCCAAAAAAGTAAAAAATACATACACAAAAGCAAAACAAAAATAATGACAATGGGCAATGCTGCAATACAAAGATGTGATGTTTGGTCATGTAGGTATAGTATTCAAGATGGATGGAATACTCACATTTCTAGTGCGCATGGTCATGGTTCTCTCCTCTGGGTTCACCTCGGAGTGTTCGTACCCATAGCAAACTCGGTCAGCACCCAGAATCTGTGGCACAAGTGATTACAGATCAAAAAAAAGGAAAGTGGATGGCAGAGATGAGTAGAGACAATTCTCTTCTCAAACAGTGAAGCATTACATCCTTCTTGTCCAATAATCAAAAAGAATACATTAATAAAAAAATAAAAAAACAGGTAGCTACTATAATACAATACACAAGTATGAAAAAACACTATATCATACTCAATTATGAAATTTCTCCATAAAAACAGAGAAAGAGAGAGTCTAGCCAAGATTATCCCAGAGTTAAAAGTCTAACATGAGAGGAAAATTACTAGAAAATAAAGTACAAACACTAGAACAAAGAAAATAGAAGACTTCATTACAAGATAACAACACAACCCTAAACATTATCAGAGAAATCATATAAAAGATTTAGTATTTCAAGGTTACCAAAACAAATGACAAATGACAGATAGTAGGGATAGAAGTGTGAATAACTCACAGTTTGTGCCCAGTTTGGCAGGCCCCATCTGGAGCTGATGAGACGGTGAGTGTGCAGCACACCGTTCATCACATGGCGCTCTATCACATCTGTCCCCACCACCGCCGGGTTGTGGGGGTTGGGGTACTTGCGCCACACAGCCTGAGTTACTGTTTCCCAGGGGTGGCTGTGGCAGGGATACAAAAAAAAAAAAATTGTTAATATCAAATCAACAATTCATTACATGTGAACTGAAATTAAAGAATGTACAATCTACATTTTCCAAAAATAATGCAAACAAAATAATTTTAACCATAATCTTTATATACAAATGAAATACATACTACATCTTTGGAAATAAAACTCTCATAAACTGTAAGTATCTGAAAAAAAAAAAAATTGCATTTACTGTAATAATAACAAAAAATCTGCAACTGATCCTGATTTACAAATTAACTAAAATCAGAAAAATCAATTTAATAAAATGTGATTCACTTATGCCTTAATAGTTTTATTATTAATTAAATCACAACATTATAGCATCTTTACATATGTAGGTAAAGAGCTTTTTCCATCCTGGCAAAGTGACTGCAGCGTGAAGCAGCAGCAAGTGCATTGACATTGTTTTTTTTCATGTTTCATGTTTTATTGTTTTAGGTGCACTTAGTAGATGGTGTTACCCAACAGCTAGCCTTGAAAGTAAGTTTTTTGTTGTCAACAAAGACTGGTAACCTTATCAATATCAAGTTTTTTTTTAAGTGAATGTTTAATACTATCAGTTATCAGGCCTAGTATTATTCCCACCATAATCAGTGAAAGAAACATATAAAGGTTATATATATATATATATATATATATATATATATATATATATATATATATATATATATATATATATATATATATATTTTTTTTTTTTTTTTTTTTTTTAATAAACTAATAAACATTCATAATCATTATCATCATGAGCAATAAGGACCACCAGTACCTCAATCTAATTTTCAAAAAAACACCAAGGGCAAAAAATTAGTACATTACAAGGCATAACTTGGTAATATGATATCCAACAAGTTCCCTTCTGATTTCACTTCATAGTCAATCTATTCACAAATAATTTACCACACTGCAAATGAGAAATTTACTAAAGATCCAGCCAAGCTTCACCTCCTTGACCCTCTGTTAATGGCAGCTAGGTATTACCCCTTGACCCACTTTGATGGTATGAGCTTCCTTATCTCAGGAGTAAGTGTAATATTGCATACCAGTAAAGCATGGGAATGAGGAAAGACAGCTTACAAGCTAATCACCAACAGATAGGAGCTGAATGGATCAGACTAATAATGTCAAGACTAAAATGTTTAGACATGGCTTAAGAGAATTAGGGTCAGTTAAGATTACGGTGCTGGATTTTCCCGGACATGTCCGGAATTCAGATAACGAAATCTGCATCCAGGGGGATTTTTGAAAATCCCTCAAATGTCCGGAATTTCACCTTCCATCAGTAACCATTAAAAAATCACATTTATCAAATTTCCTTGGGTTGAAATGATGGGAGAGAGAGGGAGGGGTTCACTGAGTGGCAGCTGCTTTTGTTTGGTTTTGGCCAAGACTCTGACGTGTATGGGTCCTGTATGAAGTCGGTGCTTGCAGCCTTCCCAATGCTGCCTCACGTTGCGCCCCAGTCTTTCACCAGCTCTGATAGGGGTCAGCTTGGATTAGTTTGCGGCCTTGTGATCTTGTCATTACAACTATTACTTGTTCTTGTCAGGATGCCCAAACGAAAGTGTAAATTCACTGCAGAAATGCAGAACAAACTCCCGTGCTTCAAAAAAGGCAGGGATGAGTGGGAAGCTGAGTGTTTGGTGTGTAAACCAGGAACATTTGTCTCACTGGCACATAAAGGCATTAATGACTTACAGTCACATGATTATCAGCCATATGCAAAGGTAAGTAAGTTGAGTTTCTTTTAATTAATTTACATGTTTTCCAGTATCATATCAGGACCATAATCAGGTGTTAGTGAAGATGTCCGGAATTTTGATAGTTCATATATGGCAACCCTAGATAAGATGAAAAATATACAAATAAAAAAAATTAGTAAAGGTCTTTTCGTAAATCTTTAAAACAGGACCTCCTCTCTAATCCGTGCAATAATAACACAAAATGATGAGTAGTTAATGGAGAACACATACCTTGCGGTCTTGTTTGGGGGTCACACACGGTTATGTCACATTGCCTCACTGAAATTAGAGACGTCACTCGGAGTCTAAGTCCAAATAGTAAACATTGCTATTGTCTATTGTATATATCTGGGGTTTGTGGGTAACAGGAAGTGACTGTCTGTTTGTTCACATCCTGGGTTTGTGGGTAACTGCTGAATAGGATTCTTATTGTGTCTATAGTTCTTTTGTCCAATGACGTACCACCACCTCTTAACACCACAAGCTGCGCCAATGGGAATTTGCTATATGTATTCGTAGGCGGGGCACAGCTGGGCAGACAGGTGCACAGAGATCTGTGTGCGCAGTTGAGCCATGGTCACCAGTGATATTAGTTGTAAAGGTTGCGAATTTGATTACTGGGAAATCATCGCTCCTGCGATGCAAGTCAGTGTACAGTCGAGAAGAGAACCAGCCAGGATCTTCATCCTTTCGTTAAGGTATTGTGAGGAGGGGTATTGGTAGAGGCAGGGCATATTGTGTGAAGCTATAAGAGAACCGGTGTGGGGGGGAAAGAAGCTGCCCCAAAGCAAGGATACAGTAAGTTAGGTTTATGTTAGGGTTAGGTTAGTGTTGCAGGGGGCTTCCAGGGGGCGCAGCCCCCCCCAGCTAGGCTAGGCTAGGTTTATGTTAGGGTTAGGTTAGTGCTGCAGGGGGGGGTGGTGTCCGTGGGGGCGCAGCCCCCCCGGCTAGGTTAGGTTACGTTAGTTTAGGTTTATGTTAGGGTTAGGTTAGTGTTGTAGGGGAGGTCCAGGGGGCACAGCCCCCCCCCAGTTAGGTTAGATTTTTGTCCTTAGATTTTTTTGGATCGCCATATCTAACCTCTTGACTCCCCCACCAAAACCCCCGATTCCCCATGTGCCCCCAAGCTTGTTGGGGGGAAGGGGGTTAATAGAAAAGAATATGTAAGGAGTTGCTGTTCTATAGATTTCCCGGTCTTTTTATAGCTGAAGAAAACTTAGAAATAATTCATAGTGGACCTCTTGTCTGTACTACAGAGAGACTGTCAGGAATTATGCAGCAGTCTGACTAGCTGCCACAGGATGAATAAGACTAATATATGCAAATAAAAAGGGTACTACAATTTTTCATCAAACCATAAAATTGGACATAAGACACTTCATCCCCTAAAAACAAATGGCTTCTATAAGAAAAAAAATTATATTGAGAGACTAATGAGAAATGGCTTGTGTAACACATGGTATTATATCTGTGCAACCTAAATACCCAGATAACCAGTGGCAAGGGACAGGTGTCCTCACTATAGATAGGTCAGTCACTGAAGTGACACACATACCTGTCACGCCAAGTCTTACATTACTTTACTCATCACTCACATTATAAGGGCTTAACTAAGGCTACAAATGTTAAAAGGACACATAAACAAACTCCATAGTTGCTTCCTTAGTGAAGGTAGAAATATGATGGACACCAAACTGATCCCAGGTGCAGTGATCATTGCCTACATCACGAAGAAATCTGGGTCAGGAAGTAAGGTATCCAAGCCCCGCGGGAAGGACATAGCCGTGACCCCACACCTACCGCAGCAGCCTTCAAACGACCTCGCCTTGAAACCTCAAACAATACTCTTAGCATACCCCTAATGGTCATGGGTTTCCTTTTTATCGTCTCCTACTTGCTGTTATTCCTACTACTTGTTTTCCTTATAGCTGTATGTTTTTAGTATTACAAAACCCATTATTTCAATATCTATGAGGCTGAACACGAGCCAGGCAAACATGAAAATAACAAATGCACTCACACGCCATAGTTCCTCCATAAAAAAGGGAATTATGAAATCAAATGTATGTGTTATGTATATACAGTGCTGAGTACACATTTAGGCGGTGGCTCACGCATTGTATAGTGCTGTAGAAAACAAAACCTTTCTGGAAGTTTCTCTACCTCAGTATACTTTCACAAATGCGATCTCTCACTATGTTCTTTATCCCTCTTAACATTCTTTGTCGTGTGTGTGCAAGTGTACGAGTGTGTGTGCCAAGTTAATGAAAGCCAAGGGAGTACAGCAAGGCCAAGAATACTGAGGTTCACGTGCGTCAGTGATGATGTAACCTTGAGTCGCCAGACACTATCCACCCACCCTACCCTCCCTACTACCCCTCCGTCCTTCACATTAACTACACACCACTACAACAGTTACTCCCCACACTTCTCATTCTTCCTCACCTACTCCTCAGCATTGCTTGTCATTTGCCTTCTCCAGTCTCCGGTCAGCTGAGGTGGTGATACAGTCGGTTTGAAGGTCTAGGGTCTATTTCTATGCTAACTCACCTGAATATGTGTTCCGATGTCCAAATCTTCATGTTGGATGAATTATGTGAGTCGTGTAGGTGAGTCAGGCAGCGAAATGATGGTAGTGAAAGAGGTCTCGATAATGCCTCTCCCCCCGGCGACGCTCAGCAGCTGACTGACTCGCAGCCGGTGAGGTGTTGACGCAATCTCAGCCAAAAGTTGCTAGATTCTTCATATAACTCATTTATCATTATTTATCATCTATTTTTGGCTTTATCTATCGTATTTCGGTGTATCTTTCATTTTTTACGCATTCCTTATTATCTAATCTCATTCAACAACCCTACTTCTTGCCTGTTTGCTTGTACGGTACCTATTGTATGCACATTCATTACATTTTCTTTTCTTTTTACTTAGATGATCAGTAATATATGACTACTAATAGCTAACGAGTAGATAATCTAAAGTTACTTTGTTGTTTATTTATACTGATAATACTTTGATGATGTATATGATTATTCTTTTTGTTATCACTTTCTGCATTATCCTTTCATTACTCCTAAGATTCCCTTGACAAATAAAATATCGCGTGATTGATGATCATAGAACAACCATGCAATGTGTTAGGGTAGATCAATGTTACTATTGACTGGTGTGCAGTGTATGTTCTTTACATTAGCAAAAATAACATTTAAAGATAAAGATACAGCTAGAATGTGGCAGTATTTCCTTCTTCCTCTTCTTACTTGGAAGTTTTCAAGCAGCACATTTCCACTTAATTTTATTTGGATGGCCACTTTTTTTATTTGTACCTTTAGGTGATGAGTTACAACGTCTGAAAGTTGAAATCAAGCATCTAAAAATAATTACATATAGAACAAACTGTAGTTTCCGTCGGTCTTCTAACTGTGACATATGGAAAATTTTCCCTGACAACTTATGACTCTTGCGTCACAGTGACGTCACGGAGAGGGAGGAGGAGGAGGAGGAGGAGGAGGAGGAGGAGGAGGAGGAGGAGGAGGAGGAGAAGAGAGAGAGAGAGAGAGAGAGAGAGAGAGAGAGAGAGAGAGAGAGAGAGAGAGAGAGAGAGACTTACCTGTAACTTGCTTTCTGTTCTTAATTACTACCAAGAACACATTCAACTCTGATTCTCAAAACTAACCTTTTTTTTTTTTTTTACAATAAGAGCGAGTATAGTATCTCTGTCAAGTGACGATAAGAATTATTAGAGTATTGTAATGAAATAAAAACCTGGCTGGGAATATTGCAAAGGAATCATTGAGCAGCGACTCCGCGAGGCCGAGAGAAAACTTAAGGAATGGAGAAATTAAGTAGATTTTGCTTATTATTGTAGGTGGCTGGAACAGAAGGGGAGCTGACTATATGTGTGTACGAGAAATCTTTGTCCTGCAGTGAAATACTGGACATAGTGGACAACCCTCCGTGCACTCAGTGTCTCAGTGATTGTGGTAGTGGAGGTGGTGCATGGTGGTATAGTGATGTTGATGAGAATAAATGTACGCATTATCAGTAGTGGCTATGTAGCTATTTAATAAAATAATGACTATTCTAACTGTTTGGAGCTGCTTATGCAAGGGATCACACACTAAAAATGAGAGAGAGAGAGAGAGAGAGAGAGAGAGAGAGAGAGAGAGAGAGATGGAAAAAAGGACACTTGTACTGTTTCTCCCCCAAAAAATCAAACAAACAGCTGAGATATAGAAGGTGGCTATTTCTAACATTTTCTACAAGATAACATTAAGAATATAGCCCTTGAGCAGCATATATTTATCGATTATTGCGCAACCGTTCTTCGTTGCGATATCCCATCGGGGAGGTCTGTCAGTCTGCTGTTTGGTAATGAATAGACTCTTAGGTAGACAAAATACGCAATCATATGTCCAAAGGTCTTCTTTTCACTAGCGATTATAGCAAATCCACTTTTCCCCTATCAAATTCTTCCAATATATTCTATTCATAAGTCTTTTTTTTTTAGTGTCTTAGTTTTTATGTACTTCCTTCACTAGCGTTTATTTTCCTTACAAGAGGAGTTAGCAAATATCGAGCCATGTAGCATAACGCGGAAGTAAAAACAGTGTGGCAGCAGTTACATAGTGAAGACGCGAGGACAGACAAAGGTTAGCCGTGCAATGCAGCGCGCTGGATTCATAATGAAGGGCCTTCTGCACACACACCTCACTATACACTCTCGTGAATGGCTTATATAGCTCCCTGTTTACACCTCACTTAGTGCACGGTAGCAGAACGACATGATTTTTCCATGCATATCCTATAATAACCTTTTATAATCTTAACTGGTCACTCCTTGTTCAATCAATTAATATCTTTACCACAACCGTTTTCAATACAATTTGTATAGAGGTACATAAACTTTGTTTCGTTACTGTTAAACTTTCACGCATACTGTGCATAGCCCCACACACACACACACACACACACATATATATATATATATATATATATATATATATATATATATATATATATATATATATATATATATATATATATCTTTAGCTAATTTTGGTGTCTTTCTCTTTACTATCTTAGCTTTCTCAGAAGTATAATACTAGAATTGTACGGTGTCCACCATAAGGTTAGTTCACGTAATCAGTTGGTCTGCCAGTATATTCCAACCCTCTTAGTGTTAACGTGATACCTCACATTGATATAGACTATATTATAGTTCTTATGTATGAGAGAGAGAGAGAGAGAGAGAGAGAGAGAGAGAGAGAGAGATTGTTTCCAAGATGTATTAAGATCATTTGCCATAAGCATTCAAACGACAAACACCTCTATCTATAACTTACTTGAACATACGAACTCACACACACACACACACACACACACACACAAATAGAAGAGTAAGGAAAGCTGCAATTTAAGAAGCCGACAGCTTTAGACATGTACGTTTACTTGACAGTTCCTATACTGAGTGTAGTGTATGCAGTAAAGCTGACTGAATATAAACGTGTCTCCCGAATAGCAGTATACGTTAGCACCGTGTGAACTAAGGTAAAGAAAATATTCTCTTTCCCAGTACTGCTGTGAACCTTGCTTATTTTAAAAGTAGGGCTCGATCTTACACACGAACTCGAGTGGTCCGTCCGACATCCTCTGAACCTTGAAACTGGTTGCTGCCATATCCGAGTCTCGTGAGGGAGAGGTGACGTCAGCCACACCTTATACTTGAACATCACGTGGACGCAGAAGGTGAAGGCCGGCAAGTGCACCTTCCTCCCCCGCCAAGCGTTACGTAACAATTCCTCTATTATCTTATCCTAGTACTAGCAGACAACACGCATTTGATTTAGATCTAGTATGTGGTAATGCTACCTAATACAAATTTAGGATGGTAAGACAAGGGAATGCTTAATGATCTAAAATAACAAACGGTACCTACATGGTATATCAATGAAAGACCGTGTGGTTAGATGGATATGGTTGCATATCGCGCTTGCTCGCTCCTCTGAGTGTTCATGAAAGTGCATGAGATCGCGACCTGTTGCTATTCATGATTGTGAATATACCCACTGTTTATATAACGAATTATAAAGATAAGAAAAAATTGGTAAGCGAAGACTGAGATGAAGTGTTACGTATCCCGAGAGAGAGAGAGAGAGAGAGACTCTCATTACTACTACCATTTACTATGTCTAATTTGGGAGCCCTTTCCTGGGCATAGCATAGGCTAGTGCCCCGGGCGCGTGTTCTGCTCCACTGCCAGTTACATAATAAGGCGGCGGCTGCCAACTGCCTGCCTGGTTGTGACCTTGAATGTTATAAATCAAGCAACTTGTGAAGAGACTGTGAATAGCAAACTTTCACTTCGAAACGGAGTTACTATTGGTAGTTATTAGCATTATTATTAAGATATTGCACATATAGAGTTTTTTTTACAATTGAAGTATGCTCTTATGCTCATCATGGTATCATTATTATTACTTTCTTTTTACCATAGCTATTGCCACGCCCCCGCTACATTTACTATCATTGATCATTACTACTATTACTACCACTACTACTACTGCTAGTAAATGTATTTCTGTTACTGCTACATACCTATACTACAACTACTACTACCACCAAAAGAAACTTTTTATTTTGTATGGTATATCACTGCCATGGTAAGAAAAAAAAAAAAAAAAAAAAAAATCAATCCCACATTACCCCATTTTAGAAATGCCCATTACTTGTGAAATGAGTCAGGGAAAGCCATATCACTCTCCATGCTGAAGCTTAAAACTCATCTGAGAATCTGAGATACTTTCAGTAGGGTTTGCCCTGGTTTACTCTTTGGAGTGTGGAACATGTTAAAGTTATTGCAAATAACTTTCATCCTACTGCAGTGTAGACTAGAGTGTACGACGAATGACCACTGAATCTAACTTCATTCAGACAAGGGTCCTGCACACCATTAAACAATCTTGTGCTGTCATTATCCCTTCCCCTGGCAGTACCATGAGTCAGATTCCTGGCACAGGGAAAGAGGTGGGGAAAGGAACATGGCAGTCTCCCAGCTGGACCTGAAGTGCTATTTAGTTGCACTTGTGCGGGAAGGGGAAAGGAGGAGACTGGAGCTATTTACATAGTCATATATATTATCCTTGTTTCACTGTTAGTCTTCTTGCATTTTTTTAGTACTGCATGTAACTTTACTCTTTTAATGAAATACTTTTTTCTAAAATAATATTTTCTTCCTTGTCTTTTCATTTACTTCCAACATGTGCAGTAAATAGATATTTGTACTGAATGATACTACTGTTACTGAAAAAAAAAAAACTACAAATTACAATGCGAACAAGTTTTTACACCAAGTTATTATGTGTAATTTTAAGAACTGCCAGGTGTGAACCTGATGGCTTCTTGCAGCCTCCCTTATTTTCTTATGTTATCTGGTTTGGAGTCCATACACATTATTTGAATCTTCTTACTCAACATACAATATTACATCTATCCTAGCCACAGGTCTACATAAGGAAACACAGCTCATTGTATCAATACATTATTGATTAAAACATACAAAAATAATATCAGTCTTGTAATAATAAACTACTTCAACACTAAATAGGGAGATAAATTAATATCACAGTATCTGCATGAAAAAAAGAAAGAAAAAAAAAAAAAGAACAACTTTAAGAGTTGTGGAATGTCGACAGGGCAGTGCAGGGCAGGACAGGGAGGGGTGCAATGTACTCTCTCTATTCCCTCCTATGGGCACCACATAAGGTCCAATAAAGGGCAAACCTGCACAAGACTTGGTGTCCAGGAGAATACCTAGGTACAAATCTCCTCCTTGACCAAATTATAATAATTTTTATAGTTGATATTTTCTTTCATATCTGCTATACCATTCCAACACACACACACACACACACACACACACACACACACACACTCTCTCACACACTCACTCTCACTCTCTAATAAATAACTAAATAAATAAAGCTGCATCATATACCAATAGTGCCTTGATTTTGAGGTAATATGGTTTCTGAAAAAAGTAGTAACCGGTTTTGGAAATAAGCAGTCCTGAGGTACAATGATTGCACATCATCAAGGCTGTGCTGTTACAAGTATGTGGTATGAGGCCCCAGTGCTAATTTGCTGCTATTTAGCACTTGTGACTCACATGACGATCTCTGAAGACCCACCCTCCCATGCCTCCCACCTACCCACACCCCAACTTAATGCTACAATGACAGGATGGTCTTTGGTTTAATGAGCTTATTGGCAGTCTTGGTAGACCTTGCTGTCCCATGCAAAAGCTGACTGCTACGCCACACATCTTCTTCAGAGTAATAGTACACCAAGTTGCTTGAGTTTGGACTGATCAGACTGAACACATCCTTAGCTGAAAGTACAGTCTCTGAACCCCACGAGTTGACTGTGTCACATATGAGCTGTGTCACACTATTTCCTACTGCCTCAGCCACACCTGCACCATGACCTGGCTCGGAGAACACCCAGCGCACCTCCAAATCACTACGCCGGGTATATTCCAGAACAGCACTAAGGTCTGTCTTAGGGTCTACTAGCAGGGTGAGACAACGCACTCCTTGCTGGATCAGGCGAGCCAACAATGGCTCCAGGCTTGCACACACAGCTGCTGCACGTTGATCACGACAACCCGACACAGCAATGAAACCAAGGGAATCTGCATGAGACCAAAGATAACCACACTGTAAACTGACAACTTGCTGCAAGGCTGGTGCTCCATCAGCACCTAAGGCATGGAGGATGATAAGGGGTGACCACTCTGCCTGCAGCACAGCATGCTGTGGTGATTGTTCTGCCTCACACTTAGCCCTTAAGGTAGCTTCATACTGATGAGAGGCCCGTTTCAAGTGGAGACGCAGCAAGTCCAGCTCCCCTTCTAGTTGGGTAACTACCTCCCTCAGTGGACGTGTTAGTGTCTTTTTCTGAGGTTGTGGGACACAGCTGCCTCCAGCCATTCCTATGAACCACTCACTGTACATGAGCTGGGAAGATGACCGTGCTTTGAGTGCCTGTACACTGGCCAGGAACTCCTTGAAAGTGTCTTCAGAGCTGAAAGCCACCTCTTCCAGGTGAGTGTTGAGGGGCAGGAGCCGTCGTCGCACCAGACTCTCAACTTTCAATTCTGGGTTCTGGCAGATAAGGCATACACAAATCTCCAGCTCCTCACCAATCCGCTGTGCCATTTGGGGTGGAAGGTGCTGCTGAAAGGTCTCCAAAGAGCATGGCTGACAGCAGTAAGCCATGAACCGTTTGTGCAGCAATGGCAGGTAATGGAGGAAGTGTCTTGTGCCATGTCTGGTGGTTCGTGAAACATCATCCCTCAACACAAACTCCCGCACTAGAGTCTGGAGTTCTGTCTTGCCAGCAGAAGGAGTGGGGATGCAGATGGCCTGCACATGAGGGCTGTTCTCTCCTAGTCTATAGTCATCACTGTGATTTAAAGTGACTACTTTTTTCAAGGTATCACTATGTGTATCCTCATTTTTCCTCTTCAGTCTTGTAGAGGAAAGTGTGGCAGTAACAACTTGCTTTGGTCTGCTTCTGCTCCTAGTGACAGGGGGAGATGGCTTTGGCTGTGTTATGCCCTCCCCTTCCTCCCTCTTTACTTCCTCAATTCCCTTTGAAAAACCCTACCTTCACTGCTGACCTTAGCTGCCATGCTGCATCTCAGTGCCTTCCACAATGCCTTGCTTCGCTTCTGCTCACGCTGCAGTTTATTTCTTAGCATCTGGATGGTTCTTCTCTGTGCCCTTACCAGTGCCTTCAGTCTAGGTCCCCTCATGGTTCTATGCTGTTGCTGCTGGTGCCTTCCAGATGTATTCCTCTGGCTCTTAGGTGGAGTCTGGCACTGAGTGGGACATGTTTCTTGTTCAATCAACATGCAGGTTGGTGGACATTTTGGCTGTGAGGAATGACAACTTGCTGACACCAGAGTGAGTGATGGGTCCATTTCTTCCTGTTTGGAAAAAAAATATTAAGAAATGCAGCTTTCATGGGCAAATATGTATAAGAGCAAAATTGTCTGAAGATGCATGAACTAACAAAATTGTCTTAAGATGCATGAACTAATTTGCTTACCTGGGATGGAGGATTTGAAGACTCCTGCTTTACTTCAGCCTCTATGTATGTGTGGGTGGTGGCATACTGAGAGGTAGTAGTAGTTGTAGAGACAGCTGTGGTTGTAGTTGTAATAGTGACAGTGGTGGTTGTGGCAGTGATGACTCTAAAATCTTCTCTGAGGTGTCCAGCTGGATCAAATGTGGAGGTGTCTGTAGCAATGGGTTCTTGTGTTTTAGAGGGAGAGCAATCAGCATTGTCCTTAGGCATCAAGGCTGCAGGAGGAATGAATTCATTTGGCCTTGTCATCATCTCAGTAAGTGAAGTGCAGCTGGATAGAATTGTTCTGGCGTCAATAGGGGAGGACACATGCTCTGTAGTGTGCAGTACCTCCTCTTTTACTTCTTCATGAGTTCTATGAGGTACAAGTGGTTTGAGGGAAGACTCAGGTGAGGGAGGTGATCTTTGACATATGGTAGAGGAAATGAAGGTACAGGGTGGGGTTGTGGTGGATGAGTTGCTTGTGCTTAGGGATCCTGCATTGGTGTTTGGCAAAGATGATGGAGGTTTCCATCTGCTGTTCTGACAAAGGCAAGAGGTTGAGGGACTCCCATTTATGTGACATTGAGTGTTTTGCTCCTGTGTTGTGAGTACAGTGGTGGCTTCTGGAGAGGTAGAGGACTTTGTTGCTGGCAATCTGGACTGAGGACAGGAGGGGGAAAGAGAGAAAGTAGAGCAAACATTTTCATCCTGTGCAGTGATAGAGGATGGGAGACTAGAATCACAGATAGGCAAGGTTTTGTCTTCAAAAACTGAATCCTGAGACAACAGACCATCATTCTCTTCTCTGAGATTTTCTTTTCCCTGACTGGCTGGAATGATGAGGGGTGGCACCAACTCAGAGGGTGTGGAAGATTGCCATGAGGTGGACTGATCTGCAAAATTGTTTCTCTCAGTGTCCTGTGAACTAGGGTGATCTAGAACAGGGTCAACTGGATTGTTCTGTGAAATAGGTGAACAAGTGTTCTCTTGGGTATCATAAGGGATAGGCTGACTGTGACTACCATCCTCTTGAATACATTGGGAGATGGACTGATCTTGGGTGTCGTTTCTTGATGTATTCTTTAATGTAGACTGAGTTTCTGTGCTGTCCTCCAGGAGACTCTGCAAGGTGTGTTGATCTTGAAAACCATCCTTTAGGTTACCATGTAAAGTGGCTTGAGCCTGAATACTACTTCCCAGGGTCTCCTGTGAAGAAACTTGACTAAGATTCTTGTTCTCTATGGTATCCTGTAGGATAGATTGATCTTGAAGGCCATCACTTGAAGAATTCTGTGACATGAGCTGATGATTAATATTCTCAGAGTTAACTTGTGAGATGGTGTGATCTAATGTATCATCTCCTGAGTCACACACATCATCCTTAGGAGTAACTGTATGCTCCTCTGCTTGATTCCATGCTGATTTGTTATCTAAATCAAGTAGCTGTTCAGCACAGTCAGTACATTCAAGATCAGATTTGTCTGAGCCATCACCAATCTTTGTTCCACTGTTTCCTGATGATTCCACTCCTTGTGATGTACAACAACTGGTCTTCTCAGGTATGGCAGTGATTTCCTCATCATGTGGAACATAAGTGCAAGCAGCAACAACTTTGGCAGGTGAAACAGGTTGCAAGAAGTTTTCTGTTATATTACTTTTACTTGTGTCTCCTTGATCAGTGGCTGCTAGAACATCTGAAGAACCAACAGGCTGGGCTTTGTGTGACAAGCCAAGGGCAATCAACTGAGATTCAGATGATGATGTAACAGCGTGTGTTAATCTTGCCACTGAGGAACTGTCAAGGGAAGTAGCCACAGTACTACATCCCTCATGCTGCTCCACTTGTGGCACAAGCCATCCAGATGCATTGTGAGTTGTGACTGGATGCACTTGCTCCAGCTGTGAACCAGCCAAAGAGGCAGGGCAGGGACGGGGCAGGATCTTACGACCCTGCATGGCAGCAGTGGAAGTCGGGGTATATAGGTCTTTTTCATGCACATTAAAGGGCCACGAGTAGGTTGAAACAGAAGCCATTTTTAATATAGGCATGCTTTTCTTTTTATTGGCTTTCAGTTCCCGTGGATTCCTGCGCAAGTATTTTCTCTTACCCCTAGGGAAGGAAGCAGATGGCTTCAAAGGCTGTATTGGTACCTTAAGCACTGTTCCATTGGGTGTGGTTCCAACAGACATGCCTTGCCTGGATGCTATATGGAGACCCATTACATCCTGACCTTTGGCTGAATGGTTTGTGTCAAGGCAGAGTGTGCTACTTTCTTTGAAAATTTGATTGGCTGAGCTTAGGTCATGGAAAGTCAACTCACTATTCTGAAGTTCAGTCTGAGTTGGAGCAGTTGATTGACTAGGGCAAAATGAAGTTGAACACATATGGGATAAAGGAGACCTCTTACCCACTGGAGAAACTTGGGGAACTGCTTGTGTGTCTCCAGGAGAGTGGCTAGAGTAATGGGGGACAGAAACTGCTTTATGGGATTCTGGAGCCAGAGTTGACAGGGCCTGAAAAGATGTCCCTCGAGAGCTCTGGGTATGGCCAGCAGATGACTGCAGTGTGTGAACCTGACAGAGAGTAGTAGCCTGTTTCTGTGGGGTGGATGGTGCCTGAGCTGGCAGAGAATGGATAGCTACAGCTTGGGACACAGTGATGGCAGGACCCTGCTGGACTTGCTGAAAAGCTAATCTCTGGGGGGATGTGCTGGAAGCTACAGTGTGGAGATGGTGAGGAGACTGCAAAGATGGTTCAGAAAGCTGCACTTTTTGAGATGGCTGGGGAGGAAGCATAGCCATGGCTCGGACATGCTGCACAGACACCACCTGGGAGGATCCAGAGAGAGAAGGCGGCTGGCCACTCACATTTAGGGTCTGGAGAGCAAGGCTGGTGGTTTGAGATGTTGATGGGTTAGGATTCTCAAACTGCTGTAAGGAGACCGTTTGCTGTGTACTTACAGGAGGAACAGGATGGAGTTGCTGCAAAGCAGGTAGAGCACTCTGCTGCTGGTGTTGCTGAAACACTGCACTAGCAGCAGGCCTCATAGCAGCCTTAAGAGGCCGTGGCAACAATTTTCGGACATGGCTGGCAGTGGTTGCATGCATGGATGGAGATGGGCTACTCTTTTTGACACTTGCCTCTGATAGTGGCAGTAGCGGAACTCTGGTACATGTTGTTGGAGGTCCAGCTGCCAGTTGGGGCAGCGTGGTAACTGTCTTTCTTGAACCTTTTGGAGGTACTGGCATCTTCTGAGGTGACAAGGGTACGCCCAACTGACTAATGCAGCTAGATGGGGGAGGAGACCTGAGCTGGGTTAAAGAAAGAGGCTGCAGGGGCATAAGCCCACTGTTTGTTCCAGAATTAATGGGCTGGAGGTGGCTCAGAGGTAAAGTCTGTGCAGCAGGAGGACAAGTTGTGAGGCTGGGGTTGAGCGGCTGCAGTTTCTGTTTTTGTGAAACTGGAGCCAGATTAGCTGGACTCAGCTGATGTGGCCATGGGAGGATCTTACGGCCAGAATTGGTGGCAGAAGGGGGCTGCAGTGTTGGTCTGACCATCACTTGTGCTTGAGGTGGTTTGCTCCTAGGTGTTAGAGGGAGAGAAAGAGGTGGTGGAGGAGGCTGGAGATGGGAGAGGGTGAGAGGCACCTGCATAGGGGAGGGGCGAGGCAGAATCTTCCTAGCAGTGGTGGTGCAAGAGTGAGTGTTGCCTCGGCTGCTCCGAAGAATTCTGGGTTTTCTGCCACGGCGAGCAGGCTGGCTATGTGCTGGTGGTGGCACAGTCTGGCCTTCCAGGACAAGGAGAGCACTTTCTGGTTCTAGCATCATGTCATCTTTTGGCTGCAAGAGAAAAAAAAATTGAAAACACACAGTAGAAGGAAAGGGAAACATGCAAGAAGTATGTGAATAGGAATGAGAGACTGTGTACTATTTCATGATGTCATAGTGTGTCTTCTTAATGTAGATATGTTAGAGACACTTTAGATTGAAGAGACTCAGTAGCTGGTCTACAAGGATTTGTGATAATCACTTCCAAGAATGTAATTACAATGTAATCAATTCATTGATCTTTCTCAGCATTAGGCAATTTACAAGAATATCATGATGTATTGAGAGACATGGACCAAGTCATGCAGCCCAATCAGACACCTTATGCCTATCTTGCCTAAATGCTGCATGGCATGGGAAGATTTGATTGTTTCACACTTACTACACGCTTGCTATCACCAAGACAATACTTACCAAGACCACCTCCTCATCACCCTCCTCCAGCTTAACCCGGCATACCTGAAACAAGCAAGAACTTAATTTACAATCTCTACAGGATGTACACAAGTTGAATGAAAGTCCTTTCATTTAAAACTTTATAATTTGCACTGTCCTGTCATCCAAATTCTTGAAAGTGGCTAAATAAAAAAAGGGAGGTCTTAACGTATCTATTTGCAAGCATTTCCAAAGGCAATAATGAATATCATCATTATTATTTCTAAGTAATATTATTATTATTACATCATATAATATAAAACACGAACATCAAACAGGAATAAACAGTGAGTGTGATGATGTAAACACAAAAGATTGAACACAAACACATCATCAATTGGGGAAAAAAAAAAAAAAAAGCTGATGCATTTAATGTGTAGCAATGATACAAATGTATGACACTGACCGTCTCATCCACATAGATGAACTCTGGCTCCTCCTTCACCTCCTTTTTGATTTTGAGGGCTGGAGGTCCAGGCCCAACAGTTGCTGGTGGGTCCATACTACCCAGCCTGAGGGATAACAGCAATGTACTTCACACAAATATTCCTGTGTTGGTGATGGTCATAGTAAAGGTCTTCACTAGGCCTTACTAGGGCAAAATTACATGTGGCCCTATCATAATTTCTATTTGGTTTTGCCTTTGAATTTGATTTTGAAAAGTCCATCAAAATATACATATAGATATCTTTTTTTTAGTTCTAAGGAATTACACTGTACAGTATTATAAGCTATGCCCACTTGACAACTGATAAACAAACCAGCAGAGTTGGCTGGCATGCTGGCCAAGGAAGAAGTGTCTTAAAAGTTCATTAGCAATGTATCCCTGACAGAGACTACTTCAGCTTTCATTATTTGCTCCTTGAAGTTTATGCTATTTAGGTGTGAATAATTGGTCTTACAGGCCTTGTGATATTGTCAGTCGAATAAAGGTAATCATATAGGGCCAATTCTTTGCTTTCTACAGATTGAAAGAAAGAGACAGGCAGATATATATTGGTTACTGCTAAATAAGGTCATTACATAAAAATAACAGGCTTAGAGTAATATGTTGTAATCTGGTTAAGACAACATTCCAAATCCAAAATGATCAAAATAGACTATAGTCTGTTCACCTAAGTCTGAGCTGTGAAGCCGAGCCTCATTTGAAAGGAGGCTGCTGATTGGCTGGCCCCCTCTCTCACTCACCTTGTGTTGAAAGGCTGCGTCACGAATGCTTTGTGGTACATGCTTTTGTTTTATGCGTTATATCTCATCTTATACACATAACAGACAGTTTCTGTTGGTACCGTTACACTCAACAGTAAATGCAGAAGCTTTAATACTCGGGGAAAACAATTAATAAGCAACTATAAAGAAGTTTTAGCGAGTTGAAGTGGAAAACTTTTCGCGACATCTTTATAACACGGTTTACTTATCATCATATCCTTTGGATATATTTAAAGGAATGCTGTTATAAATTATTGCATTTCATAAAAGAATGACTCCTGAACGGTATGCAATTTCTAAATTATAGTTAAAAGATAATGTAAGCGAATTACATAATTATTTATGAGACGGTGTCACTTGCGGTGACGGGCAAGTGACGGTGGGCAGCACGACCAGGAGGTGAGGATGGAGGTATGGTGAGAGCTGATCGGCTGGCACGCTCCCTGCTCAATGTGTTGAGAGGCTGTGTATTGACTGCTCTCGTGGTACATGTTTATGTTTTATTCCTTATATCTTGTCTCATGCACATGACAGATCATTTCTGTTGGTACCTTTAGCCTGAACAGTGAATGCGGAACTTTCGATACTCAAGGAAAAAATAGCAATATGCAACAATAAAGAAGTTTTGACGAGTTGAAGTGAAGGCTGCATTGCGATAACTTTATAACACAGTTTATTTATCATCATTTTCTGTGTATATATTATAAGGAATGCTGCTTTAAACTATTGCATTTCATCAAGGATGTCTCCTGAAGGTAATGCAACTATCAAATTATAGTTAGAAGATAATGTAAGCGAAATAGAGAATTATTTATGGGAAAGTATGACTCGCGAGGAAGGGCACGGAGGAGTGGTCGCGGTGGGAGCGTAATCCAGTTATAACTGGATCAAGGTGAACCAGCAGTGTGTCTTCACTGGCGGCACTCCGCAACGCCCTTCCTCGCGAGTCATACTTTCCCATAAATAATTCTCTATTTCGCTTACATTATCTTTTAACTATAATTTGGAAGTTGCATACCGTTCAGGAGACATTCTTTTATGAAATGCAATAATTTATAACAGCATTCCTTTAAATATATCCAAAGGATATGATGATAAGTAAACCGTGTTATAAAGATGTCGCGAAAAGTTTTCCACTTCAACTCGCTAAAACTTCTTTATAGTTGCTTATTAATTGGGTTTCTTTTTTTCCCCTAGTATCAAAACTTCTGCATTTACTGTTGAGTGTAACGGTACCAACAGAAACTGTCTGTTATGTGTATAAGATGAGATATAACGAATAAAACAAAAGCATGTACCACAAAGCATTCATGACGCAGCCTTTCAACACAAGGTGAGTGAGAGAGGGGGCCAGCCAATTAGCGGCCTCCTTTCAAATGAGGCTCGGCTTCACGGCTCAGACTAAAGTGAACAGACTATAGTAACACTTGCTTAATGGTAATCTACATGTGGACAGGGACGGTATTTGCTATAGGCAATGGGGGTGACTGCCCAGGGCGCAATCTATTTGAGGGTGCACGAGCATCCCTCAAAAAAGAAGAAGAAGAAAAAAAAAAAAAAAAAAAAAAAAAAAAAAAAAACCTTTCTACACTCATAATATTGCTAATTTCCATGTCAAGTTAGAGGAGTGCTCACTGGGGAGCTCCTACAATCACATCAACTTGCTGATGAGGCATGTATACAGGGTGTGTGTCAGAAGAAAAGACATGGGGGAGGAGGGCAGGGGATCAACTTGTGCCTGTTAGTCTCACTCTCAGGTGGGGTTTGGCAACGGATTTGAGTTTGGGTTTGGGTTGGTGTAGGGCGTCTGATGGAAGGTTCACCCAGGGCATAAAAGTAGCCGGGACTGTCTCTGCAAATGACAGTTATGAAATGAAATGTCAAAGCATATCTGTGCTGGTATTTTTACATTGTTTCTGTGTTTTAGGTACATTTCATCTGTTAGGTGTCCCTATTTATCCTAGTCTGTCTAAACAAACTGCAAATATTATAATATAATGGAAGGGGGAAGCTATGATGTAAACAGCAGGTCTAGCAGTTGTCCAAGGCCACAGGTCATTCACAGAGGCAACAGGGTGGTACCCTGCCTTTCCTCAGACTCTGCCACGTTAACATTCTATCCTGTATGTCACTTCTTCAGACCTGTTCTACTTCATCACCTGCACAAATACAAGCCACTTTTCAGAGTATATTAACATGAATTAACTGTATTAGTCATGACCTCACACAGCAGTATGGCATTGTACTAGAACACATTGATGTGTTGGAAGTTGTAGCCCAAGACAGTGAGGCCATTCAGAAACCTTCACCTCCCCTGTCAGAATGCTGCATGGCACTGGAAGGCTTCACTGTCCCACACTCATTGTAAGGTTAATTTTAACCAATTCACGCTACAGTTTTGATAATGATTGACACCTATGACTGACTTGTATGCAGATAATTCTGTGTACCCAAGATTTTATTGAAAATAATATCCACACATTGACTTCCTTGTTTCATTCAGTTAACATCTTTTCATTGCTAATAATGAATGGCTGTATTTTGCTCTGCCTCATTGTTCATCTATTCTCCTGGGAGTATAGCTTATAGCCAAGAGTAGCTGTAAGGTTTGTAAGCTCCCAAGAGACCTGTGTGAAAAGAATGCTTCAGAAAATGTTTGTATTTTAAGTAAAAAAGACTCCTTGTGTGAGATGAAGCAAGATGGCTTTCATTCAGGGCTGGATGAGAATTTCCAAAACAAATAAGCCAAAACTTCCACTGCCAGGCAAGGTGCTACTCTGAACTCTTATCAATACATTTCCGTTACTCTACAATCTGCTGCCTTAGCAAGATAGTTCAAATACTTGGAAGGACTAGACCTGCAGTTCTACATTTTACTTGTCTGGATGCCACAATAAAAATTAACTCTTTACTATCTACATAGGATGCAGCTTGTCCAGATAATACATTTCTCCCTTACCATGAACCCAAATCAGGCCATGCTTTATAAAATGTACTAAACACACACACATACACACAGATGGAGTAGAACTAGAGAAAGTAAAAAAGGAAAAGGACTTAAGAGTGACAATGGAAGAAAACAATCAACTGGTAAACCATATTGATAGAATTTTCAGAGACATAATTTGCTAAGGAAGATTGGATTAGCATTTCACTACATGGACAGAGAAATAATGAAGAAATTGATAAGTACTATAATTTGACCCAGATTGGAATATACAGGAGTCATGTGGACCCCCCTCATAAAAAGAAACACATAAAGAAGTTGGAGAGACTACAAAAAATGGCTACAAGAATGGTTTCATAATTTGAAGGGATGACATATGAGGAGAGACTAAAAGCTATGGATCTATCAACCCTGGAACAGAGAAGGGAGAGAGGGGATCTGATACAAGTTTATAAACTGATTAACAGAATGGATCAAGTGGATAATGAGAAACTGATCCTGAGAGAAGAATATGACATTCGAAGTACAAGATCGCATAGTAAAAACCTGAGGAAGGGAAGATGCCTGAAAGATGTTAAAAAATATAGTTTCCCGCAAAGATGTGTTGAGACTTGGAACAGTTTGAGTGAGGAAGTGGTGTTACCAAAGAGTGTGCAGAGCTTTAAAGAAAAATTGGATAAGTGTAGATATGGAGACGGGGCCACACGAGCATAAAGCCCAGGCCCTGTAAAACTACAACTAGGTAAATACACGCACAAGGCATATAAGAAATAGTGATTAATGGACTTGCCTTCAGTTAACTATGACCACACATCTTCTCCTCCATTATCACACGGTGTCCTTGCGTAGGGGATACTAGGGCACCGATGCCATGGTGCTGGAGTAGCTCAGATCCTCTATGTGTACTCTGAGGCTCCCTAAAGGTGAAGGATTCGTTGGTAAATGCGTGAGGGAGAGAGGAAGGAGAGACGGCTCACACCCGCCGCTTGTTTACACTGCTCGCCTCGCCAATGACCAGTTCGGGCGGCGCTGTTTCGCCACCCTCTATTTGTGCAGTTTGTAAAGTAGCGTTATGTATTACATTTCTTATACGTTTAATTTAGTGTGTTCTTTACTATATTTGTAGTTCATAATGTTTGCTCCCCACAGAAACAAGTTCGGATGGTAATGTTTGCAGGGCTAATAATGTGTGTAATGTGTATAACTCTACGGTAATGATGCAGTCTTTTTCACCATAAAATTTTTACTTTCGTTTGTCAGTGTTTGTTCCTGTGTTTTCCCCAGCAGGAATGGCTACGGCAGAAAAGTCGATATATTCCTGCCCTTGGATGATATACATTCATCCTTCTCGTCCTCATCACTTTTCTCACTTAGCCTGTTTCAGCTCCTTGTCTTTCCATTTCACTGGGTAGGAATCATCCTCTTGTACCCAACCTATGTTATGCCTACACACACATACTTGCATTACTTTCTTTTTTCTCAATCTTTCTGTTTTCATTCCATCTTAGTACCTATATAGGCTACTGCTTCTGATACCGCTTCACTAGTCTACACATGTACACTTAATTTCTTTGAATTTATGGTTGGGATGTCAGATTCTTCACATACAACACACGGTCGTAGAATGAGAAGTATATATATATATATATATATATATATATATATATATATATATATATATATATATATATATATATATATATAAATCAATAAATTGTAGATAAAGTAGAATAAAAATTCATTTCATCTCTCTCTCTCTCTCTCTCTCTCTCTCTCTCTCTTTAGGATGATGTGTAAATTCATAATGATGTGCAGAGAGAGAGAGAGAGAGAGAGAGAGAGAGAGAGAGCATAACTGTGTGACTGTCTAATATCTGGTTTCTGTGTGGTTCCTATGCCGTAAGTGATAATGTGGTATGGCTGAGATGGATGGGAGTGACTTGGTGTGGTATGAGTGTTGTGTGGTACGTAACCAAAATTGGCAACACTGGTAGCTGGTGTAACATGTGGCTGAAATCTTTGTTTGTGGTGTGGTTACATCATTGAGAGATCTCGAGATCATAGCTAGATACATAATTGGCCCTCGAAATGAATTTGAGTTTGAAACCCAATAGAGTGAATATACCATATATATATAGCAATCAGGGTGTCATGGCATACTGTATAGCATATATCCTATAGTGGAGGCATCAAATAAAAAAAAGAAATGGGAGACACCTGTATATTGTATGCTACAACTGACCTTTCGCCTTCTGGTGGGTAGATGAAGACGAGGCAAAGTTCACACAATTCAAATCGATGTTTTTATTCGAGGATTTTTTTTTTTTTTTTTCAGAAATAGAAAAATAAAATAATAAGATTACATATCGATCTACATTGAGTATTAGAAATAGAATCAAATAAATAGAATATATAACGGGTTAGTATTTTTTTTAAATGTGAACAGTATCTGAATCAATACATATTTTCCTTACAGTGATGCAGTTTGTGCGCCCATGAGTCTAAAAGTCAATCTGAATGGGTAAGGTTACATTGCGCCATCCTTTCGATTCTTTTTTCCCAGTAACTATCATAGCAGCTCATGTCTTTCTTTCTTATACAGGACCTGTTATGATCTAAGGGTATATCCATATAAAGTACGGATGATGTATTCCTCCATGTGAATATTGTTTCTTAAATACAAGTTGACATGTTACATTATCTTGCATAATGAACAATGTACTCAATAGATTTTTTTTTTAATGAAGAAATAGCACTGACCAAAAGCAACAAAACAATTAAAAAATCCCGCTGATGTGTCGGTCCAAAAAGATGTGACGAGGACCATAAAAAAATTAAGGATGGAATGGAAACTGTATTTGACATGATTACTGTGTGCTTACCTACATAATGTTATGACTTACGACTTAATGATACGCAGCGACGCTTTCACAGGTAATTAGTTATCTTGCAGCTAATCGAGTTAGATATAATTAATTATGAAATTGCTGTTTTGATACATAATCCCAGAGAGAGAGAGAGAGAGAGAGAGAGAGAGAGAGAGAGAGAGGAGCTACACTAACATGAGTAGCAGTTGCCATACCAGTAATTTTTTTTTTTTTTTTACGCAAGAGGGAGACTTGCCAAGGGCAACAATATGTGTGTGTGTGTGTGTGTGTGTGTGTGTATAATTATACATATACATATATATATATATATATATATATATATATATATATATATATATATATATATATATATATATATATATATCCACTGAAACTGCAAGTTCCCTAAAAGATTTTAGAGGAATTAGCCAAAAGATAGGGACGAATGTCTTGAAACCTCCCTCTTAAAAGAAGTTAAGTCGTAGGAAGGTAGAAATACAGAGGTAAGAATGATTAAGAATACTGGTTAACTTTTGCATTATAAAGTTGGAGAGAATAGGGATGGGAGGAAGAAGAAAACCTTGTGCAGCGAGGCCGCTGGAGGAAGGAAGGCACGCAGTTAACAAGATCAGTAGAGCAGTTAGCATGAAAATAGCTAAGATAAATGCATTAACATAAAAAATAAAGTAAAGAAGGCATTATACTCCTTTACTTACGCCCATCTCGAAATGCATGTCTGGAGAATGATTTCGAAGGACAATAATGATAACGTAAACAATGGACTACGTAGTTCATACCTATACTTTGCTTTTCTTCAGTAAAACCATGGGAATTGCTCAGTGTGTACCATCATTGGCCTCCTGAGGTTTAATTGTCTATCAGATTAAACATTGTCACAATATTATTGTAATGTGTACCTCAGTCATTCAACCATTCAATATCTAAAGAACCTAATCCCAAATGATGTGGCCATGACAGGGTTTTACACAACAGGCAATCGTTTTCCAAAAGCACTGTTGTAAAACATCTTTAAATAATCGCGAGTACAACAAGTTTTATTTACTTGCTCTTGGGAGTTACTAAACTAGAAAAATCATACATGCACCTTTTCTCATTATAACAGGAAAGGGTGTGTTCTTAGAAAATCTTTAATTTGTGTTAGCAATTTAATGAGCTGAAACCCTAAAGTAAAGAGCACTAAAATTAATGCCACTTATGAGTAAGATGAGAAGGTTTTATTCAGTGTTACCTGACTCAAATTTTGAAAGAAATAAAATGATACAAGGCAGTGTTTCTAATATATATAATTTTACATCACATTACTAGACACATTATAAGCTAAACCCATAAAGAAACATGAATTAAAACATAGTGAATGGTTAATAAGATACTGTAACACTGTCATGAGATAAACTTTATCAAATAATAGTAATAATAATAATAATAATAATAATAATAATAATAATAATAATAATAATAGTAATTAATGATACAAATAATAATAATAATAATAATAATAATAATAATAATAATAATAATAATAATAATAATAATAATAATAATAATAATAATAATAATTAATTATAAAAATAATAATAATGATAATAATAATAATAATAATAATAATAATAATAATAAAAATAATAATAACAATAATAATAATAATTAATAATAACAATTATTATTATAATAGTGATAATAATAATGATAATAATCATAATAATAATAATAATGATAATAATAATAATAATAATAATAATAATAATAATAATAATAATAATAACGATAATAGCAACCAATCAATAAATCACTTGCAATACTCTTTTGTAAGTCTTCTATAGGATCAGTTGCACTCACATTTCAACTCTCACATGAGTGGCTGTCTATTATTTCATAAACCAGATGATTTCATGTCTCCCACTGTTTTTCCATCACTTTCTAAGCCTTTGTAATCAACTCTCTTTTTCTTATGAAGAAGATTCATAACATCTCATACTGATGGGACACTGATTGCTTTAAGAATCCTTCTTAGAAACCTATATGTGCTTCACCCCTGCCTTTGTGTCATTACCATGTGCAAAAACTCAAGGACATTTGCAAACGTCCTCTTATTAATAACAAAATAATTAATAAATTTTCCAGTCTGGTTTATATCCTAATCCATGATGGTCTGCTTCAAATCTTACCATACTTTGTTTATCTCTGAGTGTTCATATTTATGTTTGTAAGGCTAAGCAAGTTTGTAATCTATAATCTGAAAATCACAAAATGCTTTCATGGAAAGCAGATTAAAATGCTGACTGACAGTTATCACTGAGTTACATAGAATGTCTGGTATCAGAAATAAGGAGGTGCTGAAAATACTATGTGTCTGGAAGCCAAACTGGTGCAATAGTGGAAAGATTGGAAAGAAACCTTTGCAAGTAAAATCAGTTGGGCAAGCTAGTACAGATCAGTGGTGGACTATGTGCTGCATCACTTCCAAATAATTGCTGGACCTCTTATCCTGCTGAAAGTAGGCTATGAATAATGATGATGTTCATGATGATTATGACAGTTTTGATAAAGGCTAATAAAACCTAAGGCAAAAGTTTCTAAAAACTGACACTGTTTATGTCAAGAAGTCAATGATGACAGCAGTACTGTCATGACAACTGTTGGTTACAGTGCACTAACTCAATGTAAAGAGCCAATGATCAGGACTCACACTTTTGGACCTTTAATCAAATAGAGTGGAAGCATAAATCATTGCTATATCTCTGAAAAAATTGCTATGAATGAAATTATTATGAGTAATGCTATGTATACATCCCAATACAGGTGTGCATGTAGGCCAATGGCAGCACCACCACTTGAAAGGCTTCACCTTGAACATTAAATCCCATTTCAGCACCATGTAAGCCTCCTATGCTTCAACCCCTTAGAGAATTGAAAGAATCTTCATCACCAGGCATAGCATAGCTACAACTGGCAGTGAATGACTGCCATCCCTAAGCTTCATCCCATGAACAACATGTTATACTAAATAGGAAACACAAAACAACAAGTGCTATGGACAGTTAATCCAGTTAACCAAGGCTTTGATATGATAACAGTTACCTCACATCACTAGGGTTATTACATCCAAACAACTCTTAAGTTGCTATGACAATATCAATGAATAAGAACACTTCACCAACAATCTGTCATACTAAGACTGCTTCCATATTAGTGTCCTGCATCAAAATACACAAGGGTTTCCTCAGCTGATTGTCATTCTTTCTTTCACTACCTGGCCCTCATGTATGATTCTTTAATTGTTTAGTTATTAAAGTTCCTCCATCTTCCTTTTATTACTTACACTTATCATGTATATCTCTGAGACTAATGTCTTAAACTCTTTCAGGTACTGTACCAGAGTTTTGTTTTTCCATATGGTAACATGATCAACTCCTTTGCTATTGTTTATTAACTTGCTTTTTCAACCTTGTGGTCAACATGAATAAGATACGTACAACCAGCATCAGCCATTTCTACCCATTCACTGAACAAGCAATGTGCAGGTTCGTCCTTTTCTGCACTTTGTATCATTACATATTGCCTCAGCTGTGACTTAACATCACAACATGATCAGTGGTACGAGCAGTCTTCTCCTCTCACTTCAAACAATTCTTCCCAGTTCTCACTCCATTAACAGAAGGAAAACTTAAAGTGGAAGCGTGTGCAATGTAAGCTGTTATTCACAAACCATGGAGAGTGAAAGATAGCAATGAAATATAATTATCTATCTACTATGTACAGTCCTCTCAGTAGATACACATGAGGTGTTGTTTCCTGGCTTTATCACATTCATTTTTCGTAGCAAGCTGTTTGGTGCTTTGAATATAACTATGTAATAATAATAATAATAATAATAATAATAATAATAATAATAATAATAATAATAATAATAATAATAATAATAATAATAATAATAATGATAATAATAATAATAATAATAATAATAATAATAATAATAATAATAATAATAATAATAATGAAAAAAAAAATAATAATAACAACAACAACAACAATTATAATGAACACTTAAAGCAAGCTACCATTCTTACTAAAACAATTGCTGACATAAATTTCTAAAACATATTCAGAGTGGAAGCAGTTTATAAGCTTGATTTTACATATATACATGTATAGACATTTATGCATTAATCAACATCTAAACATAAAACATGTCTACCCACAACAAAATCATGGGTTTTGTAACTATAATACATGGTTCGCACAGGATTAACAGAATCATTCTGAAATAATATGTGAATACACAAATGCTATGTCTCCTGATCTGCTGAAAAAAAGACCAAGTTTTCATAACGTATCTGGAAAAAAAATTATATATATATATATATATATATATATATATATATATATATATATATATATATATATATATATATATATATATATAATTATGTGGGCAAACAATGCATATCATATCTGGCTCAGTAATAGTTTTTGTTCATTATAAATTTTGTGTTTATTCTTGTGCTTCCCAAATCACTGCACCGCGCTAGAGTAGCAGTGAGATTATATAATGATTCTCTTTCTCTCTCTCTCTCTCTCTCTCTAGACGCTACGTGACACATATAGCTACTGCGGCGCCGTAAATCTCTCTCTCTCTCTCTCTCTCTCTCTCTCTCTCTCTCTCTTAAAAACTGCTAATGCTTGGAAATGGCTTAGATATAATATAAAATCTTTCTATAAGGCAGATATGAAAAGATATACACGAGGCTTCCTTCCCCTGCTCCTGGTGGCGATGATGGAAACGGGACGGACCAACGGAGAACCTTAAACAAGCGAACGCACACCCGAGGCTGCAATGTCTGGAGTCTTCAAGTGGCATCTGCGTCGAGACAACAAGAGCGGGGTGAGTGCAGGGCCTGGACGTCACCCCGCAACCACTCGCCGGAAGAGGGAAGCCCAGGGTCACGAGGCGGGGCGGGGCGTGAGGGCAGCCTGTGGCGCCTCATATTGACGGTCTGGCTTTCCGACTGTAATTCTTGGGGAAGTCGTCTTCAGGAATGGAGGGCGGCGACACCTACAGGAGGAGGGGCAGGAGGAGGAGAAGGATGAAAATGGGTTTTAGGTTTATCTCTACTTTATAGGCTATATATTACTCTCTGTCTTATCATCCTTGATGGGAATGTGGTTAGGTGTGTGTGTGTGTGAGAGAGAGAGAGAGAGAGAGAGAGAGAGAGAGAGAGAGAGAGAGAGAGAGAGAGAGAGAGAGAGAGAGAGAGAGAGAGAGAGAGAGAGAGATGGATGGATGGATGGATGGACTTAAGATTAGGCGCCGCAACAGAGAGAGAGAGAAAGAGAGAGAGAGAGAGAGAGAGAGAGAGAGAGAGAGAGAGAGAGAGACAGAGAGAGAGAGAGAGACAGAGAGAGAGACATGACTATCACCGTCTCCTAATGGCATCAACGTGACACTAGGGCCAGCATTGTTATCGCCGTGGACATTAATCGTCTTAATACTACTATCAATATCCTTGACATTACGGGGAATCAGTTCGCTAAGCTAGGGGTTCTCTTGTTATTAGTTCTTATCATTACTATTATTACTATCATTACCGGAAGCAATTTATCCTTTCTTTTTAAAACACAGGAACGCATCTTCAGAAATGACACTATATTCCTGTTTCTGCTGCATATCCATAGCCCATACATTGTCAAGCTCGATGAACTTTATAGGAGATGTTAGAGTCTACAGAAACCAATTGCAACTCTCAAACGCACTGGAGGGAATGGGTACAGTGCAGCCATGGAAACTGATCTGGTGGCGGAAAGAGAAGGCACGTAAAGCGGATAAGAAAACCAGTATTTTGACACGCTAGTTCTCTCGTAACAACTGTTTTCATAAGCTTCAGGAATAGCATCTCGAGTTCTTCTAGCTATTCCCCCACTGTTTTCTTCTCTTTTTTATGTCAAGGGACCGGCCACTGCCCACTAAGCTGCTCCGAAATAGCGAGAGAGAAAGAAAACCAAAAGCGATAATTAATTCAAGTGAGTTTTTCAGGAGTTTTGATGCTCTTTTCAAAACAATTCAAGGTGTAGGTACGAGGAAATACGGAAACAAGAAGACAGTTCCATGGCTTATCGGTAAAAGGAATGAAAAAATGGAAATATCAACTCCTGAATTGATATGATATGGCGGACTGAATATGGCTTAGAGTAAGACCGCGGGAGGAGAGGCATGTAGTAATCTAGTTTTGAAGACAAATAACTATGAAAATAATGAGAAGAAGTAGTAAGAGACATATTGCGCCAATGAGTAAGAGAATCATAATCGTCTGTTAGAAGGATGAAATCCATGATACGAATAGTTTTGATATCAGCCGAAACATAATCGTATTTAGATTATCAATAGAATTATGGAAGCTGCCTTGAAAGCTCCAGTAATTTTCAAAGATTGTTAGAAAACAGTCGAGATACATCGCTGAGATCTCTAAGGAAGCGGGCCCTGATACATATAGCTGGTGGGGAAAGGGATTTGAAGTACGTAGATGGAACCTTTTACCTAAGGAACCATAAAGGATCTGAAACTGTATGAGGAGAATTTAGTCATATGTTCGTAGTGATTTCTTATGTAAGTAGTTCCGAATGAATATTATTGCTATATACATCACCAATACATATAATAATAGTAAACTAAATAGCTAAACAAAACACTTATTACTATTATCATTATTTTTGTCACATCAAATTATCAAAGGAAATTGTCACTGTATAAAGACTCAGAATAAAAGCAACAAATTCGTGCTGGTTGATGTTTGGAATAACTTTAAATCTCTCTCACAATCTCGTCTGGCTTTTGACAACGTGCACATGGTATGGATTTTTCAATTACACACACACACACACACACACACACACACACACACACACACACACACACACACACACACACACACACACACACACACACACACACACACACACACACACACACACACACACACAGAGAGAGAGAGAGAGAGAGAGAGAGAGAGAGAGAGAGAGAGAGAGAGAGAGAGAGAGAGAGAGAGAGAGAGAGAGAGAGAGAGAGAGAGAGAGAGAGAGAGAGAGAGAGAGAGAGAGAGAGAGAGAGAGAGAGAGAACAAGATTTTCTATTTTAAATTTCACGCAATCTTTATTTGGACACTGTCTCACCCTTTCCTTCCCTGACCTACATATTCACCCCTTCTTTCTCTCTCTACATTCGCGCACGCGCACGCGCGCGCACAACACACACACACACACACACACACACACACACACACACACACACACACACACACACACTGTGTGTGTGTGTGTGTGTGTGTGTGTGTGTGTGTGTGTGTGTGTGTGTGTGTGTGTGTGCATCCTTGCCCTATGTACTATCCTTCTCTCCCTCTACTACTGCACAATGAATTCCTTTCTCCTCTCTTCCCTTTCTCTCTCTCTCTCTCTCTCTCTCTATCTCTCTCTGGTTACCTCCGTCAGGCCCTGCTGGAGGCGCTGCGGGTAGGGGCGTTTTCGGTCCATCCGCTCAAGGAACTTCTCAAACTGCTGGCGAAGATCGTGTTCAGAGCGGGAGGCAGCGGCGGCACTCCCTTGGTTGTCCTCCCCGGCTGCCTCTCCCTCCTCGTCCACCTCCTGAACATAATGGAATGTATGAGAGAGAGAGAGAGAGAGAGAGAGAGAGAGAGAGAGAGAGAGAGAGAGAGAGAGAGAGGTTCATAAGCAGCCCTGAGGCGGATACAATAAATAATGAAAAGTAAAGCGGACAATTACACACAGCAAATGCAGGGAAAGGTCAAAATATCCTGCACTGGTGACCGCTGACTCTTTCAAAGGCACATTGTAATAACAACATGCGTTTAGAAGATTTCCTGCTTTGTTTACTCATTATTGTCATTAGCATTTTATTTATTCATTTATTTCTTTATTAATTTTACGTCAAGTTGCCCAAATCTGTCAGGAATATCACGGCACCTCCTATATATATAACGAAGCCCTTTCATTTTTGGCAATTTTGAAAACCGTTGCCCAGTTATCCTTCATAATCTCAGACCGTGGATAGGATTCGAACCCCTGCGCGCTGCTCGGGTTCAAATCCTGTACCACTAGACTCGCTAGCGTCGATTTCTTATAAAAGAATATTAGCGTCTTCTCTGAGAATCTGGAAAAAAAAAACCTTTACGTATTCAACTGCCAACTGGGAGGTTATAGACGTGCCGCTATTATTAAAACTTATATGACGTGCTATAAAGTATTATTCCCTAGCTGCAGTGCAATTTGCCGCCGTCTAACTTCAATACAAAGCACTCTTGAGACATTTAATTGTTGTACAGACATCTTTAAAGATTATACTGGCTAAATACTGGAAAACCTATTCTTTCAGCCCATTCTTCCTTTCTTGTAGGAGGTGTGAAGGTTATGCACAATGCTTTCTAAGGTGGGAGTTCTATATCGCAATGAAAGGCTTAAGAGAGGCAATGCTCCCTATAGTATGATTAAATTTTTATTGTAACCTTTGAAAAATTTCAAGTAGGTGCCGGAAATACGCCCAAGTCTTCATGTGGCAGTTCCCATATATGAAACATACCTACCATATCCAACTATCATCCTTGACCATATATTAATCTAATTCTCTTTTAAAGCTCCAGTGACAGCACTCATATATTTCGGTCCCAAGGGTACATTCGACAACAGTATTATCTAGTGGAAATTACTGAGGTTTTCAAGGCTATTTTCACGACTCCAATGATATTTTAACAAAGATTGCATCATCGCTGGGAAAATATTAATGACAACACGACAAGTCATCTCTGTGACCTTTGAAAATCATCCTTATGGAAGTCCAGGGCGTTTCGAAATACGGGGCCCTGAGAAGGAACAAAGAGACAAGGCGGACGAGTGAACAAAACGAAAGGAGAAAAGAAATGAAAAAAATGAGAAACCCAAAGAAAAGACGAAAAAAAAGAAAGAAACAGAAGGACAACTGAACACGGTGAATTAAAGAGAAAATGAAAAAAAAATAACGAAAAAGAGCAAGATGAGAAGAAAACGGGAAAGAAATAAGAAAAAAAATAAGTTGGAAGAGAAGGAAAAGGAAAAGGAGAAAGAAAAGAAGACAAAGGAATTAAATAAAATGCTGAAAAGACGAAGAAACAGACCCAAAACAACAAATACTCGACATTGTGTGTGTGTGTGTGTGTGTGTGTGTGTGTGTGTGTGTGTGTGTGTGTGTGTGTGTGTGTGTGTGTGATAATGCCACGTATCCAGTCAGGGCCTTCAACCTTATGACATAATGAATAACTTATTGCCGTGAACAACCCATTCCTTCCTCCCAAGCGGTAACGATTCCTCTCTTTGCTGAGTCTCTGCTGATTGTTGTATGATGTGACACGGAACGGACAGCTAAACACGAGGTAGTGGTGATTTCTTGGCGGCATAGGTGAACAGAGTGGATATTTGTAGTAGTAGTAGTAGTAGTAGTAGTAGTAGTAGTAGTAGTAGTAGTAGTAATAGTAGTAGTAGTAGCAGTAGTAGTTTCTGCTATTGTTTTCGGTGGTAGTGGTGGTGGTGGCTAAGATCTTCCTGTCTTTACAACGGTACATTTCTCTATTGGTCTTCCTTCTTCACCTACAAGTCGTAATTTGTGCATCATTTTCCTCTCTCTCTCTCTCTCTCTCTCTCTCTCTCTCTCTCTCTCTCTCTCTCTCTCTCTCTCTCTCTCTCTCTCTCTACCATTCCTCACTTTCTTTCTCTTTATTTTCTTTCTCAGCTATTCCTTTACCTTTTCCCTTTAGGTCAAAGGAAATATATTTACCCGTTTTCCCTCTCTGCCTTCAATTGTTCCTTACTTTAACGTGACTTTTTTTTTTCTTTCTCTCAGGTTATGGATTTTATATACATACGAGTAATGTGGTGACGGAGGAGTCGCGTAAAATTTAAGGTTAGAGTTAGCCAAGGAGCCTCCACGCCCGTTCTTTGGCAGTGAGGAGGAAGAGGAGGTAGAGGAGGAGGAGGAGGAGGAGGAGGAAGTGAATCATCCCCTGGTAACTGATTCACACGCTTTCACATGTCATTAATGCGCCGCCCTATTTTAAGCTCCCCTCTTCTTGAAACTGGAGAAAATTAGACTAAACAGTAAAATGCAAAACGTCTCGACTTAACAGTTCAAACATGCAGTAAAGAGGTGAGCAAGCTGTATTGATTCACGCGCCTTGATAGCAGCGGCCTACTTGCAGTGACCTTTCTCTAAAAATACAAGGGGGATTCTAGTAGATGGTGCAATGAAACGCGGCTGGCTGAACTAATCTAACGTATGGTAAAGAGTCCTGACCTGAGCAGTTGTATTAGTTTGTCTACGAGGGAGAAACGGGGTGAAGGACGGGAATAACTGGAGAGGGTCCAGTTTTAACCTTCATGAGAACAACAACAGCAACAGCAACAAGAACAACAACAAAAATAATAATTATAATAATAAAAGAGAAAGAGGAGGAGGTGGCGCAGAAGGAGGAGGAGGAGGAGGAGGAGGAGGAGGAGGAGGAGGAGGAGGAGGAGGAGGAGGAGGAGGAGGAACGAGGAAGAGGAGACAGCAGCGTGGTAACTTCCGTGCAGGGATCGCGTGTTCCTGACTAGTGTGGGTCCGTTGTCAGCTCCTTGCAAATGATATAACCTCACGTACAAGAAAGTATAGGAAGGAAGACTGAAGTGACACGGACAGTGAGGGGAAAGGAGTGATGGAGATGGAGATGCAGGGAGGGAGGAAAGGACTAAAGACAAGAGATAGAACATTCATACGAGAAAGAAAGACGAGGAATATTGAAGAGAAGAGGAAAAACATTTGAAGGAGAAAAGGCGAAACATTTGTAGGATGATAACTGAAGGGGAAGGAAGATGCATTTATAGGATGTAAAGAACTGAAGCAGAGAAGAGACAAATCTTTTGTGAAGGAAGAGGCGTGATGAAGACGAAAGTGCAGAGCAGGAGAGATAGGAGAGAACTGAAGCAGAGATGGACTGACTACATAAAGAAAGATGTAAAAGATATACAGCAGTCAGAGGAACAAGAGCACGACCCGGATGGATAAAGAAGAGATATCAGAAACATTGACCTCTCATGAAGACGGGAGATAATATGCAAAGATTACCTATTACTATTTTGGACAATGCTCTATTACGGTTATTGATGGCCATGGTGTGCTTAATACAGTGGTACTCGAAAAAGAGCTATTCCTTCCATTTTAAACTGAATACAGTGACGTGAAGGAAAAAGGCTGATATTTTTCGCATGAAGTCGAGAGTAAAAAACAGCTTGAATTTTTACTTTTTCTACTAACTGTGTAAACGGAACGAGAATCAATTTGCTTTTCTAAAACACTGAAATAATGTAATAACTTCAGTCCTATAAAAATTACCTTCACGTCGCTTGAAGTCACGAATTAAACACAGCATAAATTTTAATTATTCCACTAATTCTGTAGAAGTAAGAAGAACCAATTTGCTTGTCTAGAACCCCTGAATAACCTAAACACAGCCCCTTTTGCAAGTCCTTTACGCCACCTCAACGTTCACACCCTCGCCACACGGGAAGATGCCCCAGGTGTGATCGACCCCACTGATAATACTCTTGACACTTCACAGAGGGAGGAGTAAGTAATTATTAGCTAAAACTACCAAGGCCACAGCTAAGGCTCATATTCTTGATTGTTTTGGGTTTTCATAAAAGACTATTTTCAAAGTCCATTTAAATTACTTGGTTTCTCATGATTTATATCTTTGTTTCTTCTTTTCCATTTACGGTTCATTAGACATAATTCTTACTCAAATCTCACGAGGATCACACAGAAAATTTTTCAGTGATTTAACTATAGCTTGTTAAAAGATAGTCGAGATAAGAGTCCCAAACTGTTGAAAATACGAATCATAGTCATGTTAAGGGACAGTAAAGATTGGTGGTGAAGAGATGACAGTTCATTCAATGCACCGGGAGCGTGCTCTGAAAGACTCTAGTCAAGTGGAAGTATATAGCGTTAATGATAGTTTTGTAAATATTCTGCATCATCAATAGAAAAATCACTCATAAGAACACGGCCTTTGATAATTGCACATAATGAGAGTGCAAAACGTTTAAAATACTGGCGGGGTATTCGAACAGCTACGAGATTCTTGAAGATCATGAGATAAAGAAAGGAGGATTCGTGGAAATGCTACAAATGGGAACAGAAAGGTGGAAAGTGAAGGCTGCTGTCCCGTGTTTGAGTGTTTGAACATAACGTCAACTCTTCCCTTAACCAGCTAGACGCTCAGCACAAAAGGATTGGATTTCACCAAAGCTTTGTCGCTCTCAAAGGAGGAAAATTATCTTTTGTCCGCAATAGATCCTCAGAGACGTGTTTTTTTCTATTTCTATCTCTTTTTTCTATTTGTTTCTTAGTCTCTTCCGAATTTTCTTTTATGTTCTACGATGCGGTATACAAAGAGAGAGAGAGAGAGAGAGAGAGAGAGAGAGAGAGAGAGAGAGAGAGAGAGAGAGAGAGAGAGAGAGAGAGAGAGAGAGAGAGAGAGAGAGAGAGAGAGAGAGAGAGAGAGAGAGAGAGAGAGAGAGAGAGAGAGAAATTTTATATATATATATATATATATATATATATATATATATATATATTGCCTATCTATCTATTTATCTATTCAACGAAACTACTTCCCTACCCATCTATGGACGTTTCGATGCCTCCCACTGACTCTTCAACAGACTATAGGATAAGCTCCTGGCTTTTCAGGGATGCTTTAAAAATTCAAGTGATACTTTAGCATGCATTTTTACAGCATAAATGAAAAACACATCATAAAAACCGGCCGAATCACTTCCAAGGTCTCTTAAAAATATTCTGAAACACTTATGCACTGCACCTCTATTGCATTCCAACACCTTTAGCTGAAGTTGCAGTTTTCATGGGTATTTTTACGGTCCTAGTGACAGATTAACGAGAAACACTCTTGAGAATGCGGCTAATCATCTCTGTGGCCCTTGAGAACAGTCGTGGTAAGAGAGCAAAGTGTTTCAGTGAGATAAGCTAGACGGCGCCAAAGAGCACGCACCAAGCAGCCTCCTCTTTGCCTTTGTTTATGAGAGAGCCAGGTGGTGTTCCCACGTCAGTGCCTCGGCCCAACCAAGGTGGCTGCGTGGGTGTGTGTGTACCCAGGCGCCCGGGCACGAACAAGGATGAGGAACAGTATAGCCTCTCAACCCTGGGCACGACGGCACACTAGGCACAGGGGCAAGCCACTTATCTCACTATCGGCAGCTTATGGCACATGCACGCTGCTCACAAAGATACGAAAATTTAGTGTTTGCCGCAGAGAGAGAGAGAGAGAGAGAGAGAGAGAGAGAGAGAGAGAGATGCGCACCAAATTTGTGTAGCAGCCAAGAATGTTCTTTTTCTTCATCTTTCGCCATGTTTCTCATCGATCATAACTGGCGCCCCGACACGAGCCTAAAAACACTGCCTAAAACAATGGTAGCTACAGAGTATAGATAGATAGACAGATAGATAGATGTAGATGTTTACTAATCACAACTTTTAGAATGACAGTGAAATAAATTTTCGTAATACAATATCACAGAAATAAAACTTTGAAAATAGTTACAGCAAGAGAGCTGTAGTCAAGCAGTATATGTTGACAGATAACAACACACAGCCTGAAAGAAATGCAGTCCACAAACACACTAAACAAACTTATGAGAAAACTACGAATCCTTTATCATATTCAAATTTAATATTGCCATTTCATATTTCATGAGTAAAGCAAAATAAATAAACAACTTGTTTCAGAGAGACAGTTTATCCCTGGATATCTTATTCATTCAAGAGTAAATCTAGTCTTATATTAGTCTTCTAATTCTGGTTGGCATCACAATTTTTTTTCTCTTATACAATGTTGTCTCTTTCACCGACTTTTTTTCTTTTAGTGTTGACAGCCTTAAGTTTTCGCTCTATTAAAAGTTTTGACAGCTTTCAAGTAGATTTTTCATTATCATTGTTAATCTGACAAGGATTTTATATTATAAATTGAAAACTTGTCTTGAAGACTGAGTGATGATGTATGTCTGTAACTTTCAAAAGCAATCCATATGGAATAATAATATTTTAGAAAATGGCCTTCGAATTCTTGACTATACATAGATTGGTCGAGTGCAGAGCAGACATTTTGCTTGCATGGTCGAGCATCAGAACAACAGCTTTGCCTTGTCCTTAGCACCTTTGCCGCCGCCACACGCTCCGCCACGCACTAAGCACGCACACTTCACCCCCACCGGTCTTGCATCTTAACTTTAGGGTCATGAAACTGCCAGCGGAACGAGAGGGTGTGGTGCGCGGCTTCCCTCACGGCCTCTAAATGGTCCATCACGACGCCGGGGAGGCTGTGCCGCTGTGAAGCGCTGTCTCTTAGCAACTTGCGAGATTAGTAATGGACTACTTTTCAAATGGCTCAGTGATATAATAATAACCTAAGGATATTAATTATAGGTGTATTCTATCTTCGTATACATCGGATCACACCTTGTTGTTGTTGTTATCGTCATCATCACTGCTATTGCATTATTATTGCTAGTAGTATTACATATCTACTTTGCAAACCTGAATCAATTAAGTTTTCAAAATCATACAGAGAGTAAGACGCAAATAAATGAATACCGAAAGAACATACTACTACCACTACCACTACTACTACTCCTACTACCACCACCACCACGTACACAAGAATACCACCACCACACTAAATAAAGGCTCGCAGTGTCTTGTGCCAGCAGGGTAGCGCGAGAAATATGCCCGTGAATACCTACGTAAGTGCATTTCTGTCCGTTGGTGTCCGGAAGAGAGAGAGAGAGAGAGAGAGAGAGAGAGAGAGAGAGAGAGAGAGAGAGAGAATGTGTGTATAGCCTCGGTGGTCCTCATATTGCCAAGATTATGATGGCAGTAATGCAGGGGCGAAATGAGAGAGTACTGGTTGATGCAGCAGGGAAGTGGAAATGGGAAATGGAAATATGATGTTGATGGTGGTCAGCGGAGTGAGGCAGAGGATGTAGCATTAGGTTCGTAATGGCAGTGAGGAGAGTAGAGTCGATGAGTAGGCTAGATTATATGATAGTAGTTAGTGAAGCATACTAATGGTTACAAGAGCATGATAAAGAAAACGGTGGTAATTTAAATAAGATAGATATTTTAATGGTGGTTGTTATATAAATCATATTATGCAATTGGTCGTAAAAAGTGGTGAAATCTGGCAAGAATGTTTCGGATATGAGACAAACATGACAGAAATAGTGATGATATAGATACAAGTAGTAAAAATAGCATTAGTTAGATTAAGGCAGATAGTGGAGAGATAAAAGTCATGAAGCAGAAGTAGAGGACACGGCATAGAGTGATTAAAGCAGAAGAAAAGGAAGGACAAGATAATAACCTGAGTGATTAGATAATTAGAGGACTACACAAATGTTACGAAAGCAGAATATGTCAGTCATCCTTCGTGGTCACCAATTACTCCGTCTGCGGTGCACCACGGGTAATGAACAAAGAAGAGAGAAGATGGAGATAAAGAAGAAGAAGAAGAAGAAGAAGAAGAAGAAGAAGAAGAAGAAGGAGAAGGAGAAGAAGAAGAAGACGAAGAAGAAATTTTCAAGAACAAGAAAATAACAAAGACAAGGAGAGGAAGAAAATAATAAAAGATAAAGGAAGAGGAGGTGGAGGAAAACAACAAAAACAAAAACAAAAACAACAACAACAATAACAACAAAACAATAATAACAACAACTACTACGACAACATCCCTTCCATCAACAACATTCCCTCCAGTTCACAGTAAACACACCCAAAAAAAAAAAAAACATCCCTGGTTCTATATTTATATTCATCACAACCCGTAACTGGATCACGAGATAGCGTCCTTACATAGACTCGCCTGGATGCGTTAATGCTAATCCAGAAGTGCTTCCTAAGGGGTTTCACAGACTGCCGTTACAGTCTACTACAGTGGTAAGGGATGTGAGAAAAAAGGATTACATGGGATTACACAGGAAGAGCAGTAGAGACGATACCGGGGCTATGGCGAGGGTTTTTGGTGAACTATGCGCTTTTACTAGACACCTACATGTGGATGGAATAGGATAGAAATAGAGCAATGTTTCTCCCCGTCATCTTCCTCCGCAAAGCAGTCAGACGTGAACACAAATTCAAGTACACAATGTCTGTTGAAGTACATGTTTTTGTTAGCAATCTGTGTGTGGGCGAACGGGGTAGAAATGAAGCAATGTTTCTCCCCGTCAACTTTTTAGCAAAACAGTCAGGCATGAACATAATTGCTCCTATTCTTAAACACTGTTCTCTCTCGTACCAAGACTATGATCCTAGAGAGATTGTCATTCGGGTTCTCCTAAGTGTTTTGCTAATGGTAGTGCAAAATGTCTGTTAAACTCTCTAGAATCATGAAAACTTCCCTGAGAATTGCAGTAGTTTTTGTTGCAACTTTTTAAAATGTAAGAGATAAGACGACAAAATGTTTAGGAATAAGGGTTTACAGTATTTACCTTGCAAATAATAAGGTCATAAAATTTAATGGTAAGAGGAAAATTTGAAGAACGAATGAATGACTGACTTTAATGCAACAACGGAATCATAATGAAATGAAATGATGGCACGATTAATATTTCACTGTGTCCTCAGCTGGCATAGTGACTTTGGCAAGTAAGGACACACGAACATGGTAATTATCATAGAATGATTCTCTCCCTGACACTTTGTCTTAAAATTTGTTGCAGATTTATTTCATTGTCACTAAAGCCATTATCTAACTTATAATTGTATTATTCTATCATATTATAATTAAGTAAAAATCTTTTAACAGATGTTAAACGTTCTTAATAAGATACGTAGATCAGTCAGCGAGTGAAAGAATCAATCTGTGACAATATTACAATGTTCGCATGCCTCGGTGGCAAAATTCCTGCGGCAAAGTTGGTGAAACAGCCTAGTGGTGATGAAATCTTAGGTGAGGGTGAGGAATACCTAAAGTAGTAACAATCAGGTGTTGTTGTTATACTTATCGCTAGAGAGATATGATAGGCGAAGCTATTTCATTTACCATTATACAAATATTTATTTATCTTTTATTAATTTTCTTATGTAGGAGGGACACACACACACACACACACACACACACACGCACAACTGTTTTTTCAGCTCATACAACTCTCAGGTTCAAACATCGTGGATAGCCTGAAGCTCTTAGCTGAGGCCAAGGCTTTCTTGACCCTTTAAGTACCGTGGCTTCTCAGCTCCTCTCTTTCAGTATCGCGCCATCAGCTTCATAACATTCAGGATGTCATACTAAGCCTTGGTAACACTTTTTGTAATCAAGAGGCTAAAAAAAATAATCGTTGGTTAGGAATTCAATGCATTTTTATTTACATTTACGCTATTCTGACTAAAAATAAATGATTTTGTTTAAGAAATTGAATAGTACTGAATATATTAAAGAAAATAGTTTTGTGCAAATTTTGATCATAATTTCAAAACACAACATAGGAAGAGATAGAATGTTTTCGAATGTTTTATAACACATGTAGTTTAGTTAATGTTGTTAAGAGTTTTCGAGTTACTCATGCAGATATATTCATGGATGAGGACGATAGGTGAATATAAGTATGTTATGTTTCATGCAGGGATTATCACATGCATGCTTGATGGATAAGTAGAAATAAGAAAGTACGTCCAGGGATTACCATGTGTAGGCTTAACAGCTTCTTTCAACTTCCCTTACTGTCTAATATTCTAATCCTGCAATCATCATCATTACCAGTATCACCCGAGCTACCGCCGCCTCACAGTCTCACCCCCGCAGCCTGTACCACGTGTTGCCTTGGCAGAGTGTAGTGTCACGGTGTGTGGTGTGCGGGGCAAGCAAAATGGTGCAGTGATGCGGTCAATACTACACACATCGGTACCGGTCATCACACTGCTGCTCGTCACTGTGGCCAGCTGTGTATGAGACAGTCCAAGAGAATCTACCCATGTATTGATCACCACTGATACCCATATATAAGAATGAGACTTAGTGATCTTTGGTTTATTCTAGTTGGTAAAAGTAACTTCCGTGCAGCCGAGTTAAGGTGTTACATGCGTCTTTAATGTTTTTACTGCTTTGGTCATGTTTTGCCAAGTTAACCCACGCATCGATCACCACTGCCACCCATATGTCAGAATGAGATTTGCTGATCTTTGCTTTACTCAAGATGGTGAAACTTTGACTTATGCGCAGTGAGTTAAGGTTGGCATATCTTTAACTTTTTACTGCTTTGCTCGTCTTTTGCCAACATTCAGAGGAGTTTAAGCATCTAGTTTGCATAGATAAACAAGGTAAACTCTGGAATTCCGTGCCTGATTCTGTACTTCTCCCTTCCTGACTTGAATTGTTTCAGTAGGAAGGTCTCAAGAGAGTACATGGATAAAAGGAATGAGAACTGAAAAATAATACTAACTCGTGTATTAGTAAGTTTGACAGGGTGAGAGAGAAATGAAAAAAAAAAAAAAAATAGTACAGCTTTATGATCAATTACTGCTTTCAGTGTTTCTCTCTCTCTCTCTCTCTCTCTCTCTCTCTCTCTCTCTCTCTCTCTCTCTCTCTCTCTCTCTCTCTCTCTCTCTCTCTCTCTCTCTCTCTCTCTCTCTCTCTCTCTCTCTCTCTCTCTCATTTAACCTTCCATTTCAATCCTTCTTTCTACACTACCTTCGCAACTACACTCACCACGAACTCCGTCTCCTGTGGTAAAGCTTCTCCATTGCAGATGTATTTTTCATAAGGTCAGACGGAAGAAGAGCCAGAAAGAAAGGGGAAGAGATGCTCATGAGAATACACCAACGCACGCAACTTTACATATTTTTCTTTTACTTTGAGAGATGGAAAGACAAACCAAGTGTAGAAATAGAAACACACGTATTTTTTTTTCTTTTTTTTTCTTTTTTGCAGGAGTATATGTCGAAGTTCTCCATAAAACGTACCCGTTACAAAATAAAAAGAAAATAAAAAGACACATAAAAGATAAGTATATCTAGTATAGTTCTCCCGCTAACCTGACACTCTTCCAACTTCTGGTTAGGGAAGGAAGAGAAAAATAGTTGACCGAGTGAAAAGTCTACTGAAGTTTATTAATTAAAGTTACAAGGAGTGGAGGTATCGTGTTAGAGATATCATGTGAGTATTAAAACCGTCATGTTATTGAGGATTGGATAAAAAAAAATACAGACCAGGTACATTGCAATGGTTATAAAAGTGAGGAGTGGATATGGATAGACAAGAGATTACATTCGCATTAAAACTGATACAATGAGAGATGGATAAAAGAGAACTGAGAGGAATAAAAAAGAAACATGATCTTACTGTTGATATTGCTCTGTCATGCGAAAACTGAGAGGTGAATAGAAGGAATGAGGATGAAAGAGAACTTAAAGAATGAAAGATAAAGATAATTTTACTGTTGATATTTCTCATGCGAAGACTGATAGGAGAATAGGAGGGGATTATTATTTAAAGAGCCGTGTTAGAATGATAGTACATAAATAAATAAAAAATACACATTATTTCTCCATGAAAATGTTTGCTTTTTGGAAAAATAGGAAGGTGGATAAAGGAGATACTCTGTGTTATGTGTATATATAAAAAAAATCTTGCTTACGAACATAAAGAAGGGAATAAGAACATTGGTGCTATTGTTCAAACTCTTGTGTCAGAATGTTAACCAAGACACGAAAAGAGAAGAGCGATCACGTTACGAGCAAAGATTTGTGCCATACGGAGACTGAGAGGTGAACACAGGATAAGAGAGAGAGAGAGAGAGAGAGAGAGAGAGAGAGAGAGAGAGAGAGAGAGAGAGAGAGAGAGAGAGAGAGAGAGAGAGAGAGAGAGAGAGAGAGAGAGAGAGAGAGAGAGAGAGAGAGAGAGAGAGAATCATGTCGAGTGTTACAAGACCAGAAAGAGATTTTGTGCAGACTCCATTGTGTGTGTTCCGAGCGCCAAGGCCAGGAAGGGATCAGAAGTCATTCAAAATAAGAAGAAAAATAAAAAAGATCACATGACGGACGCGTTGAGAAATGAAAGAGGGAAAAAAATCTTTGTATTGTTAAAGGTTATATTTTTAGAAGTAAATGGCGCTATTCATATTAAGATGAAGAACAAAAGTGTTAAAAATAATCGCATTAATAGTAATAATGATAATATAAAAATAATAATAATAATGGCTAAAGAAGTAGAGGAAAAGCAAACAAGGGAAATAAAATAAACAAAAGAAGAGGTGCGCGTGAGAGTACGAGTAATATTTATACACTTGCTCCTCCTCCTTCTCTTCCTCCTCCTCTTCCTCTTTTTCCTCTTCACCTCCTCTTCTCTTCCTCCTGCTGCTGCTGCGACTCCTTCGGACAACCGCAGGAATGTACTCAGTGTTAGCGTTTTTTTCTTTATTTTTCTCTCTCACCTAAAGAGTGGAAGATCTGGCGACATTTCTCCCCACACACACACACACACACACACACACACACACACACACACAACCAAATATCATGAACTCAACAATAATAGTAATAATAATAATAATAATAATAATAATAATAATAATAATAATAATAACAGTGAGAAGGGGAGCTGGAGGATTAATTAAGAAGCATCACCAGAAAAGAACAACAACAACAACAAACCTGTAATTCTCTCTAACTCTATTATTACAGACTCTTCTCACGTCTTCTTCTTCCTCCTCTTCTTCTTGCCCTCCTTCTCCTATCATTATTTTACTATCATCATCATCATCAACATTTATTATCATCCATACCATTTCCATTACCATGACACCCAGCATTCTAATGAACAGTAATGTGACGAACTTAGCACGCACGCACTCACTCACTCACGCATGCACGCACGCACGCACGCACACACACACACACACACACACACACACACACACAAGACGAGTATTAAGTAAGACCTTTTAAGAACGAGAGAGAGAGAGAGAGAGAGAGAGAGAGAGAGAGAGAGAGAGAGAGAGAGAGAGAGAGAGAGAGAAATAAAGGAAGAAAAACTTGATTGAGGCCACCACCGCAAGCCAGGGCAGAATGACAAGGGTGTTCCGACACAAGGACACACTTGAGAACACAACAGGTGACGTGCAGTGAGTGAGTGGCCAGACAGAGACGGAGACGCAGACAGGCAGCCACCACCGACCGCCCCAGCAGCCACGCCACTCCTGCATTGGTTCACATTACACCGTCCTCTGTCGCTACCTCAGACACACCGGTAGATTTTGCGCTGCGCTTGAAACCTCATCCATCTGCGTCATTGTCTTGTATTGTCCTTTTGTATGCTTTATGTGTGTGTTTATTTAGGTTGTTAATTTGGGTTTTATTTGGTGCATTCTCAATTCATTTCTCTATTTTCTAT
>NC_059268.1:7281683-7301683 GCF_017591435.1 Portunus trituberculatus | reverse complement strand
TGGTGGTTGTTACAGTAGTAGTAGTAGTAGTAGTAGTAGTAGTAGTAGTAGTAGTGCTGGTGGTGGTGGTGATGGTGACAGTGGTAGAAAAACAGCAGTGTGTAACTACTAGTATAACGAACAACAACAACAACAACAACAACAACAACAACAACAACAACAACAACAACAACAAGAACAACAACAACAACAACCAAGAATAAACAATGAGGAACATCAACAGTAAGGGAGGTTAGACTGGTTGTGGTCGTGGTGGTGGTAGTGGCAGTGATAGTGGTGGTGGTGGTGGTGGTGTGATAACAAAAACTGTCATTATAGCCAGTAATAAGAGCATAAATAAGCTGTGTAAATGTCAGCAATGGAGAAGGAAGAAAAGAGAAAAAAAAAAAAAAGAGGGAAAATGAAAAGTAAACACAATCATTCTTTCATCAAACAATGGGATCAAGTTTACGTTGATTGAGTGTTTCTTTTGTAGTATCATTCAAATGTTTCACAAAGATCAAACAGTCTCCACTAATTAAGAGCATAAGCCAATTACCTGAACGTGACTCACTCTTAATAATACCCAAAACCTTAACTAAAAGCAAAGCGCATTCAAACTAACCTATATTCGTATTCGGAAACCTTTTTTTACCCAACCACTGATTTGCGGAGAATAAACAGTACTTGACAAATCTCTTAACATATGCCAGTGCTTCTTCCCATCCCCTCTTTCTGTTGACTGTGCAACGTGTTTTATTTATTTATTTATCTATTTATTTTATGTCCTGGCCTATAGCGTCTGTAGGTAACTTGAAGAGTATTGGAAGCACTGTTAAGCTTTCACCCATCAGTAGCTTAGGCAATTTTATTTATAGTGGTACACATATTACGGCCCATATCACCACCCAAGCGCATCTTTGTTTTTTTTTTTTTTTTTTTTACATTACAAGGGCACTGGCCAAGGGAAAACAAAGTGTTGGAAAAAAAAAAATCCCGCTGGTTGCCAGGCCCTGTTAAGAGGAAAGTAGAAAGAAAAACAAAAAATCTAAAAGGAGGGTCCAGTTAACGTAAGAGGTGTCTTGACACTCCTCTTTTGAAAGAGTTTAAGTCATAGGCAGGTGGAAATACAGACACAGGTAGAGAGTTCCAGAGTTTACCAGTGTAGGGAATGAAGGAGTGAAGATACTGGTTAACTCTTGCATTAGGAAGATGGACAGAATAGGGATGAGAAGAAGTAGAGAGTCTTGTGCAGCGAGGCCGCAGGAGGGGGAAGGCATGCAGTTAGCAAGTTCAGAAGAGCAGACAGCATGAAAACAGCGGTAGAAGACAGATAAAGATGCAACATTGCGGCGGTGACTTAAAGAATCAAGACAGTCAGTTAGAGGAGAAGAGTTGATAAGACGAAAAGCTTTAGATTCCACCTTGTTTAGTAAAGCTGTGTGTGGATCCCCCAGACATGAGAGCCATACTCCATACACGGGCGGATAAGGCCCTTGTACAGAGCAAGCAGCTGGGAGGGAGAGAAAATGGACGAAGACGCCATAGGACACCTAACTTCTTGGAAGCTGATTTAGCAAGAGTAGAGATGTGAAATTTCCAGTTTAGATTTTTAGTGAAGGATAGACCGAGTGTGTTTAATGTAGAGGAGAGGGGAAGTTGAGTGTTATTGAAGAAGAGAGGATAGTTGTGTGGAAGGTTATGTCGAGTAGATAGTTGTAGAAATTGAGTTTTTGAGGCATTGAACAAAACCAGGTTTTCTCTGCCCCAATCAGAAACAAGTGAAAGATCAGAAGTTAGGCGTCCCATAGCATCTTGAGTCATTTAATTGTTGTTGGGTTGGGCGTCTGTTGAACGCTGTTGAATAATGCAGGGTGGTATCATAATAACTTGTATTCAAAAGCTCACGGAAGATAAACTATATATACTTACTAAATCTATTAATTAAGGTCTACCGATGACTTTCCCGTCTCTTTTGTAAACTATGTAACTGCCCGATTTATTGTTTATTTTTGTTTTGTTTTAGCCTTCATATGAACTGAAATATTTCCTGGAGAAGCATCGAGACATCTCCAAAGATACATTTGTACGCTTGATCGGAGTGCCTATTCTATCTTTTTTTTTTTTTTTTTTTACGGCAAATAAAGTAGTCTCTAACTTTTCGTGAAACTCTTATTATTATAAAGTCTCTCTCTCTCTCTCTCTCTCTCTCTCTCTCTCTCTGGTTGCTACAAAATCACTTCCTATGAACATTAATTGCTCCAAAACCACTTCCGCTAACTTTTCTTTCCTCGCATGAACCTTAAGGTTAATTGCCTCATCTAAACCTTCTAGCCTTGCTGATTCAATTACTGAACTTGATAACTGTCATTACCACGTTTTCCCACACCACACGTCCCACAAACAGGCTGGCGTCACCACTGCACATCAAATCCTCTCCCTCCAGTCCTCTTGCATCGTTCAGTAACATATACACTTTCGAAGCTTCACAAAATCACCTATTATTAATCGAAAAAGGAGTAAACGAAGATATATTTCGAGTTAATGAGTAGCTCGTACTTATCTAAACTCTTCAGTACATGCTCTTCCTCTTCAGTCCTCTTACCATGTTCGGCAATATATACATTTACATACATTTTTGAAGCTTCACAAAATCACATTATTAATCCTGTTGTTCTCAAAAACTGTGCTTCCGAACTCGCTCACTGCCTGGTCAAACTCTTTCATCTGTGTCTCTCTACTTCTATTTATCCTTCTTGCTGGAAGTTTGCTCACATTCAACCTGTCCCTAAAAAAGGTGACCACTCCAATCCTTCTAACTACCGCCCTATAGCTTTGATTTCCTGCCTTTCTAAAGCCTTTGAGTCTATCCTTAATAGGAAGATAATGAGGCATCTATCAGCTCACAACCTTCTCTCTGATTGCCAGTATGGTTTCCGTAAAGGCAGATCTACTGGTGATCTTCTTACTTTCCTAACTGAATCTTGGTCATCCTCTTTTAGGGACTTCGGTGAAACCTTTGCTGTCGGCCTTGACATATCGAAAGCCTTCGATAGAGTCTGGCACAAATCTTTAATTTCTAAACTACCCTCCTACGGATTCTATCCTTCTCTCTGTACCTTCATCTCCAGTTTCCTTTCCGATCGTTCTATTGCTGCTGTAGTAGACGGTCACTGTTCTTCCCTAAAACTATCAACAGTGGTGTTCCACAGGGTTCTGTCCTATCACCCACTCTCTTTCTATTATTCATCAATGATCTCCTAAATCTGACTCAATGCCCTATCCACTCCTATGCTGATGATACCACCTTGCATTATTCAACAGCGTTCAACAGACGCCCAACCCAACAACAATTAAATGACTCAAGGCGAGATGCTATAGGACGCCTAACTTCTGATCTTTCACTTGTTTCTGATTGGGGCAGAGAAAACCTGGTTTTGTTCAATGCCTCAAAAACTCAATTTCTACAACTATCTACTCGACATAACCTTCCAGACAACTATCCTCTCTTCTTCAATAACACTCAACTTCCCTCTCCTCTACATTAAACACACTCGGTCTATCCTTCACTAAAAATCTAAACTGGAAATTTCACATCTCTACTCTTGCTAAATCAGCTTCCAAGAAGTTAGGTGTCCTGTGGCGTCTTCGTCCATTTTCTCTCCCTCCCAGCTGCTTGCTCTGTACAGGGCCTTATCCGCCCGTGTATGGAGTATGGCTCTCATGTCTGGGGGATCCACACACAGCTTTACTAAACAAGGTGGAATCTAAAGCTTTTCGTCTTATCAACTCTTCTCCTCTAACTGACTGTCTTGATTCTTTAAGTCACCGCCGCAATGTTGCATCTTTATCTGTCTTCTACCGCTGTTTTCATGCTGTCTGCTCTTCTGAACTTGCTAACTGCATGCCTTCCCCCTCCTGCGGCCTCGCTGCACAAGACTCTCTACTTCTTCTCATCCCTATTCTGTCCATCTTCCTAATGCAAGAGTTAACCAGTATCTTCACTCCTTCATTCCCTACACTGGTAAACTCTGGAACTCTCTACCTGTGTCTGTATTTCCACCTGCCTATGACTTAAACTCTTTCAAAAGAGGAGTGTCAAGACACCTCTTACGTTAACTGGACCCTCCTTTTAGATTTTTTTGTTTTTTCTCTTTCTCCTACTTTCTTCTTAACAGGGCCTGGCAACCAGCGGGATTTTTTTTTTTGCAGCACTTTGTTTTCCCTTGGCCGGTGCCCTTGTAATGTAAAAAAAAAAAAAAAAAAAAAAAAAAAAAAAAAAAATCAAAGGAGTAAACGAAGGTAAAATGCTGGTTGAAGAATACCTAGGACATATCTTACCTCTTCAGTACAACACGTTCTTTCTTTCCAGTCCTCTTGATCCGTTCAGCAACAAATACACGTTCAAAGTTTCATCAGTTCATCTATCGTCAATCATGAAAGGTAGTACACGGAGATACATTGCTAGTTGATAAGTAGCTTGACATATTTTTAACGTCTTCAATAAAACACGTTCTCTCTCCACTCCTCTTGACACGTGCAGCAACCTATACACTTTCGAGGCATCATAAAAATACTTGTTATTAATGACGAAAGGAGTAGACAGAGGTATAATGCTGGTTGATGAGCAACTAGGACATTTTTAACGCCTTCAGTATAACAATAATCATCTTAAAGTCAATCTTGTTTTTAATAGTATCCAGAGTTAAAATTAACTATTGTTGTGGTACTCAAAGGGTTAAAACAAAAATATTATTTAAATAGTGTACTGATCCCTGTTTTTCTTTTAGAATGTGGTAGATTACTGAATATTTCGTATCCATTATTTCTTTGTCCCCAATGTTACGTAAATAGTCATTATTATTATTACTATTAACAGAAGAGTAATTTGACACACTTGAGTCAATGCTCTTCTGTGTGTCTCTATGTACCAAGTTCTCAGATGCCTCTCTTTTATTCCTTGTTTTCAATGGTAAACAATTATTCATATTATCATTAACAGAAGAGCAATCTGTCACACTTATTCTCCATGCCATTTAGTATAAAGTCCTGTGATGTGTCTATTAAATACGTCCTCTGATGCCTCTCTATTATTCCCTGTCTTCGAAGATAAATACAGTCATTACCAATAGACGAGTAACTACCTACACTGACTTTCATTGCCTTTAGAGCTTTCCCTCAGTATATTATTCATTGTCTCTAACGGTGAGTGCAGTTATTATTAACAGACGAGTAACTTGCCTAGCTCACTTCCAATGCGTTTGAAGCTTTCCCTCAGTATTTACTCTTGTGATGTGCTCAGAGTTTTTTAGTCGCCGGGTTTCCTACTTTAGTTATCAAGTTCAATTGTTTATGTTTACTGGGGACACTAATTTTCTCCGCCTCTGTCTTTGATCTGCAGGTTTACGATCGTCAATTTTTTTTCTTTCCTTTTCGTATACCAGTTAATAAAAGTTGTTTTGAAGTTTGAGTGGTGTCAATTTTTGTTTCTCCTCTCTCTATCCGTGCCTGTTGCAGTCTGTGTGTTTCTGTTTTTCTGTTCCTTATCAGTTCGTCTGTTTTTCTGTCTAACGTTGTTTGCCTAACTGTCCGACTATCTCTGTTTATATGGTTGTTTCTGCCTGTTTGTTTCTGCCTGCTACCGGTCTCCTTGTTTATATGTCAGGCAGTCTATCCGTCCGTTAGCGTATCTTCTTATCTTATCCTTTTCTGTCTATCTGTCACCCTGTATGACTAAATGTAAGCCTATACTTGTTGGTCAAAATGTCTGTCAATGTCTCTTCTGGTAAATTAATCTGTCTACTTGATCATCTCGTCACTGTCTGTCTGCCAGTTTTCTGTCTCTTCGTCAGCTGTCTCCCTACTTGGCTATATCTGTCTACCTGCCTTTTTGTCTGCCTGTCTTGCTGTATCCCTACTTAATCAATTGTTGTTTACTTGTTAGCTCTCTAACTGTAGTAATATTTTATCTAGCCTTCTCATTCTCCCAAGTCCGTCTACCTTCCTGTTTCTAAATGTTGCCGTTGTCTTCTCTAATCTCATTTGTGGTTCATCGTCTGTCTGTTTCTATGTCTGCTCTGACTATCCGTCTCTGTTTATCTGCGTGAGAGAGAGAGAGAGAGAGAGAGAGAGAGAGAGAGAGAGAGAGAGAGAGAGAGAGAGAGAGAGAGAGAGAGAGAGAGAGAGAGAGAGAGAGAGAGAGAGAGAGAGAGAGAGAGAGAGAGAGAGTGTACGGCCCATAATCACACTTTCATTTACAAGCAAAGTTATTTTCAATGTTCTCCGCCTCCGCCACTCCCATCCTGCACTCCTGGTCATTTCTTGCAGTTATCTCTTCCTTCCATCCTTCCTCTTTCTTAAATCTACTCGCTCTCATTCCTTTCTCTCTCGTTATCCTCGTAATTTCTTCCATTTATCTTTCCCTGCCTTCCTTCCTCCCTCTTCCTGTAACTTACTCACTCTCATTTCTTCTTCCAATATCCCTCCTGGTATCAAGAGAGAGAGAGAGAGAGAGAGAGAGAGAGAGAGAGAGAGAGAGAGAGAGAGAGAAATTGTTATTGTATTTATTTTCATTATTACCACCATCATCACCACCAGTACTCTACAGAATTCCGCTACAGGACAAATGCCTCATCTAATATGTGTTCTTTTACCGTGCGTACAGTGTCATTCTTCCCCGACATGCCATCACGGTGGTACCTATACACAGTCCCCTTCCTTTACATCTGTATTTGTGAGTTCTTTATCTTTTATGTCGTATGCCAGGGCCAGGTTGTCACGTTAACGTTAAGCCATTACTGTAAACATATATAATCAATAAAAATACACTTACAAATCTATAAATATGTCGATAAACGAGTCTTCACCAAGAACTAAAATAAAAAAACAAGGACACGTACAAGCTATTTACAAAGGATATATATATCTGAATACGAGTAAATTATACAAAGAGCCTTAAGGTGAAGACTACATAAATTATCAAAATGAGGATGCGAGGAATCTTTTTCGGTTCATTTTTTTTTCCGTGAGTTATGAGAGTGAGAAATATACAGTATAGACTTCCCTACGGACGAGACTTGCTGTTCATCTTCGATTCTTTATGTGGCAGCACGCAATATAATGGATGTGCTGATTACACGCTACTTCTTGCATTCCAGGAGAGTCAATATTTGTCAACAGAGTACCCGACCAGTGGATGTTGCTGTTAATATATACTACACTATACTAACCTGACCAAACCTAGCATTTTCGACTACTACTACTACTACTACTACTACTACTACTGCAACTACTACTATACTAACTTAAACTACCAATACTTCTACTAGCGCTTCTATTATTACTACTGCTACTACTACTACTATTACTACTACTACCACCACTACCACTACTGTTACCACTACCATTACCACTATCACCACCACTACTACTACTACTACTACTACTACTACTACTATACTAACTTAAGCTACCACTACTAAAATTATTACTATTTTACCTACCACTACTTATTCTACTACTACTACTACTACTACTACTACAATAACTTAACTTACCACTACTTCTACTACTACTATTTCTACCACTGTACTAACTTACCACTATTACTACTACTACTACCACTACTACTATACTAACTTAACCTACTACTACTAAAATTACATCACAACCAAAATAACAACAACAACAACTATTACTCTCTCTCTCTCTCTCTCTCTCTCTCTCTCTCTCTCTGTCTCACCTTGATCTCGTCAAAAGTGACTGGCGTGGTTCTGAAGCGGCCACTGCGGTTCATTTTCTTCTTGATGGCTCGCTTGTAGGCGTGCGGGTGCGTCTCTACCACACGGCTCAGGCGGGACAGCGGCTCGGGGTACACCGCGTCCACCTCCCGCCTGTAATCCTTCGGCGGAGTGGCAGCCATGGTGTTTACTGAAGGTGGGTTCTTTTCTGTGAAGTTACGAGGTGTTTGAGGTACCGCTTAGTCTTCGGCGACTAGGATGGGTATATAGTTCGTATAAGGGGGAGAATTGGGGAGAAATGGTTTGGTTGAGTGGTTTGAATGGGAAGGAATGTTTTTTTTTATGGGTTTTGAGGGGGGTTGATGGGTTATCTGTGGTCTCGAGTGTGAAGGTGGTGTTGAGTGGAGTGAGGAAGGAGTCTGGTTAATTCCCTCGTTTCACTGCTTAATTCTTCAGTTTTATTTTTTTTTCTCTCTCTCTCTCTCCCCTTGATGTTCTATTGCTAGTTTTTTTTTTTTTTTTTGTCCACCTCTTTTCCTGAGTCAGCTCGTTAAGTACTTTTTACTCTTATGAAACTCTTTGGTCTCTCATTTCATTTACGACTCTTACATTAAATTTTCAGTTTCGTGTTATTTACGATTACAGATCACTACCACTATTGTCTTTTTTCTTTCTTGCCTCTTTTAGATGTCACTTGTTCCACTTTTACTTTTATATTTCGTCACTTCTTACTGTTACTGAATGTCGTTACCACTTGTCTTCTCACGTCGTTTGGAAGCTGTTCTGTGCCTCTCTATGAACACTCTCTCCTTGCGTTGCCTTTCCAAAGACAGCAACGGCAGAATAAACACAGGCCACGATTCACGACACTATTATTATCACTGGTACTTCCTTCCTTCCTTCCTTCCTTCGTTGCATTCACTTCTTCACTACCTTTCTCTTCTCTACGGTAGCCTTTATTGCTCTCCCCTCTGCTTTGCTCTGCTTGTCACTTCACTTCCCACACCAACACGCACTGATACACCAGCGGTTGTTGCTCTTCATTGCCTCCCAACGCTCTCTTTCTATCCTTCCTGCTGCTGCTTCATGTTTCCGCTTCCTCTCAGTCCTCCAGCCATCACCACGCTGCCTCCATCGCCGCTGCATTTACCTCATCTGTCTCCCCCTCCCTTCTCCTTCCTCCTCCTCCTCCTCCTCCTCCTCCTCGTCTACTTCCTCCCGCAGCCGCACTACCAGCAGCGCCCACCTGGTCCTCTGCTCAGTACATCCGTTAGTGGAATGAGGAGGAAGGTGGATGGGAAGTGAAGGTGCATGCGAGGCTGTGCTGGTGGTGGTGGTGGTGGTGGTGGTGGTGGTGGTAGTAGTGAGTTAAGCTTCTCTTTGATCTTGAATATTGTAGGCCTTTTTTTTCACTTTTCTTTCATGTTTTTTCTCTTTATTCTTCTTTTCTGTAAGGCGAAGATCAAATGTGAGAGATTAATAATATAAATAGTGACAGTTTTTTCTTAAAACTATTATGTATTATAATTCAGTCATTCTCTCTCTCTCTCTCTCTCTCTCTCTCTCTCTCTCTCTCTCTCTCTCTCTCTCTCTCTCTCTCTCTCTCTCTCTCAAAACAAACTATGTGACTACCTTCCCTTGCACACACACACACACACACACACACACACACACACACACACACACGCACGCACACGTCACTCCAGTGCTTCGAGTTAGCTTATGATAGAGAACAGATGGAAGGTACGAAGAACACGACGAAGAAAACATGACGAAGACGAGGAGGAGCAAGAGGAAAAGGAGGAGAAAGAGGACGAGGACGAGGACGAGGAGGAGGAGGAGGAGGAGTTGAAGACATAATTTGTAGAAAAATGGAAGCGAACTTAATGTAATTGTATTTATTGTATAGACAAGAAAGGACTTGTCTTTTGAAACATTCGGTTCAAGCCTACAATAATTAGTCTTGTTCTTATGACCAGCTCCTTTTTCTCTAGTGATGATGCCGAAGCAATGTTAACTTACCATTCACAGTTATTTGGTATGTTTGCCACAACTCACTAACCAATCTGGGGCATTTATCGTTCTTCAGTCATACCCAATTCTTCATACATCATACTGGCTGAAAATTGCAACACATATTTTATCCCTTTCCTTCTTCTGGTTGCTTATAAGGACTTCCTACATTGTCTTTAGTGCTGTGAATTGCGTATCGCAGAGAAAGTACTGATCTATCACCAGCAGCACTTGAGAATGAACCCAGGGACTCCCATTAGAGCTGGTTATACTAGCGCACGGAGATTCTTTTGGGTGTTTATAAAGATTTCCTACATTGCGTTTTAGTGCTGTGAATCGTTGCATATTAAAGAAAAGTGTAGAACTATCACTAGTATCATTCAAATACCTGTGAGAAAGAACCCAGGGACCCACACTATTATAGAGCTTTTTAAACAAGTGGAGATTTGACGCCGAAACGTTTCAGAATACGATCATAGACTGTTAGTGAGTGGAGTCCATCTCATGCTTGATTCGTTAATGCCCTGCGCGAGCCTTCCTATCTCCACTTGGGGAGCGGGAAGGAGATAGCAGACACGGAAGGGAAGGGAGACGGGAGAGGCGGAGGAGTGGTCAGAAGAGAAGTGAGAAGAAACGAAGATTTGAATGTATGAAAGAAATAATGTTTTGGTTAACTCCTACGTTACTGGAACAGACGAGGGTTTGAAATGGTAAAGTTTTATGTAGCGAGGCCGTGAGAGGGTCATAAGTAAACCTTTTTTTTTTTCCCTTTCCTTAACGTTCTGAGGACATTCTAGGTGCTTATACAGGTTTTGTACATTGCTTTCAGTCTTTCAATAAGTGCTGCAAATTTTTCAAGAGGACCAGACAAATCAGGTTACTTCATGACACAAGCCTGTCATCTTATGAGAACCGCCGCGTGTATCTCTCTACTGTAGCATTCACAAAAATACATTCTATTTTAAGATGGAATAAAAAAAAAATATGAGTCGTTTTTATCTTCACTACTTTTAAACAAACTGTAATGGAAGTAATTGTATGGCGGAAGTGGTTCAAAGGTGCACGCATTCGTGACTAGTGGTAATATTGACAATATCTCACCAACAACAGCGTGGATATACACCATGAGTGGCCCAAACAGTAATATTCGTGACCTTTAAAAATAACTCCTTACGAAAAATCATGCCCTTCCAGACTACGAACCTTAAGTCTTTGGCCAGTATTCAGAAACGATTTTGCTCTCTCACCGCGACTATTTTCAAAGGTCACAGAGAGGACTAACTGGATTCTTAAGAGTGTTTACCTGTTAATGAATACATAAATTTTGTTAATCTGTCACTAGAACAGTAAAAAAACACCTTTAAAAACCAGTTACTTTAGGTAGGATGTTTTTTTTTTATGTAAGAGGTACAACTGGCTAAGGGAAAAAAAAATGTGATAAAGAAAGACCCACTGAGGTGCCGATCCCTAAAAAAGTGAAAAGGAAAGGGGACTCGTTGGTCAGTATAGATGTCATCATATATTTGCAACGTAATAAGGGTGCAGCGCAGAAATGTTTCAGAATATGGTACTTTAAACGAGGGAGAAATTGGCGATTATCCACCGTGTTCAGCGTTCCATGCAAGGCCTCGCAGACTGGGAGCAGGAGGCAGAAGCTACGAGAGTGTTTACCCTTCTTGACTGTCCTTACGAGGCTTTACAACCACGCAGCGGGAAGGAACAGTAAGGAGTTAAGAGTGTATCCTACGAGGCCTCAACACGCTACAACAAAACACTCCCTGGGAACCTTGTCGTGTCGCGAATCGTAACACTGAGGGCCTCGTAGTCTTAAACGTTCCCGCATCTTGATTTGACCATTTTCTACCGAGTGTGTTAAGAGATATTTGGGTTGTCAGGAATGTTTCTAATTTAACAAGAATTCTGCATCATCATTAGAGGAAAACACCCGAGATAACCCGATTAATGATGCGGTGGTCTTTTGATCTTTCACTGAGATATGCAACAATTCCCTGTATCTTAATAAACATCTACAAAAGGGAAAAACAAAAGAGTGCAATTTCTTGGCAGCAATATGTTTGGACGTGGTAGTAATACAAAATAGTAGCCAAAAGGTTACTTTTTTTCTCTAATAAGAGACTAGAATGTTTCCGAATAATACTCTACTCAGAAACTCGTAGAAAGGGGCGGTTCTTGGTTCTCTATACCCTTATAGACTGTGACCGAAAGGTTTCATTTGACAATCTGACTCCTTATATTTCAACTGTATAGTGGCATCCTTAATGGAGACCCGTGGGTCGAGAAGGCAACATGAGCCAACGTAAAACACATATCCAGTATTTTGAAAGGCTATATTCTCTCACAAGGGTCTGATCTGTATTACTTCATGCTACTGCAAAGAAATTTGATAATGTGTGAAAGGAGATGAGAGTGTAACGCTGTAAGTATGCGTCTGTAATCATTATATATATATATATATATATATATATATATATATATATATATATATATATATATATATATATATATATATATATATATATATATTATAATTTTTTTTATGTAGGAGAGAAAAAAGTGCTGGTTCTCTAAGAGATAAGTAGGGATTAGCCAAAATTAAGGAGCAGATGTCTTGATACCTGCCTCTTAAAAGAAGTCAAGTCGTAGGAAGACGGAAATACAGAAGCAGGAAGGGAATTCCAGAGTTTACCAGTGTATGAGGTATGAATGATTCAGATTACTGGTTAACTCTTGTGTTAGAGAGTTGGACAGAATAGAGATGAGAGAAAGAAGAAAGGCTTTTGCAGCTAGGCCGCGGGAGGAGGGGAGGCATGCAGTTAGCAAGATCAGTAAAACAGTTACCATGAAAATAGCGATAAAAGATAGAAAGGAATATGACTAAGCTAGCCTGCACAGTTTTTTTTTATTTTATAGTTCTTTAATGTCGAATGTTTTATAGTATGTCGAATGTTTTACAGTACATTTGAGTTATAGGTGTTCATTGTATGGCCCATTTATTCTAACGTTTGATTTTCCGGTAATGTTTTCTATTGAATATCATTTTCCATGATCTTGCAGATGTAGGTTGCTGTGAATATATTTAACGTTTTTTTTTTTCAATTTACAATTTTAATCATTTTTTCTCAACTCTCTATATTATCTTATTAAATACATGTTACGTGCATATGTGTGGATAACAAGTAATGAAATTTACGTTAATTAATGTTGTATTGCGGATCACTGATGTAATTTCTCTTGGATAAAATGTAATTTGTGGCCAATAAACTATCCATATATCTATCTATCTACCCACCTATCTATCTATCTATTTCAGTTATAGGCTCTGTAGTTTATGGGAAGTGTAGATGTTAGTTAGTCTGGCAAAGTTTCTCTTTCCTGTTAATGACACAGAATCCTTGTCAAACGATCAATAGAATCATGAAAAAGGGAAAGAGGAAAACACTCCACCACCTCCGCCACCACTACAACTACTACCGCTGCTGCATTCTTATCGATCACACTGCACACACTAGTGAATAAAAATAACTCAAAAGGTCAGGAGTAACTTGACTATCTATTCCTCTTGGTTTCATGGAGGTTCGTTGCGAAGAAAGGAGAGAGAGAGAGAGAGAGAGAGAGAGAGAGAGAGAGAGAGAGAGAGAGAGAGAGAGAGAGAGAGAGAGAGAGAGAGAGAGAGCGGCAGGGAGGGAAGTGAGGGAGAAACAGGAAAGGAAGGGAAAAACAATGAGGAATGGACAGGGAGGAAGAAAAGGGAGAAACTGTCAGGGAATGAATAAGCAGGGAGTGAATGAAGGAGAGAAGAGATGGAGGGAGGGTGGGTAGGATGAGATAAGGTAGGGAGAGGAGGGAGAGGAGGGAGTGGAGGAAAGCCAGGAGGGAAGGAGGGTCATGGAGGAGATAGCACTGCCATGAACGTTCTGTTAATCAACACACACACACACACACACACACACACACACACACACACACACAGCGCTGCCAACACGCAAAGTGGAGGTGATCCGGGACTCAGAACCGAACCAGTGACGTAATATAAGCACTTCACTATGAAAATATCCAGATGTGCATATACAGAGAGAGAGAGAGAGAGAGAGAGAGAGAGAGAGAGAGCACGTTAACTACACCACAGGCAACACGACATACTGGTTCCTTCAACACCAGGAACCGCCTTCCCAAACAACTCCGCCTCTTATCCCAACTGCTTTTAACACACCCTAGTGGAACTTACTACGTCGGCTCACAAAGGTGTTTTCATGATTGTAGTGATAGTTTGTTTAATAAGGCTTATACATCACCAATACAGAAAATACAAAAAGAGAACCCCGCTAACCATCAATGTGGCCTTTAAAAATGTTCCGTATCAGAGAGCAACGCGTTTCATGACTGTAAATACGAGAACAGATTCAGCGTGACAACCACCCAACAATCAGCAATGTCTGGCCAGTAACAGCACCACCACACCACCAGCGCCTCCACTCGCCTGCAGTCCGCCTGGCACACCTCTGGCGTCACCACCACCACCACTACCTGCACCACCTGACTCAGCCCAACCCCCCTCTGAGATTATTCCCCTCCCCCGTCCCATCCCGCCACACTGCTATTTAAATCAAGGGATAGTGTCGCCGCACCTTGCACCACAACATCAGCGCCAACATTCCTTCGCACATTACCACATTACCGCCAGCTTTTTAAATAGTTTTATTCCTGGAGGAGCAAAGCTTGGGTTACGTCTGGAGGGCGCTAACTGGATATCATCGAATAGCACGATTTTTTTTTTTTTTAACTTCGTATTCCTTAATGTTTCAGCACTTGATCTCAGCTTTTGACAGGGTGTAGTGGAAGTCGCTTTTCCCAAGGGCGCTTTCATGATTCAAGCGATAGGAAGTGAAGGGAAGTGGGTGCAGGAAACACTGTCCAAGGAATGAATCAGGGTTTTTCCGAGTGCTTTCGTGATTCTAGCGATAGGAAGTGAAGGGAAGTGAATGAAGGAAACACTGTCTGAAGAATGAGTGGCTAACTAGTTTCGCTTTAGCTTCTTCACATGCGTATTGTTAACAGTCCTCACAGTCTAGCGATAGTTCTGCACCACTATCGAGCGAAAAAGTACACCCACATGAATCCCGACTAGTCATATCTGTGGTATAGTCTTTAAGGTTAGGAAATCAACTTCTGGGTGATCTGATTTGTCTACACTAATCTATACTAATCAATGTTACTCGAAAGAATATTGGCACGACATGAAAGACGAAAGTATAAGCTCTACGTACGATAAATCCCAACGATATGACGTTTTTCTCTGGTAGCGAGTTTAGTGTACGACGTGAATGTTTATACTCGTTACTGTGAATGTGAAAAAGATACAATTTCATACACACACACACACACACACACACACCCTCAGTCATTATGTATAGAAATCAATTGTGGAAGCGCCACACTGCAGCCTCCTCCCTTCCCTCCCCGAGCAACAACCGCCGGGATGAATTCAAGAAACTATTTGTGCTCTCATTTATGACTTCAAAGACCACGGAAATGATTGGTCAGGTTCCCATGAGAGTTTTCCTACTGATGGTGCAGAGGCCTTATTAAACTATCTCCAAAATCTGGAAAAGACTCGGAAACTACAAATAACTTCTCAATGATGTCGAGTTTGCTATTTCGATTTTGAAAAGTTGGTACGGTTTTCCTTAGAGTTTTAAATCATAAATGCTTTAAATTCAGTGTTCTGTATTTTCCTTCCTCATTTATTCTTCTACTTCTTATATACTACCTTCTCCATTCTTTATTGATGTCACCTTCTTTCTTACGTGTTCCATTTCCTCTTGATTCTCGGATTACAGCTGTTCAAGTTTTATGTTTAGCTGATGTAAGTCTTGGTTGTGAATGTAGGTGTCATGAATTAAGGTTCTTCATGAATGCTTTTAATGTCCCATAATTGGATTTGCTCATTAACGCATTGCACTTTGTTTTAAACCTTTTCGTAAAGCAGTCATTCTTCCTTTACTAAAATTACTACTACTACTACTATTACACTCTACTACTACTACTACTACTACTACTACTATTACCATTACTACAATAAGTAAGTACTAACACTGCTACCCCTAACTACTACTACTACTACTACTGTTATTACTACCACTACCACCACCACCACTACCACTACCACCCTACCACTACTACTACTACTACGACTACCATAGTTGTAGGTTCACTGAGCATTCGTGAACACGTGTGAGGAAGCTGACAACAAGGCCAACCAATGAATATTTTAAGGAGAAAGAAAACAACAATGAGGAGGAGGAGGAAAATCGTGTGTGTGTGTGTGTGTGAGTGTATGTGTGTGTAAAGAAAACAACAATGAGGAAGAGGAGGAAAATCTTGTGTGTATGTGTGTGTGTGTGTGTGTGTGTGTGTGTGTGTGTGTGTGTGTGTGTGTGTGTGTGTGTGTGTGTGTGTGTCCTTCCTCCTCCTCATTTTCTTCCTGAACTTCTTTTTCCTCCTTTTCCTCCTTTTCCTTTTGCTGTTTCTCTCTTCCTCCTCCTCCATTTACAGCTAACTCCCCAAGACTATCCCTCCCTACCTCTCTCTCCCTCCCTCCCTCCCTCCCTCAACTCTGCATGAAGTGACAACAAACAAACAAGTGAACAACTAAACACATGCACAACCCAACCTTGCTCCTTTCATTCCTGTGTGTGTGTGTGTGTGTGTGTGTGTGTGTGTGTGTGTGTGTGTGTGTGTAAAGCCAAGTAAACTCCCCTCCAGCTTGGTCCAAACGCGCAACACAGAGAGAGAGGGAGGGAGAGAGGGAGGGAAAGAGGAAGGGGGAGGGCAAGGGAGATGTGAGCGAAGGTAACAGGAAATGAGAGAGAAATGTTTGGCGGAGGAAGAAAAGCAGGAAGCAAGGAAGGGAAGGAGGGTAGAAAAAAAAATAGAACACGATTACATTTAAAATTACAAAAGACCCTTGAAACAGTGATACAACTTGTGATAGGAGGTCTAGAATAGCATAGGGGAAGGCACCATCCTTACCCACCGACCCATAAAGTTTGCTATGCTATACAAACATTTGGGAAGAGAAGGAAATGGGACGCAGTGGGGGGAGACGAAAGTAGTAAAGGCATAACTATGAGAAATAAGTTGCTGTTATAGTAGTAATTGTTGCTGTTGTTGTTGTTGTTGTTTGTGGTGAGGTGGTGGTGGTGGTGGTGGTAGGTGGTAGTGGTGGTGGTGGTGTAAGTAAGACGAAAAATAAATTGTCAAGACATACATGAAATTAAACGGCAAAAGTAATGAATAAATACAGTAAATAAAATTAAAATAGATGAATAAATAAATAAATAAATGAGACAGAATGTGGAAAAGAAACCGAGAGAAGGTCCATAAAATGCAGAGAGAGAGAGAGAGAGAGAGAGAGAGAGAGAGAGAGAGAGAGAGAGAGAGAGAGAGAGAGTGTCCAATATGTCGATCAGTATATATTGCACCTATTCAATCTCTCTCTCTCTCTCTCTCTCTCTCTCTCTCTCTCTCCTGGCTGAGTCACGTCGCTCCGTAATGATGTCACGCCAGTTTCGGTGACGTCACAGTACCAAGCGCATATAGACTGACCTGCTTCTTGGCGCCAACAGCTCTGAGGGGCTTCCTCTGTATGTATGTATGTATGTGTGTGTGTGTGTGTGTGTGTGTGTGTGTGTGTGTGTGTGTGTGTGTGTTAGTAGTGGTAATGTTGTAGCAGTAAGAGTAGTACTAAAAATAAGTAAATTTTGAAAAGTAATCTTATGATAATAGTAGTAGTAGTAGTAGTAGTAGAAGTAGTAGTAGTACTAGTAGTAGTAGTAATAGTAGTAATAAAAGTAGTAGTAACAGTAGTACTAACAGTAGAAGTAACAGTAACAGTAACAGAAGCAGTAACAGCAGCAGTAGTAGCAGCAGCAGCAGCCAACACAAGCAGCAGGAGGAGCAACTAACACCCCCAGCAGTAGCACCACCACCACCACCAGTAACAGCAGTAAAAACAACGCAGCTATGAAGGAAGCCGGTGAAAGACACGAAAAGAAGAGGTTATGGGGAAGAAAGAACAAAAAGGCCCTCTAAGTGGTGATCACTGTAATACGTAGCGGCAGTATTAATAGCAACACTAACAGAAGAAATGACGACGGTGGTGGTGGTGGTGGTGGTGGTAGCGATATAGAGAACAATACACTATATAACGTATAATGAAGGTTTGTCAGACTGTCATTACTATTCATTTATCTCGCGCCGCAGCCAGATCACCGTGCCTCGTTTCACTTCACCAGTAGTCTCTCTTTAATTTCATTCATGATACCAAGAGAGAGAGAGAGAGAGAGAGAGAGAGAGAGAGAAATATTAATAGTAGTTAATTTTATCTTATTCTTCAATATTATGCTCTCTCTCTCTCTCTCTCTCTCTCTCTCTCTCTCTCTCTCTCTCTCTCTCTCTCTCTCTCTCTCTCTCTCTCTCTCTCTCTCTCTCTCTCTCTCTCTCTCTCTCTCTCTAACCCAGTCTTTTCTAAAACTTCTAAGACTATCTCTCTCTCTCTCTCTCTCTCTCCCCCAGTCTTTTCTAAAACTTAAGACTCTCTCTCTCTCTCTCTCTCTCTCTCTCTCTCTCTCTCTCTCTCTCTCTCTCTCTCTCTCTCTCTCTCTCTCTCCCAGTCTTTTCTAAAACTTAAGACTCTCTCTCTCTCTCTCTCTCTCTCTCTCTCTCTCTCTCTCTCTCTCTCTCTCTCTCTCTCTCTCTCTCTCTCTCTCTCTCTCTCTCTCTCTCTCTCTCTCTCTCTCTCTCTCTCTCTCTCTCTCTCTCTCTCTCTCTCTCTCTCTCTCTCTCCCAGTCTTTCCTAAAACTTCTAAGACAACACACACACACACACACACACACACACACACACACACACACACACACACACACACACACACACACACACACACACACACACCTTTCCTGGCACTCTGTGGGCCTGATCTACCTAACTTATCCGGTGAGTGGACGAGAACCTGCTCTTCACTCCACCTGGTTGCCTCTTCCACCTGCACCTCACGCCAAACACTCCACAGATGTCTTATTTTCCCTCTCTTTCTTCCACTCTTTTCTTCCCACATCTCTCACATATCTATTCCTTTCTTCTCGCACTCTTATTTCCTTGTCGTTTTTCCCATTTCTTTGTCATTTCGTTTTTCTTTCGCTCCACTACATTTACTTCCTTTTCTCATCTTTCATTATAAGCATCATTGACAATACGCAACACTAAAAGAAGTACGTTTTCTTATTAGCAGCTACAAGAATGGGGGAAGGAAGTGGTTAGTTTAGGGTTTTTTAATGGTAAGCCAGTGTGGTGTTCGAGATTCACTCGTAGAACAAAAGATCTCAAGAGTGGTCTGTGATCTAGAAGTGATGTGTCCGATAATATTTCACCAAGAAAAAAATAAATAAACTACAATGGATATGAAGCGACGATTTTGTCTCTTTAATTTCAGAACAGGAAATTGAAAATAAAAGATGTATATGTACTGTACGTAGATGACTAATTAATGGAAGTACTCGTTAACAACTCAAAATAACATAATCATTGATCACAACACATAAAACATAAAACTTAATGAACAAGCTAACCAAACAACCAACCAACTGTAACTACCCTTAACTACTTCTCTCGCTCCCTAGCAGTGTGTTTATCTCCCTGCTACAACCTCAAGTCCGCTTGCATGTCCATACTCTGTCGCGGTTTTCCTTAACAGTAAATCTTCCGATGTATTGCCAGTCACCTTACACTTCACAACTTCGATACACGTAAAAGTAGCAGGTTACAAGACTTCTGGTGGCGACCGTCCCTGCCTATGTGTCTGTCTGCCTGTCCGAGTATGAGGTGAAGGAGTACGAGTGACCTGAAGGCCCTCTAGCGGTCAAGTAGTCGCGTAACATCAAAGAATCTGGCTTATTATAGTCGCTCACTCGATTCTGGAGAAGAGGTGTCTTGACGCGAGGGAACAAGACGCCAGCAGAAATAGAAAAGAGCGGCGGACATTAGACAAAGAATACTGGAAAAATATATACATTTAAGAAAGGAGCGTGTATGATAAAGGTAATTAAAGAAGTTGATGCAAATGTCAGAGACTGGATTGAGTAAATGGAGACGTTAAGAAGGAAGGAAAGTAATGGAATTTGAAAACGAATAATGGAACAGTGTATGTACGTCAAAGGAAAGGAAATGAAAAGAAAATACTGGATTGAGTA
>NC_059268.1:7184183-7276683 GCF_017591435.1 Portunus trituberculatus | reverse complement strand
CGAAGACTAAGTGTTTGCCTCAGCCCTGCACCACGAAGGAACAATACCCTTTCTCCCACTCTAGGCGATGCAAGGCCAAGAATTAACAAAACGACACGGTTATGAAGTATGGTAATATTCTGCACTTGCTCTCAACACCCCCTCACAGCCAGACACGAAGGCGGGACCATACCACTGAATGACTGAGTATATAAGGCCTCTACTATTCATACATGGTCATTAAGTTAAGTAACCTTCTCCACATGTTCTCAATATTCAAATTATTCTCTTTACCCGAAATCATTTGATGTGCCGAAAATCCATCAGGTCAGTAATGTGATTGATGTTATAATATCACTCACTACGTACAAACCATTGGTAGTGAGGAAGTGAAGCAAAATCAACTGTGATTTCCTTTTGGTTTTCTTCCCTCATTTCTTTACGTCGCAAGAAATTTGGTTATACATGTGCACTGCAGTCGTTACATATCGCTGCTACACTTTAGAAACAACAAATATTGGTTATACTACCACTATTACCAATACCACGACCGTTATAACTACTACCATCATATCTGAACAGCGCGTGTGTGGCTGACGTTGACGGCTGTGCTGGTAACGAGACTTTTGGCAGAACAGGACCCAAAAAACAAGAGACAAGCCACATAAGGAGAAAGTGTAGTTGTAAGCCTTTCTTGACCACGACTGTATCCACCAAGTCACTTCTACTCCGCCGTGTCACAAAAGGTCTTTTAAATTTGACATCGCTCCACAGCCGACACACGAACCCCACACAGCACCTTGTCTTCCTCTTCCATGCGTGGGTTGCTTGCTCTGGTACTCGGAAAGAAAAGTACCAGAGAAATAAGTAACAGAAAAAAAAATGATAAAAGATAATTAGAAAAGTAACCGCAGTAATTTTGTTAGGATAGGTTAGGTCCGAAATAATAAAAAAACATTAATTATTCATTTTGATATTCTCTTCTTGTAACTCTTTCTTTTCTTTTCTTGTTACTTTTTTCCGATATTTTTTTTCTGGTTATGTACTTTCTGTCCTACAATCTCTTGCTCTTGTGTGTGTGTGTGTGTGTGTGTGTGTGTGTGTGTGTGTGTGTGTGTGTGTGTGTGTGTGTGTGTGTGTGTGTGTGCGCGCGCCCTTGTGCGTGTGTTCGTCCAATATTCACCGGCCACGCTTCAGCCGTAACTTTTTGTGGATCTTGAGAGACCAACGAGGAGGAGGAGGAGGAGGAAGAGAGAGAGAGAGAAGGTAAACGAGAACGAAGAGGTGAAGGAGGAAGAAAAAGGAGAGGGAAAAGATGAAGAAACGGTAAAGGAAGAGGACGACGAGGCGAGAACGAGGAAAGAGGAAGAGACCGAGGACGAAGAAGAGGAAGAGGACTAGAATAAGGACATACCTTTGAGAGAGAGAGAGAGAGAGAGAGAGAGAGAGAGAGAGAGAGAGAGAGAGAGAGAGAGAGAGAGAGAGAGAGAGTGTGTGTGTAGGACCTCGACGAAAATTATTCATGTCACACACACACACACACACACACACACACACACACACACACACACACACACACACACACACACACACACACACACACACACGCAACGTCGTAACGTCCAAGAAGGCAGGAAAAAAAAAGTAAAAAGAGTCAGGCCAGGAATATATTTGTCCAAGTTTGTCTCTGAAGATGCGAGCAGGAGGAGGAGGAGGAGGAGGAGGAGGAGGAGGAGGAGGAGGAGGAGGAGGAGGAAGATAGGGAAGAGAACGAGGAATAGGAGAAAGACGACGTGGAAGAGAGCGACAAAGTATGAGAGGAAAATGGTAGAACACAGTGAATACCGTCATGAGAAAGAGAGAGAGAGAGAGAGAGAGAGAGAGAGAGAGAGAGAGAGAGAGAGTAGTGAGGGCGGTGAGAGAGTGTATCAGTTGGCTGCCAAAAACCTGAGGGTGGATCTAGTGCCTTAGTGATTATAGAGAGAGAGAGAGAGAGAGAGAGAGAGAGAGAGAGAGAGAGAGAGAGAGAGAGAGAGAGAGAGAGAGAGAGAGAGAGAGAGAGAGAGAGAATGAACTGCATAAACAATAATACAATTAAACTATCTAAACACACACACGCCAAACATTAACTCCTTCCATAACAATCACATAACTGCATCGAAGGACACACACACACACACACACACACACACACACACACACACACACACACACACACACACACACACGTCAAGGCACTAATGATGATTATTCGAGGAAGAGAAGACAAGCTGCGGTATTCAGGCTAACTTCAGAACACAAGAGGCGGCGAACCTAAGCACGTCAATGGGGCAGCGAGGCAGGCGATGCTGGGGAGCGAGGTATACGGTACAGTAGCTCTCGGGAATTCAATTTACTCGCAACGCTTACACATATAAGACAATAGGGAAAAAATGCTGGAAATAGGAGTAAAAACAGCATAGACACAAATAAATGAAAGCCTTTGCGACAATGAGTGGACTCGTTATAAAAATAAAGCTGGAAATAGGAGTAAAAAACAGCATAGACAAAAATAAATGAAAGCCTTTTGCGACAATGAGCGGACTCGGCATCTTCCACAAGTTAAGTTTTATTCGCCACAGCGGCAAACACACCACACACACATACGAAATAAACACGCACACAAATAAATAAATAAATGTATAAATGAAACAGAACACACGAAAGAAGTGAATATCTTTAACCTTTTGACTAGTGATAAAAATATTCCACTAATTGCCATGAGAGAGAGAGAGAGAGAGAGAGAGAGAGAGAGAGAGAGAGAGAGAGAGAGAGAGAGAGAGAGAGAGAGAGAGAGAGAGAGAGAGAGATTTATGAAGCTCCCTGTCAGCGTATCAGCCGCTAAACAAGTGATTGGCTTTTAAGATTGCCACAACATAAGGGGCTCATCCTTAATACCATCAGTAGTTAACCCATTCAATCCCTCAAGTCAGTCAGTCATTCAATCAGCCAGCCAGCCAGTCAGTCAGTCAGTCAGTCGGTGAGCCAGTAAGCCTCTCAGTTAGCTAATCAGTCTTTCATCCAGTTTATTACATTAATTTACCATTCTAATCGAGAACTAATATTTACTCTTTTAAACCTCACCATCCACCTTGAACATGTTACTCCTTGTTATAACCTGATTATTAACCCTTAAAAGCTCTTGCCCGCATCACCTTTGTCGTATCCCTCTTATGCATCGAGAGGAAAGCTTCACTCATACACCAATGTATTATTTCCGTACATCCTCTACTCCTCCTCCGCTTCCCGATTGAAAGACACATAATATTATAAAATATATTATAAAAAAACTATTTTCTCACTACCAATGCTCTCCAAAGGCTCTGTTTCAAGACAATCGTGTTTTTAAGGTTATTTTCATGATTCTGGTGATGGACTGCCAAGATTTCTAATTCATTAAAAGGAGAAACTGTCTTAAAACCTGGCTAGTCGTCTTTTTGGTCTTCGAAAACTGTCGCGGTGAGAAAGCAAGGCGTTTCTGAATACTGGCCTCCGTCTCACTTCGATAGATCCTGCAAACGGACTCAACAGACACAGCCAAGAGACAATTATTTTTATATGCTCTCGTAGATGCCTCAGGTCTTGTTTAAAATTAGACAGGTCACCTCTGTTTTCCCATCCAGACCTCACCATTCCGCTGACCTGATGACCTTCCTGCTTGCTTTATTTGTCCTCACTGCAGCTACACCGCGGGAGGATGTGAGAAAGTGTGATTATAAGGCTCTCTCTCTCTCTCTCTCTCTCTCTCTCTCTCTCTCTACTATTCTGTCCCTTTGTGTGGAGTTTCATGACCGACTGACAGACTGATGGACGGATATAGGGTAATTGTTTACACAGCTGACAGAAAGACCGACTGACTGATTTATTGACTGCATAACTGGCTGGTTGACTAATTGATATATTGAATGGGGGTCTCACTGAATGTCTGACTACGGGACTAACTGACTGACTATGGAAATGACTGAAGGATTTACTAACTGGTTGACTTAGGGACTGAGGAACTAATCGATTCATTGACCAAAACCGACCTATTCATAACTTCAGTACTGAGACACATTTTTTACCATAAGATTTGGGTATGACTGGACGACTTTTTTTTTTTTTACATTAGGAAGGGTTTATAGAGGTCAGAAGGTTAATGGCCAGAGTCTTCACTATTCTAATCCCCACATGAGTTTCTGAAGCTGTATAAAATCATCAAATAGTAAGCAAAATGAATGTGAAAACGCGTCATTGTACTGAAGGGATTAATAATGATGAAATGGTTGAGTAAATACCGAATAGCTCTGTCTAAAGGAACGACGGAGTAACTAAACGAATGACGACACAAATGGACGAATATAGCTAATACTTCAACCACAAATTATCTCAACACGGTCAACAAGTATGCTAGTGTTTATTCCTCCACTATACTTCACCTGCGTATCTTTGGTCCCCTTTCTGAATCACTTCTGCACCTCGCCCTTATATTCAAAAGACTGCTGATAAAGCTACACAAGTTTTAAGGGTGTTTTTAAGTTTCCAGAGGGAGAATAACAATATTTCCTCACTACTAATAGGAGAAACATTATTTAGAACACTACTAATAATTTGTGAGCTTTAAAAACAATTGTGATGAGAATAAAGCGTTGCACAAGTCTTAATGGTGTTTTTAAGTTTCTAGAGGGAAATTAACAATATTTCCTCTCTATTAAAGGGAGAAACACTATTTTGAGCACTACCAATCATCTGTGACCTTTTAATATAATTGTGGTGAGAGAATAAAGCGTTACACAAATTTTAAGAGTGTTTTTAAGTTTCTAAAGGAAGATTAACAAGTTTTCAATATTACTAATGGGAGAAACACTATTTAGAACACTACTAATCATCTGTGACCTTTGAAAATAATTATGGTGCGAGAATAAAGCGCTGCAAAAGTTTTCAGGGTGTTTTTTTTTTTTTTATGTTTCTAGAAGTAGACTGTTAATATTTCCTCACTGCTAACAGGAGAAACTTTTATAACACTACTAATCATCTGTGACCTTTGAATATAATTGTGGTGAGAGAATAAAGCGTTACACGAATTTTAAGGGTGTTTTTAAGTTTCTAAAGGAAGATTAACAAGTTTTCAATATTACTAATGGGAGAAACACTATTTAGAACACTACTAATCATCTGTGACCCTTGAAAATAATCATGGTGAGGGAAGAAAGTGTTTCAGAATACGGCCTCTGATTTACGAGTATCAGGCGTCCAATCTAAGCGTCGCCAGCCGGGCTATTCAGTCCGTCACTTTCATACCGCGGGTGACATTTAATAACAACAGTAAGCAGATCAGTAATCGCCAAGGACGGGCCTGTTGGCGCAGACGGTCACGGTGTGCACGACCTCCATCTGCCTCCAATTACCTAACTCCCTGGCAGGCCGGTGCTGTGGCGTCACGCTGGCACGCTCAGACACCCACCATAACTCGCCGACCACCTTGGCACAGAACTAATAACACGAATTTGAGGTTATTGTAATGCCACCCGTCATTCTACTCACATAAGAACATGAGAAAATAAATGAATCTTCAAGAAATCAGGCTCACACGTGGCAGTCCCTGTATGAAGCGTATCTACAATGTATTATTTCCACCATCATCTTCATCTATACATTTGTCTAATCTTTTGAAGCCACCGCACTGCAAGCTGGCAGGGAGGTGGGCAGATGCAGAAGGCAAGGTGCAGGATGGAGCTTCGAAGGGCAGGAGGTAAGAGCTGGACGACTGCTGCTGAGAAAGGTAGGAATTGGTAGGGAAGGCTGGAGTTAACCCTTTGAGCGCATACGACAATTAACACTGTTTTATTAATTTTGTCCTGAGTTTCATCACAAGCATGTGCTGAGAGTTAAGATGATGATTATTGTAGTAAAAGCATCGGAAAATAATTTATCACTGTTGTATCTCCATCTTTACCCATTTATGAATAATAATATAGAAATTACTTCAAGCGCTGAAAGGGTTAAGAGAAGGGACATTCGTAGAAGAGAAATGAGACAACAGGTATACGATTTAAGTTCGATATAGGAAGGAGTTAAGGAGAAAGGAATCGGAAGACAGACATTGAGAAGGAAGAAGGTGGGAGTAGAGAGCTAGGAGGAAGAAAAGACAGAAGTTGGGAGGTGGAGCGGGAGAAGGTACTACTGAGAATGACAGAATAGTAAGACTGAGTTGACCAAAATGTACAAAGTGACTTAACTAACACACTGGAACTGGTAGAATGCACCTTTAACAGAAACAACACAGATAATAATAAAAATACGCGTCTTTTTTTATTTCCCGTAATTCATTGAACTCTATAAGTGGTAAAAACAAAAAGAATGGTGTGTGTGTGTGTGTGTGTGTGTGTGTGTGTGTGTGTGTGTGTGTGTGTGTGTGTGTGTGTGAGAGAGAGAGAGAGAGAGAGAGAGAGAGAGAGAGAGAGAGAGAGAGAGAGAGAGAGAGAGAGAGGAATGAAGAAAAGAAAAAGGAAGTCAGAGAGGAACGGGAAAGAAAAGTGGAGAGAAAGAAGGACGGGAGGGAAGGCGAAGGTTACAATACAGTATCGTGTGAAATACATGAAGAGGAGGGGAGGGACGCGTCATGCTCACCGTTACACACACACACACACACACACACACACACACACATCGAGGAGTTATGTGATCAAAAAATTATCTCATAATATTAATTTATATGTTTAAGATGGTCAATGAAGAAGGAAGGAGGAAATGAGAGAGAGAGAGAGAGAGAGAGAGAGAGAGAGAGAGAGAGAGAGAGAGAGAGAGAGAGAGAGAGAGGAAAACACGAGTGGTATTGGCTAGAGTTCTACCGATTCCAATAGCGATACGCCAGAGATACCACAGTTAGATACCAATATGCCGAACACGTGACGTCCACATAAAATAAAGCAAAATAAAGAGAAAAAGTAAAAGGGCGAAAAAAAGAAAAATAAGGACGAAAAAAAAAGAAAAATAAGAAGAAAAACGCCGCTAGAAACAGATAAATTGTAATATATCAAAAAACAGTAGTGTAATATAACTAGAAAACAAATCTATTCGTAATATACAAAAAAAAAAAAAGAAATACTAAGATCAGAAAATAACTTGAATAAACCAAAGCAAGCAAAAATGCAGTAATTATACGAAGCTATGAAGCGACAGAAATAAATAAATGAATAACAAATAATGAAAGATCGAAGCGTTTAAACCTTTCAATACTGGAATGCAATTTTTACCTTAATATTTGTGTACGATTATATTGACATTACAAAGGGTCTATGGAGGTCAGAAAAAGATTAATGACCACAGTCTTCACTATTTTAATCCTCCCAACATAGGTTTCTGAAGCTGTATAAAATCACCAAATAGTAAGCAGAATGAATATAGAAACGCGTCATGGTATACTCGAGGGGTTAAGAATATTAGCCTTGAACCGCTGCGTCGTGCAATGTGGTGAGGACACTGGTGACGACACTAGACCCTAGCATTGGTACCAACACGCCAATGATGGCTACTGAAGAGAGAGAGAGAGAGAGAGAGAGAGAGAGAGAGAGAGAGAGAGAGAGAGAGAGAGAGAGAGAGAGAGAGAGAGAGAGAGACTTACAGATGAAAACAATTCACTATCAAGGAAAGAAAGAGAAGAGAATCAACTCAATAGGAAGAAACAACACGAAAATGGTGGTGATGGTGATTGGTGGTGTTGATGGTAACTGGTGGTGATGATGGTGGCTGATACGCAGCAGCACACAGGTAGACACAGGTAGGGACAGGTAGGGGATGAGCCAGTGCAATATATCTCAAGGTAAGCACGTCACAACACCACCTGCCTTGAATACAAACTGGTGATGTTAGTGATAATGTTAAAGGCGTGTGCGTGCGTTCGTGCCCACCGCTGCGAGGACAGAGGATAAAATGGAAATTGCAAGGTGCCAGTTATCCAGTCAGCCAGTCATTCGTATGTTCCTCAGTTACTCAGTCGGCAAGTTAGCCAGCCGGACAGTCAGCCAGCCAGTCAGTCAGTCAGTCAGTCAGTCAGAGGAAGAGCGAGGACGTTCAATAAGTGATAGAAGTCTTTACGAGGAAGTATAGTGTAAGAACGGGAAGGGAAGGAAGTAAAGGAAGATAGTGATGTTTGAAAGGAGAGCAGGAAGGAAGGAAGAGCTGCAAAGGAGAGAAAGAAAAAAAAAAGTAAGAGAAGGAAAGGTCAAAGTGAAGGAAAGAGGAGAAAGGATGGGAAGCAATGGCAAAGCTTGCAAAGGAAGGAGAGAAAGAAGGAAGGAGTGGAGGACGAGAAGGAAAAGAGGGAGAGAATAAAAAATTGGAAAGGGTTTTCGGATGAAAGGTCAACGGTATCACGGAAAACGTATACACACACACACACACACACACACACTGCAGTCGCCGCCTCCGCCACTGTAGTCGCTTCATTCACATTTTTGGTATTGATCTTAGGGGCGGGGCGGGGCGCAGCTGTGTATGTGTGTGTGTGTGTGTGTGTGTGTGTGTGTGTGTGTGTGTGTGTGTGTGTGTGTGTGTGTGTGACTCACAAATATGCATAAAAACTCTCTCTCTCTCTCTCTCTCTCTCTCTCTCTCTCTCTCTCTCTCTCTCTCGGGACACGCGACTAGAGTATAACCAGATCAATATATATAAGCAAACAATACCACAACAAATAAACACATAAATAAAACTGATGATAAGTTTTGTGAAGTATTGGTTCACTCAGCTCTTCATTATCTGACTCCTCTAAAATTCTGAGAGAGAGAGAGAGAGAGAGAGAGAGAGAGAGAGAGAGAGAGAGAGAGAGAGAGAGAGAGAGAGAGGGGGGAGGGGGGAAGGAGGAGGAGTTGGTTTGTTCGTGTACTATGCTGAGACACACACACACACACACACACACACACTGCTGGTGACCCACTGACTCCCTTCCCTATCTATTCCCAGGCGTTTCCTCCAGCAACAACTAGCAAAGGTACCCATTCCTTTATGTTTCAGCGCTTCGGCTCCATTACTTGTGCTCTACTGGGAGTCATTGGAGGAGCCTTTCCTGAGTGGTGGTTGTTAAAAAGGCCTCCTTCATCGTCAACAAGAATGCATCTATTACAAAGCTATTCATCATCTCCGCGGCCTTTGTAAACACGAGTAATTCTTGTGGGAGAACAAAGCAGTTTAAGGATGCGGTGTTTATCCCCTCACGTGCCTTCCATCGAGCACCGCCAGCAGACGAGACAGCAGCAGTGCACCTCTTCCCTTGCCCGGCTGCCAGACTAAAAGAGACAGAGGCTTGTACTCAGAAACGCTTTCCTCTCTAACTACGACTGTTTTCAAAGACCAAGCTAAGTTCTCAAGAGTGTTTCTCCTATTTCCTAGTGAATATATCTTGTTAGTCTGTCTCTAAACCGTAAAAACACCCTAAAACAACCGTGGAACTTTATTTATAGCCTAAGGAGAGTACAAAAGAGATGTGGTGAGGTGTGTCAAATATAATGAGTATTAATATAGTACTCGTATTCTCATCCCTACTACATACTATTCTATATACCCTGGCTGCCCTACGCCACCTTGTCTCCGCTGTGTAACTCATGCAGATTAAACGAAAGGCCAGACACAAGCCCAGACAAGACTAGACACACCCTGCTGCCGTGTTGCGTCTTAAGGAACGAACTGGAAGCGTCACGGGCAGTACTTTCCTCGTTTTCTGAAGCAGTGACGGTGGACGAAGGTGTGGGAGGCTATAGTGAGGCCTTTTGGAGGGAATGTGGGGGAGTATGGATTCCACGCATTCTCTTCGTGCTGAGAGAGAGAGAGAGAGAGAGAGAGAGAGAGAGAGAGAGAGAGAGATGAAGGTGGGTATATGAAAAATGACAAAGAAAACGCAGTAAAAGTGTTATATAATGTATGCATATCCACCTTCACTTGTCCCCTTCTAATTATTGTTTGTTACGTTTACATTGAGGAACAAGACTTATACATCACACACACACACACACACACACACACACACACACACACACACACACATCTATACATAATGAATTCCTTACCTACCAATACAATGCTACTTCTAGTGATTAGATAGCCCATGAAAACAAAATATCCATTTCTCCTTCAGTCGGTCATCTTTCTACGTACGCTTCGCTTCTCTGTTGCTTCCTGAGAGTTACGAGTCCTAAATACACCAGGCTAAGCTATAGTACGTTTTCTTGTCTTATTTAGTTAGCTCTTTCAAACACCAAGACATCGATTCCATTATAGCTTTCTGCGTAATTCTTCCGTTACCAAGGGAGTAATAAATTATTCAATTCCTCAATTACTAATATTTAACCAGTTGTGGTTTAGCTTTACGTAAGTTCTTATCTATGCTACCTAAAATCATGAAAAGACCTACTGAAGCTGCCAGTTCCCAAATATTAATTGAAAATAAAGGATTGGATCATGTGTGTTTGTGTGTGTGTGTGTGTGTGTGTGTGTGTGTGTGTGTGTGTGTGTGTGTGTGCGCGTGTGTGTGTGTGCGCGCGTGTGTGTGTGTGTGTGTGTGTGTGTGTGTGTGTGTGTGTGTGTGTGTGTGTGTGTGTGTGTGTGTGTGTGTGTGTGTGTGTGTGTGCGTGTGCGTGCGCGCGCGTGTGCGTGTGTGTGTGTGTGTGTGAGAACCTAACCTTGGAAAACACAATATTATGAATGAGTATGTATAAATCAGGTTATTCTAATCAGGAAACACATCAGAACTCGTTTGAACAACAACAAAAAATCTTAAGTAATAAAGGCAGAAAAAAGTTCAAATTCTTTCGTAATCTAGTTATGTTCTTACGAGCGGAGTTTGAATACCTTTCTACTTCTTTGAACAACCAGATTTACTGCACGAGGCTTCACGCTTATCCAAAATACCACACAAAGCCTCTAAACTTCCCTTACAATCCAGTTTCCTTAACATCCCTCGAAAATCATCTATTCCTGAAGGAAACACGAGTGAGAGGAGGAGACCGGTGACCGAAAAGGGTTAGCGCTCCGCCACCGCCTTTCCGTCTCGCCCTGGGCCGTCACGCCTCGCGGCCACTTCTACTCGTCTAACTGGACTGCGGCCGTGACTCCCGCCAACTTGCGACGGCAATCCGATGCACGCCTTGGCTCGCTCTGGCTGTTTCCTGACGGACTGGCGGCCTTATTGACTGGCTTACTAGCTGGATATTCTCTCTCTCTCTCTCTCTCTCTCTCTCTCTCTCTCTCTCTCTCTCTCTCACTGTTCATAAATAGTAATGAATGATAATAATGGTAGTAGCAGTAGCAGTACCAATACCAGTAGTTGTAGTAATTGTTCTTGTTATTGATAAAAAAAAAAAAAAAATATATATATATATATATATATATATATATATATATATATATATATATATATATATAGAGAGAGAGAGAGAGAGAGAGAGAGAGAGAGAGAGAGAGAGAGAGAGAGAGAATAGCGGGTTATCTCCTCGGAAACTGCCTTATTAATTGTTTCTAATCCGCGTTGGTTATCTAATTATTTACTTTCAATCTGACCGTGCATCTTATTATTGAACATTACACCTCTTCTTAATATTCAGTCTGCCTTCGTGACTTGCCGGCTGCTTCTTAAATGACTGGGCTCGTTAGTTAAGAAAGTGATGAAAAAAATGTTTACCATACAGAAAGGTGGTGGTGGTGGTGGTTGTGGTTCTCTCTCTCTCTCTCTCTCTCTCTCTCTCTCTCTCTCTCTCTCTCTCTCTCGATTAGTATTACTGATACCTCTACTACTACTACTACTACTATTGCTACTACTACTGTTGATGCTGCTGATGATGCTATTACTACTACTAGGACTACTAAGACGACGAAACTAAATTATGTGAACATATAAATAACGTGACTCTTCATAACTTGTGTGGGAGTTCCCGGCCAGGTGCAGTGAGGTCTTCATACAGGCTGGTCACGAAACAAAATGACACGCTCCATCTAGTACACGTCAACCAAACGTGAATTGACACTTCGATGAATGGCAAACAGAGAGAGAGAGAGAGAGAGAGAGAGAGAGAGGGGAGGAGGCACATTCACTAGCACCCTTCATCCTTCCCTTTCCACAGCAACTCAATCGAAACCACTAGATTGCGGAGTCGAATCTCTATATATACATATTTTGAAACGCTTCCTTCACTGTTCAGAACTGTTTTCTAGAGGCCAACGAAGAATCAATGCGGCTCCTCGTGTTGTTTCTCCACTGACGATGTATAATTCATGTTCATCTGTAGCACTGGAAGAACATCCTTAAACCCGAGATTCACTTCCACGAGAGCCTGTTAGTCGAAATTATGAACCATATTGTGAAACATTTCTGCGCCATACGTCGATTTCTTTAAAAACCTTTAATTGATATTACTCGGATTTTTAAGGGTGCTTTTCCTGGTTCTAGTAAAAGATTAACAAGGTTTCTACGGCCTTTGGAAATAGTCATGGCGAGAGAGCAAAACGTTTCAGAATAAAGACACATGACAGGAGCGTTTAAGAATACAAACTCAGCAGGCTTCCTCTTACTAGTCGCAAGCCCTCGCTGACTCCCACCACCAACGCCACCACCCTACACAAACAATGCCGCCTCACCCTGATGTAAGACCTCATTCGTAACACGCAACACAACGCAACCCTGACGTAACAGCGCATCTGGAACACGCCATCACTCCAGTCCCGTCAAAATACTATACACTGGAGCTTATTTTTTTTTCTCCTTGTCGCATTTTCTATTTGCATATTAACTTAGATGCATTCCCGAAGTTCAAGTTCAGAGCTTTTTCCAATTCCTGAATCTCACAAAAATGCTATTCACCCTGGGTAATGCAGAGGATGTCCTGTCAACTACTGTACAATTAATGATTAATGAACAATGCTGACAACGAATATTAGCGAGTGCATTACGTTTTGTGTAGCAGAAGTTGGAAGTGTTGACTTGTGTGTATAATAGCAAGCACACTCTCAAAACTGACAAAAAGGAAAGACAGAAGAAAAAACATGACAATACCACTAAAACTCGATGCCTAATCTGTAATTTTGAAGAGAAGCAAAGCGAAAAAGGACATTTGCCATATAATTTCTGGAAAGGGAAAAGAAAGAGAAACGGATACGCCGTTGAAAAATGGTCAGGCATTATGAGACATCGAAACAAGGGTTATCTCCCTCAGCCAGAGCCAATATGATCCAGAGAACTCACACTATAGATTGCTAAACTAACTTGTTACCTTGACACTCCAGGTGAGGAATGACCACCAACTTCGTTACTTACGTGGCCAACTATCTGTTATGAACCATTAAGTGATTCTCTCTCTCTCTCTCTCTCTCTATCTGATCATTAACTGGAATCAAGAATCATACACACGTGAACGTACACTAAGATACACACGCACTCACACGCGCGCGCACGCACACACACACACACACACACACACACACACACACACACACACACTACGATAACAAAGAGCGACGGGGTCAGAAAAAAAAAAACGTATAATTATTACATCACGAGCTGAGAGAGAGAGAGAGAGAGAGAGAGAGAGAGAGAGAGAGAGATGGGCTACTGTTCCTTCTCTCCAATACTCAATCGCTTACTACAACACAAATTAATCCTTTCTTTTACATTTAAAAAATCCAATACAATCCATACAAAGCTAGAGCACTTGATTCTCTTGCCTTCCTTCCCTCCACATTCTTCATTTCCTCACCCACTGACACCTCACACACGTCTTTTCTCCCCATGCCCCCCATTCACGAAAAACCTCCTCCACGTCCTGAAACGTCCCCCCTTCCTTATATACCTCACTCCTCACGCCCTTCTCAAAGATATGGTCAAAAAAGTCCAAGAAAGTAAAATTCATTCCATAACTATTAACAAGAAAGAACTGACAGAGCTCAAACACACCCAAACATACATACATACACATACAATAATGAGTCACGTGGTATTTCTGATCATACATTTCACACACCTACAGTACCTGTTTGACAGAATAAGCCGTCAGTGTATCAGGTCCGCTTAGACAGTCCCGCGTGGCTGCTACACTGGGATAAACACTCAAGCACACAGACACAGGGTTGCACACAAAGCGGGAGTGTCCGTGATGCACCGTTCACCTGACAGGGAAGTCGGGTAGGTTTTCCACTCACTCCCCACGCTCGAGCCAGACTGAGGCGAGGCGAGAGTCGAGAAGGGGGTGTGTATGCGTGCGTGTGTATGTTCTGTGTTGGCAACGAGCCGAGGGAAAGGTGATCGTACTCCAGTCTCTGCCTCCTATAACCTCTTCTCCCTCTTCTTTCTCCTCCTCCACATTGCAGGGTTTCAGTCCATGGATTAGAGTGTGGATATGAGGAAATGAAGATGTTGCTATTATCAGCTTCTTATAGTCCGTCCTCTTTTATCTTTTCTTCTTTCTTCCGCAATATTAAGTTTCCCTGGATAACCTCCTCCTCCACATAGCAGGGTTTCAGTTCATGCACTGGAATGTGGATGTAATGAAATGAAGTTATTGCTATTATCAGCTTATAATCCCTTCCTTTTTTCTCTTCCACTCTCTCATCTAGAACATATCGCATCTAGTCAACCTATAATCTAACGTTGATGTTCATGGAATGTGCTTATGGGGAGGTGAATGAGGTACATTATTCTAATTTTACCATTACAGGGTTGTTGAGTGTTGTCATTCCAGTCGGACATACGATTCGATGTTTTGAATATGTGGTTGTCTGTATGTAATGTATTGCTTGCCTGCGACTAGCTGATGTTTGTTCTGTGTGAAGGAAACGTTGCAGATATCGATTCCATTACCGTAACAAATTAAGGGAGAGTGATTTCAATATTACCACCACCACCATCACAACAACCACAGTCATAACCACACCTACTATTGCAGCAACTACGTACCACTACTGCAATGACAACAATAACAACTTTTTTTTTTTATAGAAGAGGGGAAGCTGACCAAGGGCAACAAAAAATATAACAAAAAGGTTCACTTGATTGCCATTTCCCTAAAAGGTTGGTAGAGTTAGTCAGAAGTCTGGAACAAATGGCTTGAAACCTTCCTCTTAAAAGAAGCCAAGTCGTAGGAAATCGGAAATATAGAAGCTGGCAGGGAGTTCCGGAGTTTACCAGAGAAAGTTATGAATGATTGAGAATACTGGTTAACTCTTGCATTACAGAGTTGGACAGAATAGAGATGAGAGGAAGAAGAAAGCGTTGTGCAGCGAGGCCGCAGAAGGTGGGGGAAGGGAGGCATGCAGCTAGCAAGATCAGTAGAGCAGTTAGCATGAAAATAGCGATAAAAGATAGCAAGAGTTGCAACATTTCGGGGGTGAGAAAGAGGGAGGCTGAAGACAGTCAGTCAGAGAATGGGAGTTGATGAGACGAACAGCTTTTGATTCCACCCTATCTAATAAAACTCTGTGAGTAGAACCCCCCAAAACATGCGAAGAGTATTCGATCCATACAAGAACGGATAAGGCTCTTGTACAGAGTTAGCAGTTGGAGGGGCGAGAAAAACTGACAGAGACGCCTCAGAACGCTTAACTTCATAGAAGCTGTTTTAGTAATATATGAGATGTGAAGTTTCCAATTTAGATTATGAGTAAAGAACAGACCGAAGATATTCAGTACAGAAGATAGGGACAGCTGAGTATCACTGAAGAAGAGGGGAGTTGTCTGGAAAATTGTGTCGAGTTGATAGACGGAGGAATTGAGTTTTTGAGGCATTGAACACTACTTAGTTTTCTTTACCCCAATCAAAAATCTTAGAAAGATCAGAAGTCAGGCGTTCTGTGGCGTCCCTCTGTGATCTGTCGACTTCCTGAAGGGTTGCTCGTCTCTGAAAAGACGTGGAAAAGTGTAAGGTGATATTATCAGCGTAGGAGCGGACAGGCTAAGAAGTTTGGTTAAGATCAACAATGAATAATAGAAAGAGAGTTGGTGACATTACACAACCTTGAAGAACACCACTGTTAATAGATTTAAAGGGAGAACAGTGGCCTCCAACCACAGCAGCAATAGAACGGTCGGGAAGGAAACTTCAGATAAAGTTGCAGAGAGAGGCTAGAAACTGTAGGAGGACAGTTTTGAAGTCAGAGCTTTGTGCACGACTCTGTCAAAGGCTTTTGATGTCTAACGCAAACAGCAAAAGTTTCACTGAAATCTCTAAAAGAGGATGACCAAGACTCAGTAAGGAAAGCCAGATCACCAGTAGAGCGGCCTTGACGGAAGCCATAGTGGCGATCAGATAGGAGATTGTGAAGTGATAGATGTTTGAGAATCTTCCAATTTAGGATAGATTAAAACTATAGAGCGGTAGTTTGAGGGATTAGAACGGTCATCCTTTTTAGGAACAGGCTGAGTGTAGGCCGACTTCCAGCATGAAGGAAAGGTAGAAGTCGATAGACATAGTTGAAAGAGTCTGGGCAGGCAAGGTGCAAGCACGGAACCACAGTTTTTTTGAACGTCCATAAGCCTTCCGAGGGTTCAGACCAGCAAGGGCATGGAAAACATCATTACGAAGAATCTTAATTGAAGGCATGAAATAGTCAGAGGAAGCAGGAGAGGGATGAACAGGCCCAGAATCATTCAAGGTGGAGTTGTTAGCAAAGGTTTAAGAGAAGAGTTCAGTTTTAGAGACAGGTGATAAAGGAGGCAAAGATGAAGAAGTAAAGTTATTGGAGATGTTTTTGGCCAGATGCCAAAAGTCTCGAAGGGAGTTGGAATTTGAAAGATTTTAACATTTTCTATTTATGAAGGAGTGTTTGGCAAGTTGAAGAACAGACTTGGCATGATTCCGGGCAGAAATATAAAGTGTATGAGATTCAGGTGACGGAAGGCTCAAGTACCTTTTCTGGGCAACCTCTCTATCATTTATAGCACGAGAACAGGCTGTGTTAAACCAAGGTTTGGAAAGTATTACTACTTCTACTACTTCTACTACTAACTACTACTACTACTACTACTACTACTAATAATAATAATAATAATAATAATAATAATAATAATAATAATAATAATAATAATAATGTAATAAAGAAAGAAATCAACAGCGCAACTTTAATCTGAGGGTCTGGAAAGAAGCTTCAAGGAGATCTTTCGCAATAAGTTTCATAAATCTTCTTAGGAGGCTCTAGCGAGACAGTAACGTTGCATGGAATCAATTAGCGGTAGTCGCGAGGAAAACTAATGAGAACACGAATGATGTATTCCTATATATGAGATGATGAGATGCTGGATTCTTTTTGTAATTAGGAACAGTATGGATCGAACACCCATTGCTTCTATGAAGACAACCACGTATGTCGTACACAGATGGAGGATATCACAAAGAGCAAAGAACATCAAGGATGGAAGCGTTCTGAATAAAATGATTTTACTGTCAGATGGCTTCGTGCTAATAAGAATTTTTCTAATTCTAACTAATTTTAACTAATGTACTTTCAACATTATTAAGTACACGTTTGGGTTTTCAAAAGCGTCTTTCTGTTTCTAGTGATAGAAAAAATGCATATCCATAGAAAAAGTTTTCATGGCATAATCATCTCCTTGGTGTTTGAGGGGAGAGACAAGCGTTACAGAATATTAGTCCTTCAGTGCTCGTCTTGGCTGCTTTGATCCTTGATACAACAGATCTTCAGTGGGAAAGGTAGAGCTATCTTCATAACCCTAAATGGCTCAATGACACTCTTTGTTGTTGCAGCGCCACGACTCCTCGAGTATTTTTTGGACGAAACAAATGCACTGCCCAAGGAAGAAAGATGCACCTGAAGAAGGTTGAGCTAAATACGTTGAGGGAAAAAAAAGAAATGGCTCAGAACAGAAGTACCTGATAGTGACCCAACCAACCGCTGCCGCGTATCCGTAGAAGTACAGGGAGATACTGAGAATGGTGGCAAAGGTAAACGTCAAGGTGTGTTGATAATAGTAATCAGAAGAGGTTATTGGATATAGACTTTCCGTTTTGGACTGGCACCTCAGTGGGTCTTTTTTCGCTCTTTTTGTTAACCTTGGCCAGTGCTCCTCCTACGTCAATAAAAAAAAAAAAACATTACTTTCTCTCAGATTTTCACAAGGACTGTTTTCGAAGATTACAAAGAAGATGAGTCAAGTTATCATGAGTGTTTTTCCCTATTGATGCCATAGAACATTTACTGAACTATTCCTTAAATCATGAAGCCTACCTTGAACCTTCGAAGCTCTAAAGGTTGTCACTAGGTCCCTGCATGGGTTCGGTTGAGGTGACTGCCTGGGTTCGAATCCATTTTAGTTCTTGAAAATGGATCGTGCTTATAATGGAAGAAGCCTTGAGTGAAACCAAGACAGTGAAAACTATATTCCTATATTACTTTACTAAACCTTACTACAGTCTCTCTCTCTCTCTCTCTCTCTCTCTCTCTCTCTCTCTCTCTCTCTCTCTCTCTCTCTCTCTCTCTCTCTCTCTCTCAGCGCCATAAGAGGTGCCGTCAAGGGCGTCTCGGTTCAAGTGTTCTTCATCCTCATTGACCGTATTTGTGACTTAAATGTTCTTCATGGTGAGTGGCGGCCGGAGAGAGAGAGAGAGAGAGAGAGAGAGAGAGAGAGAGAGAGAGAGAGAGAGAGAGAGAGAGAGAGAGATTCTTTTTAACAATCATGATCACATCTATTCTTCCATTCAAAAATTATATTTATCCTCTAATCTAATTCTACTCGCCATTTTCATCCATTCCATCACTCATCGATCGCTTTATGCACTATCAGTTTCATTCTTCAACACCCATACTCTTCTAAACTTCTTTACTGAATGCTTCTGTCTCCTCTGAATCCTCCAACAGTGCAGAATCATCAACAAAACAAAAGACAATTGATTTACTTTCCTATATCTAACGCTCAGGCAGTCATATAATTTATAACACCATGAAAAGAATCGACCAACCAAAAGACAATTAATTCACTCTTTTCTATCTAACAATCTCGCATTCACATCCTTAATAACACCATGAACAAAACAAAAGACAACTCATTCACTTTCCTTTATCTAACGCTCTCGCAATCGTATCCTTAACCCCTTCAGTACTGACACGCATTTCTACCATGAGTTATGTATGATTAGGGGATTTTATTTACATTAGGAAGGGTCCATGAAGATCAGAAGATTAATGGCCAGTCTTCATTTTTCTAATCCCCTAATAAGTTTCTGAAGATGTATAAAATCACCAAATAGTGAGCAGAATGAATATGAAAATGTGCCAATGTACTGAAGAGATTAATAACACAATGGAAACCTTAAACGACCAATGCTACATCACATATCCTTGTCACAATCTTCACGAGCAGAAACCCAATCATCCACACTTCTTTTTGATAAAAAAAAAAAAAAAATCTCCACTAGTAAGATTCTGTCTCCTTTAAATGAATGTACTTTATATCTTCCACAGTGAAACCATGCGTGCTTTGGGATCCTAGAGGTCTCCAAGCGCACTGGTTCGAATCCTGTCCACGGTCTGAGTGTAGGTTGGGCTTCCTCACTCAGGGCAACGGTTTCCTAGCGGGTGGGCTTTGAGATAGGAGGTACCCCAAAAAGTATCCCCTTTAGCCCATAAATTCCCGTGAAAAGCCCACATGGTATAAAAAAAAAAACACGTCTTATATCTATCTATTGCCATGTGCTTTCTTAAAATCCATGAAGCCTCGACACACAAACTCCGTCAAGCGCCTTTTAACACACTTGATTCCTGCTATAAACACCTCCCTCTACAAAAGCCTTACCGCTCCTCACGAACCACATTAGCGGTGCCATATGACGTAAGCTGTTGCGGCGCCTAATGGAATAATTTCCAATTTCTTCAAGAACTATTATCTTTTTGTGTGTTTTTTGATTGACTCTGCGAAACAGCTTATAATTCCCACGACACTGAAAGAAACTTCCACATTCAGAATTAGCACATTCACGATAAACTTGCCGTTGGTCTACGCGCTCTCTTCTAATAATGTCTCAATGTTATAAGCTGTTCTGTGTGTGATCTTGATTGATCCTACAACACTGAAAAGCCACCTCCAAAATTAGCACGTTCATACTTGTCAAACACATTTAGCAATCTTATCAACCACTCGACAACACTCGCATCGTCTCTCTCCCTTCAAAGGATATGGACTAGATAAGCTGTCACGTCATATCTCGTGTAAATATAAATACAGAGAATAAGAAGGTTCCCAGTCACCTCTCTCTCTCTGCTTTACGTGTCTTTTAACGATGTTTAGGGAGATACTGGCAGCATTATCATGTGACAGAACGTGACTACTAAGGGAAATTATGACAATGACGATGATGACAATATGATGATGAATGGTGATGTTATCCTTATCGTAATTATCAAAAGCAACAACAACAATAACAAAAACATCATATAGCATTTTTCACCTCTCTCTCTCTCTCTCTCTCTCTCTCTCTCTCTCTCTCTCTCTCTCTCTCTCTCTCTCTCTCAGCATCCGTTTCCTTTCATAATAATTTTCCTCCTCTAGTCCGCTTGCTCTCACGTCACCACCTCCTCCCACAGGCCACTGCCACAGCATAAACAAACTGGCCAACACTCAAAGCACACTCGACGCTCATCACAAGCTGGTAAACAAAAGAACAACGCCAAGACGGATGCCACAAGTGATCACACACTCACAAGCACACACACACACACACACACACCAAGGGGTATTTTAAGGTTAAACCTTAATTATACAGCTTCTGATGAGCATAAGACACACACACACACACACACACACACACACACACGCGTAGTGTAGTGGTTAGCACGCTCGACTCACAATCGAGAGGGCCGGGTTCCAGTCTCGGCGCGGCGAGGCAACTGGGCGAGCCTCATAATGTGTGGCCCCTGTTCACCTAGCAGTAAATAGGTACGGGATGTAACTCGAAGGGTTGTGGCCTCGTTTTCCCGGTGTGTGGAGTGTGTTGTGGTCTCAGTCTTACCCGAAGATCGGTCTATGAGCTCTGAGCTCGCTGCGTAATGGGAAAGACTGGCTGGGTGACCAGCAGGCGACCGTGAAAAAATGGTGAATTACACACACACACACACACACACACACACACACACACACACCGCGTAGTGTAGTATTAGCACACTTGGCTCACAACCGAGAAGGCCCAAGTTCGAGTCCCGGGTGCAATAGGGCAAATGGGTGGACCTCTTATGTGTAGCCCTTTTCACTTAGCAATAAGTAGGTACGGGATGTAACTCGAGGGGTTGTGGTCTCGCTTTCCCGGTGTGTGGAGTGTGATGTGGTCTCAGTCCTACCCGAAGATCGGTCTATGAGCTCTGAGCTCGCTCCACAACGGGAAAGATTGGCTGGGTGACCAGCAGTGACCGTGAATATGACCATGCAGCGATCGTGAGTACAAAGAGAGAGAGAGAGAGAGAGAGAGAGAGAGAGAGAGAGAGAGAGAGAGAGAGAGAGATGAAAGGGCTGAATACAGGTAATTAGATGAGAGGATAGTTGAGAAGACAAAACAAAAGGTTTTATCCTCTTGAAATAGGTATTCTCTAGAGTAGGGGTTCTCAATCTGGGGTTCGCGAACCCCCAGGGGTTCACAAGATTTCCAGGGGTACATAGATGACTGATTTAATGATACATTCTTTGCGGAATACCTTTGCCTATTAGTTAGTGTCAGTCACTAAATTAACATTCTGTTTGATGTGAAGTTACTGGGGGTTCGGGTAGGTGGTCTTATAACTCAGAGGGTTCTTAACGAGAAAAAGGTTGAAAACCCCCGATCTGTAGTCTAAAGGCATAAACATTTCCCAGCCTACACCAATGAAAGTTCCAAAAACCCCAATTGGCAGCGTCCTTACCTAGAAAATGAAAAACGCCTCATTGGAAAATTACTTTTTTAAAAATCTAGTATAGAAGAAAATAAAGAAATAATATATAATTTTTGGAAAATAAGAGAACAAAGTAAAAAAATTTAAATAATAATTAATTACAGCTACAGACCCAGACAAAACCCAAACCAAAACACGTCAGGAAGTGCCGATATCCAGGCTACACTTCCGCCTATCAACTGAATTGAACTGAATACCATGTTCAGGCTATGGCAAGACAGCTTAGGAACACGCTGATGAAAACATTACAGCATCCTTGGAATATTTCTGTTTCGGTCGCTAATTTTTTTTTTTTTTTTCTCTCATAAAGAAAACCGAACAAATATTGCTCTATTCATTCCTTGTGAAGAATTAACCTGTGTAGAAGCGAGGTGAAATGCGTGTTAAGGTTCCGTGCTGTATTTAAGTCTCTAGAAATGAAAGATCTTGGTACACCAGACAATTATGTTTTGCTCTATATTATGATGTTAGTCGTATAAACTCAAGTTACTATAAAGAAATACTATGGTAAAATAAGAACAGAAAAATAGTGGAAGGAGTAAAAGCATGGTAAATCAGTAGATACATCGTAATACAGTGTTTAGAGACGACTACTCTGTACCGCGAGATGATGCTGATCCACTCCTGCAGTGTTGCCAGATCTACCGAAATTTCATGAGATCTACTGAAATTCCGACGAATCTCATGAAATACCGAATTATTGCTGCAATCTACAGAATTTTGATAGGTTCTCCAGAATTTCTCCAGAAATTAAACTTCCCGGTTACTGGTAGTTCGAAATTCATGAGAGGGGAAGGGAGTGAGCAGAGCAGAAGGGGTGGGGTGGGGGGTTAGCGAAGCTATATAGGCCTCTGGTAGTGCCTGCATGTAGTGCCCACAATAGTATAAATAATATTTATTCAGTTTATAACCCTCCTATACCCTTGTTTGTTTCCCACGTAACATGTCCCTCCTTCCTTTCCTTCCCCCACTCCCCGAGAAATCAGACTCAGTACACGTATTTGGCCTCCCTCCTCCTCCACTCCCCAGTTGGAATCAAGTAGTAAATGCGTATTTCGCCTCCCTCCCCTTTTGTGGATCACGGATAATGAGCCAATGTACCCACACCTCTCTACCTTCATGCTTAATTTGTTGTGCTTGCCTCACTCAAGTGCAACGGTGGAGTGAGTATTTTCAAGCATAAATCTCATGAAAACAAAACTGAGAAACAGACTGTCAACTAAAACTATTAGTGGGATGCTTCACACAAAAAGAATTATATCAAATTATAATTGTCATGATTTTGAAATAAAAAAAAGAAATGGTTAAAAGAATGAATAGTGAAATGTACAAGAATAAATGTGAGCAGGAAACAGCAGCTGAAACCACTGCTGATGATGATGAAGTAGAAGACTGATGTATGTTAGGCTAAACTAAGGTAGTTCGTTTTGTTTTGTGAAAGAAGTAATTTTTTTTCTACCAGCATATTATAATAAAGTATTGCAGTACGGTACTTACAGAAAGTTTCTTAATTTAATTTCACTACTTCAAATATATTCATATAGAAACATTTTTAATTTGATTATATGTACATATATTATCGAGTGTGTCTACTGATTTTTTACCTATATCTACTGAATTTTTCCGTACATTTCTACTGAAATTTCACCTGTGCCATCTGGCAACACTGCACTCCTGAATTAAACCAACCTGCGAACACTGAAAATGTGAGAGTTTGGGTCCTCTCCTATTGACATTAATAAAAATATTACGATTTATTCACAATAGTAATATATTATACTCAGACGGAACACGGGCCTGATGTGTTTGAGATGTGGCATTTTGTTATAGTACATTTCGCACTATATAGCGACTGTTTAGGACCGAAAAACTATAGCTTCAGGTAGATATACAATGATGTTATCTATCGATTTTCAGTCTTAAAGTTGGGAGAAATTACAAATATTGATGCATTTCTTTTATAGTCCTCTTTGCTTCTCGAAAAGGTGCACAAACTTAGAAAAAGTTGAAGAACACTAAGCTATACCCTCAAAAAAAAAAAAAAAATACAGTAAAAGAGATAAGATAAAAATGACCAACATCACTATTATTACAGAAACTAAGAATAATACCAAGACTAATTAAGTAATTCAGAGATAACGAAACGAACGACGATCACGAGAGCTTCCACGATAACAGTGTGTATGATAAGATGTGATTCCAGATTCCTCAATAGCACTCCGAGTTTCCAAGATATCAATGCCATTCCAGTTTCCTCGATAGCGATGCGAGTTTCCAAAACAGCGATGCCATTCCACGATAAAGTTACCACGGCAGTTTCCACGATAATAATGCGAGTTTCCACGATCAAGATGCAATTCCAGTTTCCGCGGTAACGATGCGGGTTTCCACGATGTCGATGCGGTTCCAGTTCTCACGATGAGATTTCACGACACGATATTGAAGGATTACAGGCTGGGTGATGAGAAAATTAAAGAGACCAATGAGGAGAAAGACTTAGGAGTAACCGTGCAAAACACCTTGTCACCGGAGAAACACATTAACTAGATTTTTTTGAAAACATACAACATGCTTCAAAATATTGGCCTTGCATTCCACTACCTAGATGAAGGAATGATGAAGAAGATATTATGTACCTTAATAAGACCCCAGTTAGAATATGCAGCATGTGTCTGGTCACCGCATATGAAGAAAAATGTGAAGAAGGTGGAAAGGGTACAGAGGCTGGCAACAAGGATGGTACCAGGACTCAGGGAGTTAGACTATGAGGAAAGACTGAGGAAGCTGGGGCTGACCACATTAGAAGAGAGAAGAACAAGAGGAGACATGATAACTATGTATAAATTGGTGAACAAGATTGACATACTGGACAGAGAGTTGATAAAGGTGACCACAAGTAATCATCTCCGAGGACATGGAAAAAAGCTAATAAAGGACATCTGTCTAAATGACGTGAGAAAATACAGTTTCCCGCATCGTAGCATTGATAAGTGGAATAAACTGAGCAGTGATGTCGTTGACACGGTGTGTGTCAATCAGATGAAAGAGAGATATGACAGGAATGGACAAGGAGACAGGTCACAGAGAGCTTAGCTCGGGCCCTGTAATACACAAATAGGTAAATACAAATAGGTAAATACACACACACACACACAGACACACTGTCACCATCTTGTCTTCAGTGATATGTAAATAGTTAGCCTTTGTTTAAAGCAATGCACATTATGTGCTGTACCAACTTGATCACTCAATGCAATCCACTTTTCCACTGTGTGTGTGTGTGCTTTGTGTTGCCTTGTCTTTCACTGTACAGATGGTGATCCAATAACTGTGTGTGTGTGTGTGTGTGAGAGAGAGAGAGAGAGAAAGAGAATTTTCCTTCTGAATAATCATCAGCAGACACAAAATAGGCTTTGAAAAAATAAAAATAGCACTAAACTTTGCAAAATTTACTCCTCTGTGGTTACATGCTTACAGTCTTCAGTTTGGCTCAAGCTTATACTTACTCCATCACTCACTGCCACAATCATATGGATGAAGTCCTGTCTCTATATGATATACAAAGCTCAAGGAGCCCAGTATATTGTGGAGAATTAGCATACCATTAACACAGGACAAAAGTAACATGCAATTTCTTCCTCATGTTTCAGAATTTACATATTCAAGAAATAGGTGCTTCTATCTATCCAGGCATATTATTGGAAATTATCAAATTAAATAAAAGAATATCCAGATAATATACAATGATATTTCCCCGATATAAAAATCAGTATATAGGGTCTATTAGTTTGTGTTATCTTATCCATGTGCAGTTCAAATCTCTCAACAGCATATTCTTTATAACATTCTTTCATTCAAAGTTTTTCCTTCTTTCTTTCTTGTGTCAATGTTAGCAGTGTCAAGATTAACAGTCAACCAACACCTGAGATGTTCTGAGTTTTAATTCCTAGCAACGTGAAGACAAAACGGATTTTGCCTTCTGTCACACAAGGCCCTGTTCATCCAACAGTGGGTAGGTATGTGATAAAAATTGAGTTATTGTAACCTTCCAATCTGGCAAGGCTGGGAGAAACAGTAATCTTGTACCACTGTGTGTGCATGTTGTGTGTGTTCTTCCTACATTGGACTAAAGGAAGCAAATGCCACTCCCTGAGTTGTTTGCAAACGAGCTATAGTATGTGAAAATAAATGAATAACAAATATGTACATATGGTATATGTTTTGACTTGCTTTTTGAGTCTATTACTGAACCTATACATTTATTGTAATTCATTAACTATGTAAAGAACAATCAATTATAACTGGACAAATATTACTTTATTTTGACATTGTACAACAAACTTTATTATAGGAAACTAATCCATGTTTACTATTCACTCGTGATAAAACTAATAATTATATATACATACATACACAGTTCCTCTACATGTATTCAAAGTTCATATTTTTAAATGTCGAAATATCATGCCTTGTCTTTAATATATCATACACACTTTCCTTTTTTCAATATTCACAATGAATGTTTTAGATACAGTAATGGATGATAAATACCATCTAATATATTTCCAAAAACTATCCTTCATTTTTGGTACCTGTGGTGTCTATTGGGTCATACCCATATTTCATCTTCTCCTTAAATCTTAGATAATGGTATTTTCTGTCAAAATGTTTCACCCAGGTTGAGGGGCAGTGCTCAGTGTATTTATTTCGAAGTTCCTTGCAACTTTCATCTGTACCTGCAAAAGAAATATACATTGTACATATAATAACTAAATATAAGGAATATAAATAACTTCTCCAACATATCTTAAATCTCTTATCAGGACTGCTTAGAAATTTAAGGTTCACTATTCCATGTTTATTTGGAAAAATCTCCATTTGTGATAGGATTGTGCCCCAAAAGTATAGTCAGCTCTCTACATGACGAAGTAGTTTTCCTACCTATACTTCTAAGAAAAGTTAAATCTCTCATTTAATATCTCTTTGAGCCCCACTCTCTCTCTCTCTCTCTCTCTCTCTCTCTCTCTCTCTCTCTCTCTCTCTCTCTCTCTCTGCATATTCAGGACAGTATATCACACACTGACCCACACACACACACACACACACACACCCTTACAATATAGAGAAATGAGATATGTGGTGAAGGACATCTGTTCATGTTGGAGTAAAGTAACAAGTGTTAGCAGTTCCAAATAGTATATATTAATGATATGCAGGTGGGGGTGAGCAGCTATATGAATTTATTTGCTGATGATGGTAAAATTGTTAGGAGTAATAAAAATACATGTTGACTGTATGGAGTTGCAAAGAGATATTGACAAGAATTATGAGAGGAGGCAGAAATGGAAACTGGAATCTAATACTAAGAAATGCCATGTGATAGAAATGGATAAGAATACAATAAATTATAATAAGGAAGAAAAAATGAGAGAGTAACTTTTCCAGATACTCTGCCCCAGAAAGGCATATAAGTGGGAAATTTTGGCTTGATGTGCAAGATTTCAACAAATAGGTCTATTAGGGTAGCATTTCATTACATGGACAAGAACATAATGAAGAAAATTATAACCACCACAATATGACCTGGGTTGGAACACACAACAGTCGTGTGGTCTCTGCATATGAAGATATAAAGAGGTTGGAAGGAATTCAGAGTACAGCTACAAAAATGGTACCGGAGCTGAAAGACCTAATCTAAAAAGAAAGATTGAAGGAAATGAGACTGCCAACTTTGCAAGGTAGAAGACCAAGAACAAATCCAGTCAATGGCAGGGGTGTAGCTATAGGCAGTGTAGCCAGTGCAGCCACACTGGGGCTCATCATGAGCTGAGGGCAGGGTTCGGGCCCTTCCCGGCACCGCAGGACCCATTGTGATGTTAAGGAGGGGTGTTATGGCTTCAATTCTCCTTGCAGGGCCATGGTGGCATTGAGCAACAGCACCCCAGTGGGAAAAAGCTACCCCTATTGTTATTTTATAGAGTAAGTGTCATGCAGGGTCATTCATTCACTCACTCATCTATGTCATGGTTTCACCATTTTGGTTTCAGAAACTAAGTCAATGAGTCACAAAACTATCAGTGTATTTTATTGTTTATGGAGAAAACATCATTTACATTGACACAACTAACATAAAAATGATGAAAAGTATATAACTTTTTTATCATTATGTGAATACCAAAAGAAAATAATTAATTTGGTTTTCACATTATGATGCATTATGGGTAATATGTGTATACTTTCGGTCGTGTCGACCAATCAGAGCTGATCAAGTGACAAGATGAAAATCAAGGGATAGATTAACCAGGAAAGGTAATCATAGACTTGCTAGGCTACTGTTTGTCTCCGTCTCATCATGCCACTTAAGCACAGAAGTGGATCCCAAAAAAGACAAGAAAGGTGAGAACAATAGAAAAGAATTTCTAAACTACCTAAATTAGATGCATTTGGTTTTTGCAAACCTACTACCCCCTGCCAGGCTGCGGAAATGACCCCGGCTCCTCACAGCACCAGTACTGAGTCCAAGCTTCAGCATGGCACTGCATCCAAACCATTAATGACAATGTGTGTTAAGTTAAAGACTCTTGTCCTGCGTGAGTAAAGGTTATTCATGTGTACATGAAAGGGCCAGTCCAAAGATCTTATACCAGGGCCCGTGGACTATAAGCTCTACCACTGGTTGAACTGGTTGATCTATATTAAGCTAATCAACTCTCCACAATATGCATGCTTACTATAGTTTGTGTCTTAAATTCTTTCTGAATCACACACAAAATTGTATGCTGAGAGTGTAATACTGTGTGAATAAATACTATTACTGACTTACCTCCGCTATCAATACAAGCCCAGAATTTGTCCCGTGAGTCCCAGCACTGGTAACGTGCCTCTTTGTCTGGAAAGTGGGTTCTGTGCTCACCTGCTTCTCTTGGCATTATGAAACTGGAAGAGAATATACCATCCTTATAAATGAGTTATTTCTATGCTTAATACCTGTAAAGGTGGAGATAGCTAATTTCCAAGGTCTAAAACCTTGGAAGAGACAGGCAAGTGACATGGATGAATGCAAGTTATTGAGTACAGAAACACATCTGTGGTGCTCAAAAGTGGTGATGAAAGTTTATGTAAGTCCTGGGTTTTAAAGATGATGGTCTATAATGATGCCATATATTTATCCCTTCACTATTATAGCTTAACTACTTATGGAATAACAGGCAAGAGACAAAACACGGCTCTCACCCCAGTGGAATATTTCCTCCAGAAATATTCCACTAGGAAAACAGTCGGAAGAAAACATCACCATATACCATATATGTTATGTTATGTTAACCACATACGTACATACGCATTTTACAGTAAAGATTGAATTAGAGTAACATTGTTAAATCACACAACTTCTATCGGCCATTCATGCTTGGAATACAAGTGTGACATCACAGCCCCTGCTCTGTACTCACCTGCAGGGCCGCCTCGTGCCTCTCACCCTGTGTTTACGATTACGTCGTGACTGACTGAGTTGACTCTATTATTGCATTTTGCTTTTATAACAGCATCCTTTTCAGTTTTTTGACAAATACTTAGATAGGTTATGATAATTCTCCTACGCATTCCTTTCGTGTAGTAGTGCTAAGATCTTAGAAATATGCTAGCTGGAAAACTGAAAAACACTCCAAAAATTATAATGAATTAAAGTTAAGTAGATACTGTCATCCTCCTCCTCTTCCTTCTCACCTTACTGCTAATTACATTATCGGTGCTTTCATAATCATCACTATCATTATCACCATCACCATTCACCATACAGTGTTATCGCCGTGGTCCCTCCTGCAGCAGCAGATAACAACAACAATGGCTGATCCTAGGACGGAAGTTCGCAACGACGCTGATTTGCCCGTCGCTGTGGCTGCCCCAGACCCTAAAAACGTGCAGGAACTCACCAAATATGTAAATGGATATAGTAGCATCTACCTGTTGATGTTTTTAGCCATATTTTGTTGTTCAGTATTAAGTGTGAGTGACCAACACCCACTCTTGGGATGTGGTTGCCATGACAACAGCGTGGCTCGCTTCATTTATAGTTAGTTTTACCTAGGGACAAGAAGGTGATGATGATAACAGTCACATAGTCTATTCGGTTTTAGATGGGGGTGGTGGATGTGCAGAATTGCATGCTTAAAAAATTTTACTTACATAATGTATTAGTGTTTATTTAAGATCAGACAGGATAATGATATCATGGCAAAGATTAACTACTGTGGGAAATAAGATAAGCATGGATGGAAAGCAAGTATATATACAGTTTTTCTTATTAATGTCCACTAGTAGTAATGGTAAAATTGCAGTTTCACCCAACCATGGAATTTAAAGTGACTTGTTTTTCTGGTAAGAAATTTTGTGATTTGATTGATGGTGCGTATTTGTCATTTCCATCACAAATTTATATTTTGGTAAAATTCTAGTTTCTGCCCATACTCCTCCTCCTCTCCAACAAGCTTGGGGACAGGTGGGAATGCGGGGTTTCAGATGGGGAACATGAAATGTGTATTTTTATGCATAACTGGGGGGAAGAATTGCTATCCTAAACTCTACAGAAGGTTCAATACAACTTTCGTAAATTCACTAATTTGTATAAATTCCATAAATTTGAAGTAAACTTCATCAAGGACACAAACCTAACTTAACCTAATGTAAACCTAAGCCTAACCTTACATAATGTAAACCTAAGGAAACTTATAGTGAAAATTCCATAGACTTTTAATGGAAATTTTTTCCCCATTATGCAAAAATATGCATTTCCGACGCACATCATGTTCCCCACCCCAAACCCTGCATTCCCACCTGTCTCCAAGCTTGTTGGGGGGACTAGGGGAGAGTATGGCATAAACTAGAATTAAACCAATATTTTTTGAGTTAACTATGACTGTTTTCTCAAGTCCAACTTATGCCTACCTCTCATTACCAACAATCTTGTGGGATCTGTAGGAAATCAGGGTTTTTGGGTGGGGAAGCATTAAATCGACTATTATGAATTTGCAGAAAGGTTGGACATCAATTAAATCACATACAAAAACTGTTGCTTTGTTTGTGTTGAGTAACATTGCCAATGCTACATTTTCAATTGTTTCCATTACACCAAAACCTCCAAGGGATACCAAACAAACTCAACCTTATTATCTCCTAGTCATAGGGGGAGTGCAATCCTGGAAACTCCCCAGAGATTATTAACCAAACCCAATGTAATTACCTTCTAGCCGAGGGGCTAGCAGGTGGCTCGCAAGGGTTATTAACTAAATCTATCATCATAACCTTCTACCTGGGGAGGACTGTGCAGGACAATTTCTAGTTTTACCCAACCAATGATTTTGTGACAAGCATTAAATCAAGGTTATAATGTTTTGTTTGGTTAGTGCTCTTGTAGGGGTCTGGTGGGGCACAGGCGACCTAGCTACAAGGTTATTACATTGGGTTTGAATTAGTTTAGTAACCCTTAGGGGGCTCCAAGTGGGGCCCCCCTCAATTAGGAGGTTATTATGATGGATTTGGTTAGTAACCCCTGGTAGATGTGGTGTAGCAGATACAGAAAAAAATGCTGCTCAACATAAACAAAGTAACTTGCCACAGCAGCCTCCACCATCAAAGTATTTTGTAAGTTTTTGTGTGATTTAGTTGTTTTCTCATGTTTTGCAATGCACATTAGTCAATTTAATGCTCCACCACCCAAAAACTCTGATTTTCCACAGATCCCCCAGGATTGTTGGGAATGAGAGGTAGGTATAAAGTTGTAGTTGAAAAACAGTCATAACTTGAAAATATTAATTTTTAATGGAAATGATATATACAATCAATCAATTCACTACATTTCTCACTAGAAAAACATGAGTCACTTCAGAGATTCCGTGCTTGGATCAAACTGCAAATTGACCGTAGTAATTATCAATATATACAGTGCCTTTCTAAAGAATAACCGACAAAATTGTTCAAAAGTGTGTTTTTAGAGAGAATCTCAATTTGGCCCATTCATTTAATTTGTTCAAGATTATAGTGTAATGGCTTGCAGAACTAGGTGTGATAGCCAGTCTGTTGCAGTGGTTTTGTGGACAGAGAGCCCTGAAGATGGTGGTCCATGCCAGATGTTGAATAATATTTGTTAAGTACAGAGAACTGCTATCATGTTCAGGGTCCTAAAGTCTCTAATGCCTTATGCTTTCTGTTTTCTTTATAGTCATTATGCTAGTAAATTTAACCAGCAGATTTGTTTCTTATACTATACTGTATTCTCTTTTTTTGATAGGAATGATTTTATAATGATTTTATTTTGCATATATATTCCATCATAAAAACTAGATACAGGCTTATTTTGACCTTGGCTCATCAAGATTGGATTTGAATCACATCTTTGGCTGATTCAGCCCCTAATTGAGGATAAATCTTTTATTTTTTTTTCTTTCTTCACTGATTTGGAGTTTTCTTGATTTCTTGAGGGCATGAAAAGAAAAGTTTGATATAAATAACCATCTGCAAGGCTGACTGGATATCAAGATAAGTCATTGTCTAGAATGTTATACTGACTATGTAGAAACACAAACAATTCTTTAGTTGCTTTAATTGCATTAATACTAAAATGGAGATGGAGAGAAAGTCATACATCTTGTGATTTGGTGCAATAACCTTTGTGTTATGAATAGATAACATTTTTGCAAGAGTAGAGTACACAACTAAAAAATGTGTAGAGTAGAAATATCTTTTGATACATTGTGCCCAAACTAGTTACTGAATGCTGATGATGAACCATTATCAATATTACTCTTTATACAGTCTTCCTCCCTCTTTCTCCTAATGTCAGCTTTTGCACACACACACACACACACACACACACTCTTTCTTGGTTTAATCTGTCATTATTTATGAAAGCCAAATATGCCAGCAACTAGGATCAAGTAGGCCAGGGACAAGGGTTGAATAAGTCAGGGACAAGAGCCAAATGAACCACTAAATGGTCCTGATAAGCCAGAGTCAAATCAGCTAATGTCTAAAGTTTCCTGCTCCAACAAAAAACTAGTTTCTGGATCATGATCCTTACTATCATCTTTTGTGCATATCTCACAAATGATATTTATCTTTTGCAGGTGACGGTGTTGCTACAGCAAATGCAGGAGCGATTTCAGACCATGTCTGACCAGATTATATCAAGAAATATCCTTTTATGTTTGACTCATTAGTTATTACTGCTGCAAGCTGTGAATTAGGAATTACCCAAGATCCACAGTTTTCCACATACTGAAAATGGACTCATTTTTGGAAAATAGAAATTAATTAGGAGTTGCACATATCTCCATTTTTACTAAGTATCACCTTTTTAGTGGAATAAGTAAAAAATTATAATTCAGGTTGTGTGTCTTTTTACAGAGCTATCATGTGCACTGTGCACACAACAAATAGTTCTTCATAATTTCAGTTTTCAACATCTTGATTTTTTTTTCATATAAACTTATGTCATCTCTTTGATTTGAAATTTTGAGTTATTGTGTAGGCACTGCATGCATCATCCTATTAGTAACTTATAAGGAGACAAATAGATAATGGATATGGTGTTGCATTCATTCAAATGATCATTTACACCATCTACCTTAATACTGGACACAAGTTTTCATATTTCACATTTTTGCATGTGCAGTAGAAACAATTTGTAGTAGTTTTCCAAAGAGACTGTTAAAGTCTGGCTTCAGACTTTATATAGTAATTCATTGGCCCAGTTGCTTTTAAGAATTAACCATTTGCTTTCAGACATTTTTTAGGTGTAACTAAATCTTATGTTCTTCCCAGAATCTTTATAAGTCAGTCCTCCAACTAGCTAAAAACTTCTTCATCAATAGAAAATCATGAAAATGTCACAGTATTTTTAGAGTTAGATTCTGTCATGACTTCTGACACTTAGCAGAAAATACTTAAATTAATCACCTCATCTTTTTCCTCCTTTATTTTAACCTGATGGTACCATTGTCATCTCTTCACTCAAATCCTTGCTAAATACTCTACCTTGCATGATTCAGGGCTTGTTCTTCACTTTCCTCCATCCTCTGACTGCTTCATGATCCTTCACAGTGATGTTCTTGTGCCTTTGCAAGCTTTAACATTCAGAAAGTTTATGGACCCGGTGGGGTCCCTCCTATTGTTTTCCAAAACTGTGCTTCTATGCTTGCATCTTGCCTAGTTCTTCCAACTCTATCAGCTTGCTCCTGAAAATTGTGACTGCTGTAACTCTTCAAACTACCATCTTATTGCTTTGATTTCTTGCCTCTTTAAAGTTTTTGAGTACCTTTAAAGGAAGATTTCTGCACATTTATCACTTTACAACCTTATATGTGATTGTCAGTATGAGGTTCTTTTATGGTTGTTCTACACTTTCCTTATTTAGGTTTTGGTTATCCTCTTTTAGGTATTTTGGCTAAAACTTTTGATAGAGTGTGGCACAAAGCTTTGATTTTGAATTGTGACTCAGTCTTGTAACAGACATAACAAGCCTGTCGAGATACTTCTAAGCTCTAAAATCTAAAATCCATCCTATGTCAGACTCCAATAAGTTGATGGAAAAAGGATTACCATATTTGACAGCGTATAGGGCACATGGGCATATAAGACGCACTTCCATTTCAACAGGTCAAATTCAGAAAAAATATTTTAGTGTACAGTATTTAAGTATACACTGTTGAATGAGGATGACATAAAAATGTCACCCTCATGTTCTGGCCAATGTGGGGCAACAAAAATTATATTTACGTTTCCTTGTGTTCTTCAGCTGATTTTCTTCCTGTCGCCAGACAAATATAATATTTTCCAAAAGCCCATGCTGCTACTCCATTGCCATGCACCTTGGCATAATCTACCACTGGTAGTTTGTGGGAGATTGTGTAGCTTGATCTTTTTTCCTCCTGCTGCCATAATGGTGTGGTTGTTGATGTATTTTGGTATGATCATGAACTTGCTGTTATTCCTCACCGTCAGATGGCATCAAGTCAGGGTTCCAATTGGCTCATATTTATGAACATGCATCACAGCCTCTGAGATTATATTGCTTTCATTTTTACTATTATTTCTTTTTAAAGTAATGATATTGGTAATGATAATAATACCAGCAATAAAATAGTGATGCATGCAGTTAGGGTAAGTAGAAGTACTGTTCATAATCTAGGTTAGTGAGCACCAGGGAGAAGATTAGCCTACAGGAGGTCTCAAGTTAGTATATTAGACATAGGGTGAATTTTTGAGACAAACTTTTTTTGGAAAAAAATAAAGTGCCTCCTATATGCCGTCAAATACAGTACTTAAGGATAGCATTTTTGAGCATTTTTCAGAATGGTTATATTATTTAGAGAGAGGAAGAGAGAGAGAGAGAGAGAGAGAGAGAGAGATATTATACCTATATTGTCAATGTCTTTTCCTTAATTCAACCTTACTAGATGAAATGGGAACCCGTATCGACGATTTGGAAAGAAATATTGCCGACCTAATGACACAAGCTGGGCCAGAAGAAGTAGATAAGTGAAATTATGTTTATATAAGTACTATGTATGTGATTTTAAGAAGAGTGAAGCAGGTTGTATGAAGAACGATCTTTTTAACAGATTGCATATATACTTAAAGATCCATTGTTATTTTTTCTAAAATACATCAGTTTTACAATTAAGGAAGTAAGATAACTTTGATAGGTGCACTATGAATTTAATTATTGCCAACAAATGCTGTAAGAACTCGAAAGTAAAGGAAATAAGTTTAGAAACAAGACATGTCTATTTGCCTGTTGTTATTGAATAGTTGTTGCAGCCCTGGATTCCCTCATTAATGTATGAAGCAATGTATGTAATTCATTCTAACCTCTCACAATGTAAGCAGGTCTGTCAGCTAATCATGTTTACTTTGTCAGTTGTGTCTTGCAACAACAATGTCTTTGTCAAGTTGTGTTCCAACTTTTTTGGTGATTTGTCAAGGATATAAGAAAAGGTTTGCTAGATATTTGGTGGTAATCTTCTAGAAGGTTTTGTCATTAATGTAAAGTCATTAGATGCTCCTCTTGATGTATTATATATATATAACTTCATATGTATTACTTAATTTATTCATGTAATTTCACATGCATTTCTATGCTAATATTTGTAATACATTTCTAGTATCTTTGCATACACATGATATCACACTTTGTAGAGGGAGAGAAAGAACCCCTCAAAAACAGTATCAATTGATAATTAAATGGATTTTTTTTCTTTTTGACACAATAAAATGAAAAATATACTATGTCATTGATATAACTTTTTTTTTCATAAAACTTTCTTTGCATACCATTTTTAACTTATCATCAGAATCCGGAAAATTCTTCTATGTAAAAGGAGCACTGGCCTAGTGTAACAAAAATGTTAGGAAAGAGAAGACCCACTAGAGCTCCAGACTGAAAAGGGAACTCAAAAAAGATTTTTAGAAAATGGAGAACAAGTGTCTTGAAAGTGTTAAAGTCATAAGAAGGAGGAAATATAGAAGCAGGCAGGGAGTTTCAGGGTTTATCAGAAAGAGAAATGAATGACGGAGAATACTGGTAAACTTTTCCATTAGAGAGGTGGACAGGATAGGACAGAGAGAAAGTAGAATGTCTTGTACTGTGAGGCCATGTGAGAAGAGGCATGCAGTTAGCAAGTTCAGAAGAGCGGTTAGTATGAAAATAGGAGTGTGGCAATGAAAAAGAGGTTGCAGACAGTGTGTCAGAAGAGAGTTCATAAAATGAAATGCTTTAATCTACCCTGTCTAAAAGAGTGGTATAGGTGAATCTCTCTTATATCTACTGTACTTTTGAGGGACTGAACTCTACAGAATATGAGATGTTGTGAGATTTGAAGTACATCTTTTCAGGAGAATATTTGGAACCACACAAAGATGGAAAGTGGTGTGAAAAAATAAAAACCTAGAGTGTATGGAATGTAGTACTCTGATTTGATGGAATTTACTGTAATCCATAGCAGCATGCAACACATTATTTATAGACTTATTTATTTATACACTTGTTTAATCTATTTACTTTTATCTTTTTGTCTTGTCACTGTTAGATTTATGTAACCTTACCTCTGTTATTGTTATCATGCAGTATTTGTCTTGCATCCAAAATTATTCATTACTTTGCAGTGCATTGAAGGAAAATATTTCTTTGATAATATTAGGGTTTCAATATTACTCAATAAGTTTAGCGTGTCAGCCAGCTAGAATACTGCTCATTTGCAATTTTTTTTTTTTTTTTTTTTTTTTTTTTGCCATTTTTTTTCCTTTAATAGACTTTTCTGAACCTATCTATTGTGCTTTTAAATTTCTCTTTTACTTGGACACATTCTTCTATCCCATAATATGAATGAGACATCTGTAACAAAAGGTGCATCCATAACACAACACAACCTTGAGTTTGTGGCATTTGTCATTTTACATTGTTTTATCTTATGGCAGATTCATGGAAAACGGCACAATTCTGGTATGGCGCCATCTTATCTCTGTCATCCTCCATTGATTGGATGAGCTCTGTGGGTGATGCAGACCTCTGCCTGTCAAAAATCAAATGAATTTACCCATGCTGTTTACCCTTCTATTAGACAGGCTAATTTGGCACTGTTGATGATATAATGAAGTGAAGGATGGATTTGCCTGTCATGGTTCAGGTTTAACTCATAACAGGTGAATTAGCACTTCTCTACATCTAGATGCCTCATATATATATATATATATATATATATATATATATATATATATATATATATATATATATATATATATATATATATATAATTTTATATTTGACTATAATATTTTACTTTAAGTTCATCAGACATGAAACATTATTGAGTGTATGATTTCCTTCATAATGTTTGAACTGCATTCAGCTTTTCATTCTAAGTGTTGGCCACCCAATAATAACTTTTTTTTTTTTTTTTTTTTTTTTTTTTTACGGTGTTCTTACAAGATTATATTTTCATTAATTGGACACCATTCAGGCAATACACATGAGAGTAGTGCCAAAGGGTCACTTTTAGAGGTGAAGCAGGGAACCCCTTATTAGCCTGCAGGTAACTATGTTGTGCAGTATATCATCAGAAATCTGTCGCGATGTGAAATAATCCCGAACGTAGAGGGGAGTAATGAATGTTGCATGTTTTACCTACAAGAAAAGTTCAAGTTATGCACAGCCATGTTAATTTTTTCTATTTTTATGACATAGCCAACTTCTTTGGTCTTCCATATATTTTCTATACATGCACTTTTGCATCACCTGACTGCCAAATGAAACCTCAGCACTCTTTCTGACACATGGTGTGTTTATGATTTATTAATATGCTGTTTGATATACTATTGTATTCAAAAGATTTTTGCACTTGTAGAAATTACATATACTATATTGTGATTAATGTTAAAAGAATCATAGCCATATTTTGAAATTTTTTATCTTTAAATATGTAAGGAAGACATGCTCAAGGAAAAAAGTTAATCCACAAGAATAAACTGTGTAAAAAAAGTAAAGCTCAGGATTTTCTTTGCTATCCTCATTTAGTTTATGTAATCATGATTATTAGGAAAATATTTGTGGCGCATGGAAAGGAGAAAAAAGAGTAGGGTGGAGGAAGAGGGAGTACTTATTTTCTACTACTTCCTTTCTCCCTTTAATTTTTCTTTCATTTCTCACTCTTTCTTCTTATATCTATTCTCTCTACCTTTTTTCCCATACTCTCATCCTCCTCCACCCTTCACCCACATCCTTGCCCCATGTACTATACTTCCTTTGGTACAAACTCTCTCCTACTACTCCACAATGCATTCCTTTCTCCTCTCTTTCCCTTTCCTTTCTCTCTCTCTCTCTCTCTCTCTCTCTCTCTCTCTCTCTCTCTCTCTCTCTCTCTCTCTCTCTCTCTCTCTCTCTCTCTCTCTCTCTCTCTCTCAGTATCCCTCGCTGTCACTTCCCTTCCCCTTATTTGTTCAAGATTCTATATAGCATTTACTCCCCATCCTTCCTCAGTTCCCACTCTCTTTCACTCTTGAATTATTCTATTCTCATAATCATTCTGTTACCAGTCTTCAGAATTGTTCTTTCTCACACATCATCTTTCACTAATTTTCACATTTGTGTTCTCTTACCCATGCTGGTTCTGTTCAGTGAAATTTAATCAGAATATACAATGAGCCATTTTTGAAGATTTTTATGCTCAGAAAAGGACTGCTTGTTTATTTATCTATTTATTATTATTATTATTTCTTTTTTTATTTATACCATTGTTGATATGGAACTACCTCATTTGATGTCTCCCTCAGGTTCAGAGTTACCAGTCACTTCATGCTGACCTCATACTGTCATAGTATGTCCTCCAGCTGAAGTTAAAAATCAACATTAAGCTAATGTGCACTCTGAGCCTCATACTGGTGGCCTCATAAGTGGTCTGAATCTGGAACCTTGGCATCAAGGTACACCACTGCAGGGGATGGTCATTTCATGCCCAGGAACTCCAGGTGAGCCAGAGTAAGGCCCTTCAGTTTCTCATTGATGTTGGCTTTCAGGATAGAATGCAATGGTTGAGGATAATGAATGGGATAAGTAATAGCCACACAGACAGGACAGACACAGACAGACAAGATACTACCTACAATACTAAGGATCTGTCTATATGACTACTTGTTTGTCTGCCACATGTTTTTATAGTGAAGAGTGGAAAACATTGATTCCACAGCAGAAGTTTGATAAACCCCTGTGAAAATGGCAATATATTTCTGTTTGTCTTCATAACATCTACCTGAAGACAGTACACATGCTCATCATATGTTATGGCCACTAGAAAATACAGTGAAGTTATGAATATAAATGAGGGCAAGTAACAGAAAAGATGGTGGTGCAATATTTCTCACTGTGGTGTCACATACACAAACTGCTTAAGAGGTGCTCTGTAATGGCAGAATAGTTAGCTTTTTGGTTGTTGCTCTCTGTATGCCTTCTAACTTCCTTCTGTGCTTTTATTTTCTTTCATGTGCTGAGCAAGTTATTGCTATACTGTATCATTATGGTTATGGTGATTATTTTCCTAATCACTTCTTCACTATCTAGACAAAGGCAACTCTTATAGTAGGTTGAAAGTTTCACCTGTTGTCTTACTGATATGTTTTATGTAGGATAACTTCCCAGAGAATATCACTCCAGGATCTTTTTCCTATGATATCTTATTGATTATTTCATTTCCACCTTATAATTATAACAGCACCTCCTGTTACTTTTTTTTCAAAACTCCATCTTTTTACACTTCCCAAGGTTAAATTCCATTTGCCATCTGTTGTTCCACTCACTCAGCTTGTCCAGATCTCTTTGTAATTCTTCACAGTTTTCAATTTCTTTCACTCTTCTCATCACATGCCTGGATACATTCTCCACCATATTATTTATACACACTATGAACATTGCTGGTGCTACCAATGCCTCTTGGGGGACTCCACTTAATAAAAGGCCCCACACTGATAGCTGCTTATTAGCTTTCACATCTTTTTTTTTTTTCCCTTTCTTTTTTTCATCCATCCATTCCACCAGCCTTTCTTTTAAACCATCTATCTTCTCCAGTTTCCATAGATTTTTTTTCTATCAAAAACTTTTCTTAAATCTATAGTTGCTAATGCAGTCTACCAAACCATCTCTTCCCTATATCATATCAATAATTCTTAAATAAAAGTACAAGAAATTGATTAGAAGAGATCTTCCATTTCTAAAACTAAATCTACAATTTGTGATTTTTTATATTTATTTTTATCTAATCACATATTATTGCTACAACACTTGCCAGCCAAACTGGTCTGTAAATTAATGAGTCTTGTGTGTCTCCTTTAAATATGGGCACAATGTTTTCTATTTTCCAATAATATGGAACTATTCCTTCATTAATAAAGGTACATATGATGGTATGTAATTTATCTTTAAGCTGGTTATTGCATTCTTTTTAATACCCATCCCAACACTCTATCCAGTCCTGCAGCCTTTCTCACATCTAAGGTTTTAATAATTTCATTAATTTCCAGTATTACCATATTACTTGAAATTCCTCCACTTTCCTATTTTCTTGTATATTCAGTAGCCTTATAAATTCTTTTTCTTTGTAGAATTTCCTTGAAGCTTTTATTCATCACTTCTGTTATGTCTTTTGAGTCCTCATATATTATGGGAGGAGTCCCATGCACACAGGTATACCATTCCTCACCTCACCATTCCTTCCATACATGTAGGTAAAACTGTGGGTAAGCACCTGCCCTAGTAAGGGGGTGGAGCACCAAGCCTCATTTGGTATATGCCCAATGGGTCACAGGGAACATCAAACTGAGATGTTCAGCAAAAGAACTCTTCACCTACCCACTGGAGGAGAAAGTATGGCAGCCCCAGCTCTCCCACACACTGCAATGGTGAGGTGCCTGTGGAAAAGGAGGGGGTACTGAGGCAATACTTGAAACCAGGGCAGGCCAGCAGAACAACCCCTACTGCCAATGGTGCCCTTAGCAACTCACATGATCAGTGAGCTATATGTACTAGGATATTTTTGCAGGAATTGTTGCTATGAGGAACTTATATTTTCCAATGACTTTTGATACCTGTTCCTAGTTTGCAAAGAAATCCTGGAAGGAAGGTGTTTTTAATTTACCTATAGGGGATATTTGTGTGTGTTCTTGCCTATTTGCTCTTACCTATCTATATTTTCAAAGGACTGAGTCAAGCTTATAATGATTTGTCTTTTAAAAGTCAATTGTGGTGCAAATGAGAGTGAATGTGAAAGTTGTTTGTCTTGTCTTGGTTAGCCTTCTCTTTGGGGAGACAGACTTGGTAATACATGTTTATATATATATATATATATATATATATATATATATATATATATATATATATATATATATATATATATATATATATATATATATATATATATATATATATATTATGCATACATGTGTATATTGTTTTATTTCTCTCTCATTGAAGTGTTTTACCTTTCACTTAATTCCATATCCTTTAGATAAGACATTCACATTCAGAGTGTCAGGATACATGCAAAGAGCTGGAGGAAACCACTGATTTATCATTATAGATAAGTTTGGTGATATGCAAGATCAAACTGCTGGTGCAAAGGAAAGTAAATTAAACAGCTAAAAACTGTGGTATATTCATTTAGCTGTTATGGTTCCTATGTAGCCAGCTGGCTTTTAATCTGACATGAAGTAAGTCATCATTGTGTAATAAATGTTTGGCTTCTTTGACTCATGTAAGGTCACAGACAGTATCCTCCTATAACATAGATAGGAAACATGGCAAATTAATATAATGTCAATGAGTATGATAGATGTAGTGGGAAAGAGCATCCTCCTGTGATATGTGAGAGTAGAGTGAGAGAATTGAACATGTAAGTGTAGGAATATGAGGAAGCTATAGGTGTGCAGCAAAATGGCACATGTCCTGCTGTCTAACACACATTGGTCCGGGGGTAGAGAGGACTAGGGGTATATCATTGTAGGAACATGACAAAACCAAGTGAGGAAAGTTTAAATTCCCTATTGTCTGATGCATTCATAAAAGCAACACTGGATAGAATGAAAGGTATAGATAGAGAAACAAAATTAATGGGGATATTTAAGAAACTTTGTGCAAGCTTCCTTATGAGTGAGTCAATTTTGCTTCCTCATTTAAGTGAGTTATCTTTAAGCACCTATTAAAATTACACATCATTACAATCATGACTCCCACATACATTTTTTTTTCTCTCTCTCTCTCTCTCTCTCTCTCTCTCTCTCTCTCTCTCTCTCTCTCTCTCTCTCTCTAGTTTAAATTATATTATTGGTGAAGTTTAATATAACTAAATATAATAACCCAATATGGATATAAAAGGCATATGCTACTGTAAAAATGGAATGAATATCGGGTTTTGTATTTTGCGCCAAATGCGTGTTGTCGTCTGCACAGGGAAAGTGTATAGACGTCGTAAAAACAACCACATTGAAATTATATCTAAGACAAACGCTTGCAGCATATATGGTGTCAAGTATCTTATGAAGTAGTTTGTTCCATTATTCAAAGAGTTCGAGTGCGTTCGTTAGTCATATAGAGTAAGCAAGCTATTATAAAAGTAAATTATTCCTTAGATTTTGGTAGATTTCACACATAAATGTAACAAGGTGTGGCTTGTAAACTCTTTCCAATATTTTTTAACTGTCAAGGTTGGGGTAACTCCCCGGATAACTAAAAAATAAAAAAAGAGAAAAATGTAAATTTCAAAACTAATTTCCTTGACATAAGCAGACTTAATTTATAGGAAAATACGAACATACAAATTATGATATCTATCCCAAACTTTTGCCAAAATTGGGATAGTATTAAAATGTAACAATAACACATTCACAGGGTAAAGCTGTCTCGTCAGTTCAGCCATAATGATTGTCAATGGCGCGATGGTATACAGATATCTGGATGCGCACACTGACTCGGCAAATTGTCTGATAAGACCAGTATATTGGAAAATGATCTTCCAATAGACTTATCTTTCTTCAAGCAACTGAATCATGTAGTTGCAAGTAAAACATAGAACACATGTACTAAATTTTACTGTTTTGTTCTTTTATAATAATTTCACGGTTTATGGCAGTAAAACAACTTGTTATACATTATAGGGGTAACCGCAATGTATGGCACACAAATTTATAGCAAAGCAACTCTAGATCTTTCTAAGAGGATTTGATTGCTCCCACAAAGACTGCCCTACATTGCGTAAATTGTACCTAGTAGGCTTACTAAAGAAAAGTAACTTCAATATACTAGAAGACGAACGTGTAATTATAAAAACTATATATTTCTCGGAATAGTTAAGTGATGTGCGTATGATGTACTTAGATAAAACTATTGAAGATGACATAATGAGTGTTATCAATCACCAATAGATCATTGCCCATGAAAATAGAGGAAATAAACATTCCCATGGCCATGAGCTAGTTCAATTCCGCAGTTTTCCGATGCATGCTTCTATTATTACCTATTACTTTTTCTCCACCCCCTGCATTTCTCGTGTCCTTTCCATCTATTCTTTGACTGTTTTCTTTCTAAATAACAATTCTGCAATACACTGTGGTGGGTGGAACAGATGGATTGCAGTAAGTTCAGTGGAGTCCAATAATTGCTGGAACTATAGATGCCAGAACCCGTGACACACACAGCTGCTCGGGACCTCCAGAGAGGGAGAGGCACAACAACACGTCTATTATTTTACCCAGTTAACTTTTCTTTCATATTGCAAATTTCACAAAGGTGAGTACCCCCGTGAACTGCGTCTAGGTGGACTAAATAGCACCAAAGCGGCCACGAGGGGAGGGAAGAGTAACAAGAGAGAGGAAAATATAAATGGCCGGCCTTGAATGTGGCAGCCAGATGTCACACTGGCCTTTTTTTACACACAGTGCTCTAGTTATCACCGCTAGCATGAGGCAGAGGGTCAGTTCTCAGCCTCTCACCATGTATGCAGCTTGTTAAATCTTCAGCGGAGGGATTGGGATTGAATAGAGAAGGTGGTCCCATATAATCCTCTTTGACGTCAATGTATCGGCTCTCTTTGTGTGCATTTATATGCCATTTAACATTTTAAAGAGATTTTATTGAAGCCTACTGTATTAACTAACATGAATAAAGTTATATGCTTAATAATATTAAACGTTGGTAATTATGTAGGATGTATGGGGTTCTCTTCAAGTATATCAGGATAATCATGTAGCTGATTTAATTCTTTTCCTTCTGTTCACTCCATAATCCTAACCTAATCAGTCGGTACCTTACCAAGTCAAGCCAGCCAGATCCACCTTAGCTAATGAGGGGGAAATATAGGTATTCTTTTGAGGCTGTTCTAATTTGCATATTTATTTGCTGAACAATTTGCATATAATTTAGTAAAGCAGATTAGGATCATGTGATTAGAGGAATTATTTAGCTTGAGTTAAATCAGATTGTGTATTAGGTTAGTAATGTTTACTTGAAAGGTAGTGGTGAAAACTAGGTAACTGTGTTTGTGGTTATAGAGACCTGTTACCTTTTCCTACCTCTTTAATAAATAACAGTTTGTTGGATATAAAGATAAAATTGTTTGTGATGTGAAATTAAGACTATGATTTATGACTCCCTGCCTCTTTTCTTTATAGTTATAATGAATTCTATTGGTTTAGGGAAGAAAACAGTTATGGTGAATCCTGTGATTGCTAATGACAATGAGGTGGTGGTGGTTGGGAAGGCAAGGCATGTACTTTGCATGTTTGTAATCTTTTTATGTAAGTGAACTATACATTTTTTTTAAGTCAATTTTATGAGTATGGATAAGGGAGAGTTTAAGAAAAAGCCCACATTAGTTGTGAAAGAAGTTTAGAAAGCTAGTGAATGTATTTAATGGAGGTGTTCAGGCAGATATGGCTGGAACTTTGTGCTCTCTCAAAACTCACATTAGGGAAAGTTGTGGGCTAGAGAAATATGAACAAAACTTTCATCATGGCCTGTATATTTGAAGTGCCTTTTAAAAATCTGGTAAAGACCACCTGCATGGATTAAATGCTGCTCACTATACCAGGCATGCCCATTTTCTTTATATTCTGATCACATGCTTTTTTTTTCTTATATTAGCAAAATGAGCTAACTGAAGAAGAAATCCTTCAGGGGGAGCAAAATCTATTTGGTAACTCAGTGAGCAAGAGATAGTCGCTCAACTTGACAGTTGGGGTGTGGCACTTACATTGCTGGCCCTGCTACAGCTTACAGAGATCAACCTCATCCTGGTGTATCACTCCCTTGTGAGCAACCAAGGAATGGCAGACTTAGTTTTTTTTTTTTTTTTTTTCATCTGGGTGCTTGTAGCCACCTGGAACAGCCAGCAGGTTTCACCTAAATGCATTCATGCAGTGGGGAGGAACCACTGGCCTGCTAGCTACTGCTTCAAAACATAAGCAATCAAGATGATGTCTTCTTTCAAGCTGGCTTTTATATTGGGATTATTTTTTTATTTATGTATTTATTTTGAAAAAGGAAAATAAATGATTGTGGTATGACTTCCTCAATGAAAATGTATGTAAGCTAATTCTGCATCTATTTATTTTTTTTTGTAAATAAATTTAAATGTTTTATGTATTCATTGTTCATATATAATGGTGGAGTCAATAGTTATTACTACAATACTTTCCAACAATATTTTTCTCGTTTTCAATTTTATATTGATAGTTATGTTCATATGACCTTGGAAAATTGCCAGAAAAACAGCTGATCAGACTGACAGAGCAGTTTTCTGGCTGCTCTAGCAATTCAGCAAATTGTGGTTGCATTTTGCAGCCAGCTGCCCTGGCTGCAAGCAGCTGCAAATTGCCCCTTGTAAACTTTACCTGTACAGAGGCCCTTCATCTCCATCAGACAAAGCCAAGAGTTCTATATTGGTTGCTGTTATCCTAAGTAAAAGTTATAGATACTTACATTAATTTTAGTTTTTGTAGTTTAATGTACTTTTGTATGACATTGATAAACTTTATCTGCTCTTAAATTTGTACCTATTTTTTGTTAATTTTTTAAATATTCCTTTGAAATAGTTTGATTTATTTCCAATGCAATTTCATCATTTGACTTACATACATATGTATGCATATCAACTTGCATGTTTACCACTTTAAAATGCTTAAGACAGTTCCTGAACAGGGCTGAAAGAGAATGGGATAAACGTCTTGAAACATCCCTTTTAAACAAGTTCTAGTCATAGGAAAAGGTAAATATAGAAGCAGGTAGGGAGGTTCAGAGAAAGGGATGAATGACTGAGAATACTGGTTGATGCATTAGAAAGGTGGACAGAATAGGGGTGAGAGAAAGAAAAAGTCTTTTGCAGTGAGGGTATGAGTGGAGGGAGGCATGCACTTAGCAAGATCAGAAGAACAGTTGGCATGAAAATAGCGGTAGAAAATAACAAGAGATGCAAGAATGCAACTGTGAGAAAGGGACAAGACAAACAGCCAGAGGAGAGTTGATAAGTTGAAAATCTTTTGATTTTATCCTATCTATGAGTGAAACCATCCATAGATGTGAAGATTATTCCATACATGAGTGGATAAGGCCCCTGTACAGTGTTTAGCATTTGGGGGTGAGAATAATTGGTGGAGATGCCTCAGAATGCCTAACTTCATAGAAGTTGTTTTAGCTAGAGAAAATGTGGTTTCCAGTTTAGATTATGAGTAAAACACAGACTAAGGATATTCAGTGTAGAATAGGGGACATTTGAGTGTCATTGAAGAGGGGATAGTTGTCTGGAAAGTTTTCAAGTTGATAGATGGAGGAATTTAGTTTTTGAGGTACTGAATAATATTAAGGTTTCTCTGCCCCAATCAGAAATTTTAGAGAGATCAGAACTCAGGCTTCCTGTGGCATTACTGCATGATATATTTAGTTCCTAAAGGGTTGGTCTTTTCTAAAAGATGAGAAAACGTGTAGGGTGGTATGAGTGTAGGAGTGGATAGGACAAGAAGTTTAGTTTAAATCATTGATGAATAATAGAAAGAAAGTGGGTGACAGGATAGAACCCTGAGTAATACATTTTTAATAGAAGTAAGAGAAGAAAGGTGGCCATCTACCATAACAGCAACAGAACAGTTGGAGAGAAATCTTGAAGTGAAGCTGCAGAGAGAAGGATAGCAACTCTAGCAAGGTAGTTTGGAAATCAAAAGCTTTGTGCCAGACTGTCAAAAGTTTTTGATGTCTAAGCTCTAAGGCAACACCAAAAGTTTTACCAAAATCTCTTGCAGAGGTTAACAAAGACATGGTAAGGAAAGCCAGAAGATCACCAGTAGAGTAGCCTTGATGGAAGCCATACTGGCTATCGGATAGAAAATTGTGAAATGATAGATGTGTAAATGGGGGAGGAGTATCACACTGGCCTATGATACAGGAACAAGGAACAACCTCTCCAGATAGCTGGAACTTTCCCAAGATTAGTGGAACAAAATTGGGATGGCTTGATATCCATTCTGGTTCTCTATATGCTATCCCAATAGAAAAATAAACATAAGATATGTGATAGAAACTTGTTATACAAACTCAAAAGAATGTGCACAAATTTTTCATATTGGAATATTGAATATATATATATATATATATATATATATATATATATATATATATATATATATATATATATATATATATATATATATATATATATATATATATATATATAAAACAGAAGAACAAATCAAATCAAACCAGAACTAAGCTATGTCTCTTATACCTCAACCTGTGCTTCATGCTGAAATTTCATTTGCAATTCCTGTTATTGAAGAAGAGGAAAAGGAAGAAAAAGCTAGAGAAGAACCAAGAAGTGCATGACAGTAACTTTGGAGTTGGGGATAGTTGCCACAAGCGCAAACTATTGACATGATACATATGTATATATGTATGTATGTATGTATGTATGAATGTATGTATGAATATATATATATATATATATATATATATATATATATATATATATATATATATATATATATATATATATGTATGTATGTATGTATATATATATATATATATATATATATATATATATATATATATATATATATATATATATATATATATTCATACATACATACATACATACATACATACATATATACATATGTATCATGTCAATAGTTTGCACTTGTGGCAACTATCCCCAACTCCAAAGTTACTGTCATGCACTTCTTGGTTCTTCTCTAGCTTTTTCTTCTTTTTCCTCTTCTTCAATAACAGGAATTGCAAATGAAATTTCAGCATGAAGCACAGGTTGAGGTATAAGAGACATAGCTTAGTTCTGGTTTGATTTGATTTAGTTCTGGTTTGTTTTGGTTAGGCTTGGTCTTGGTTGCTGGGCCATTTACTTAGCACAGCAAGAACACAGGTGGCTTGTGTGTGATAACATTCCTAGTTTTGCACCAAAAACCATGACCCATGTTCTCTTTATCATAGGTCAGTGTGATACGCCCTTAAGAATCTTCCTTTTGACAATATTACAAACTTTAGATTAAAGCAATAGGACAGTAGTTTGAGGGATTAGAATGTTCACCCCTTTTTAGGAACAGGGTGAAAGTAGGCAAACTTCTAGCAAGAAGGAAAGATAGAATTGAAAGAATTTGGTTTTTGGCCAGCAAGGCCATGGAAAACATTGCAAAGAATTGTAATCAATAGCATCTAATAATCAGAGGGTGGAGGAGAGAGAGGAACAAGCCCAGAATTATCCAAGATAGAATTTTTAGCAAGGGTTTGAATATTGAGATGCCAGTGGTTTCATCATGATGAAATAGAGGAGGGAAAGATGAAGAACTTAAGTTATTAGTGATGTCTATTACAGGCCAGAAGTCTTGGGGGGAGCTGGATCTTGAAAGATTTACAAAAGATGTTCACTAAGACAATTATATAATTGATAAAACTTAGAAGCATTAGGTGAAGTTGATGTTCAGTGAAGCATCTGGAGGCCTGCTATATATGCTGTGAGGAAGGTTTGGAACTATTTAGTGCTAATTTCTGTTAAGTTGTGGGATATAACAGTATCTTGTAACAAAACAGATGATACTTATTGCTATTTTACTGATAAAACACTAGTACAAAACCACAACAGGTCATTGTCATTATTGTGGCATTGTGTCATAGAGGATGAGGAGGGGAAGGGAAAAGGAGCATGATTGCAGGCAATGGAGGAGCAGCAATTGATGATATAGGAGAAGGTTAGGAAGAGAAGGGAAGGAGTAGGTACTAAGAAGGGGAGGAAAGGACAGCAACTCCTCCCTCTCCTCTGCAGTCCCCTTTCTTTTCCATTCTCCACTCCAACAGAATTTTACAGTATTAATATTGAAACCTGTCCTCATGAGCTTACCAATAAATAACATGTCTATCAGTATCATCAGTCTCATTATAAGATGACATAGTGTTTCATATCTTGCAAAATTCTGTTAAATCATTCACAATTCCATTGTTGTGCATTGGCCAGGCTTGCACTGACTACTCTTCTTTATGCAATGGTTGTATCATCTAGTTATTTTTTCTTCACTACATGTTCTATTGCAATGATACTGCTGTGATGGGGATCTGTTCACTCTTGTTAATGTTTTATTATTTATTGGTGTCAAATTCACAGATAAATGACTTGCAGTAAGTAGTAAGTACTGAGGTTCACTATGTAGTCCATTTGTGGGTAATACTTAGTGCTGCTTGGGAGTTGGAATATTCTTGTCTAGAGGCTATTGAGAGTTGTATGTTCCAATGAACATTCTACTTGCTCCTGATGAAAATCCTCATGTTGTAAGGACACCTCATAGGTTTATTGTGGATGAAGAAGAATTCCTTAGCATCTTACTCATAGTGGACTAGGATGTGGCTAGCTGTGGTGTGAGAAGACAGATGGTATGATAATAGCTACTTTTAGTTGTAGGATACTGAGATGTTTCAGCCCAACCAGGAAGTGCTGTACAACATTGTTTGTTGCCATTGCCAATATAAACGTGGATAAATCCATGCTATCTTAATTTGGTTGTGATTCAACCAATCAGAACAAGTTTTGATCCTGAAGTTAATATATTTAAGGGGCAGTATACTTAATGAATTGAAATAAATTTTATTTGAACTTATTTTATGTTAAAATTACAGTACTGATAATATGCCCCCTTAGATACTTATAACTTGGGATGAAGGTCTGTCTCTCTCTCTCTCTCTCTCTCTCTCTCTCTCTCTCTCTCTCTCTCTCTCTCTCTCTCTCTCTCTCTCTCTCTCTCTCTCTCTCATTTTTTATGTATACATTATGTGTCATATGAATGGGGTGCTAATAAATGTGTTTTTCAGATGTCGGGCACATCACAGCACAAGTATCGGTATAAAAACCAAGGCTTAGACTCTGCTGAGATGAGGAGACGACGGGAAGAGGAAGGAGTACAGCTGAGGAAACAGAAAAGGGAACAACAACTTGCAAAGCGCCGAAATGTAAATGACTTAACAGCAGGTCTTGGTGAAGATGAGTCAGTAGAAGCTTCTATGAACCAGGTGAGTTAACATGTATCATCATCATTACTTATCTGTGTGGCAAAAAGTTGTGGTTGTAGTCATTAATGCTTACAAACAAAGTATCAAGAGTTTGTTCTGCTGTTACTCTATATGCTATTGTTTATAGTGGATGATATGAAATACTGGCAAATGGTCTTGAGGACCCACACACTGACAAGTCAATGTGGTGTAAGCCCTTGGTGGTTATCCAGCATCAGAGAGAGAGAGAGAGAGAGAGAGAGAGAGAGAGAGAGAGAGAGAGAGAGAAAGTGAGTGTGAGTGTGCCCATGCAATCATGTATATTGTACATTTGTCCATGAGTTTTGGTTCTAGTTTCTGTGTATATTTTCACATCTAGAATAGGTTCACCTAAAACTAGAATATTTAACATAATTATCCACCCTGCTGCCAAATGGTGAAAATTGTAATGTTTGTTACAGGAGAGCAATCAACAAGGGACAGTAGTGGGTGGCAGTCTTATTACATCTGAAATGGTGCAGGTGCTCTACAGTGATGACCTGGAGGCTCAGCTCAATGCCACACAAAAGTTTAGAAAGTTACTGTCCAGGGAGCCTAATCCACCAATAGATGAAGTCATCCAGACTGGCATTGTTCCAAAGTTTGTGGAGTTCCTTCAGAGGGATGGGCATTGCACGTTGCAGGTAAATGTTTACTATCGTCCATTTTGTTCAGTTACTCATTATAGTGTTAAGTGAATTTGTTGTCTTGTCTCTTGAAATCAAGGTTAGAAATAAAGGAATTAAAGTAAAATATTGTCATAATGAATCTTGTTATTTTATTTGTTATTTTAGTTTGACTAAGTGATTATGGAGAAAGAAAAGAGTGGGAGGATTGAATAAGATGGAAGAAAGGTATACAGATTTGTTAGATGGCTTTATCATGTACATAAAAAAAAAAAAAAAAATGGAATAAAAGTATAAAAATGAAAGTGACAAGGTAAGTGATGAGTTGAAATTATAGATTGAGAGTTTAGTTCAGATATCCAGAATGTTATAAGAATATTGCTGTACTCAACACAATATCACCTTGAGATTTACCGCTTGACATACATGCTGTGAACTTAATTGCAATATCTTTGAAAACTGATAATAACAAAGTATCTTTGTGTTCTCATATATGTCACCATGTATGTACATATATTCATGTGTCACATTTACTCACCAGTTTGAGGCGGCTTGGGCTCTCACCAACATTGCCTCGGGAACCAGCACACAGACACGAATTGTAATAGAAGCTGGTGCTGTGCCTATCTTTATCCAGCTACTGAGTTCAGATTTTGAAGACGTCCAGGAACAAGCAGTGTGGGCCCTTGGGAACATAGCAGGAGACTCTCCAGACTGCAGAGATTATGTTTTATCTGAAAATATTCTGATGCCTTTATTACAGTGAGTATCAGTCTTATTGCCCGCTGGTATGAAAAAAAATGTTGTCTTGATTAATGTTGTTCAGAGTATGTTAGAAGCTGAGATGAAACTTTTGTATTTGCTCATTGACTGTTTTCCAGATGCATATACTCAATTATATATAGTTTTATTGTAATTGTAAAATTGTAACTGTACCTGGATAATCAGCTAACAAGATATATACTCATATTTGTTGATGCACTTGCATATCACTATCAAGAAAATACAGTGTATGTAGGAAATGTCAGGGGGCCAATTAGACTTTATCATATACCATTCTGGTATCTTTTGCTACTTTTGTACCTCATTAATACAAAGAGTATGAGTGATTTTTGGAAAATGTGATCTTTAGTTTGTGTATTGGAATAAGCACTTTGTTTTGTATGTCTCCTATGATTTAATGTGGCATAGTTGATAAGGTGGTGAGTGTAGGATCGGGCAGATGTCCACATGTACGTTTGAATCCCACCATGTATCACCTTGATACTTTGCCATTTCTCAAGTGGTTTAAAGTTACCTACATGTCAATGATACCTAGGTTCCTTGTGGTTACACCAAAGATGCACTTGGATGGTGATATTTATAGTGGTACCCTAATATGAGTACCACTATTAAATAAAATGCCTGTGCCACTAAAGGGTAGAAGCTTAACAGTGCTTCTAATACTCTTCAAGTTACCTACAGGTGCTATAGGCCAGGAAAAAAGAAAAAAAAAGTAGAGCTAGATTGTTGCCCTACTTTTCATCCACACCTGCGCGTGCACACACACACACACACACACACACACACACACACACACACACACACACACACACACACACACACACACACACACACACACACACACACACACACACACTTGCATGCTTATTATGTTTTCCATCTTAGTTTTCAATTAAGAGTAAAACATTTTCTTCCAGACTCCTCAGTAAGTCCACTCGTCTCTCCATGACTCGCAATGCCGTATGGGCCCTCAGTAACCTGTGTCGGGGAAAAAACCCTCCCCCAGACTTCGCCCGTGTGTCGCCCTGCCTTCCTGTTCTGTCTCGGCTTCTGTTTCATAGTGATGCAGATGTGCTGGCGGATGCTTGCTGGGCCCTCAGCTATCTCAGTGATGGGCCCAACGAGAAGATCCAAGCTGTCATTGATGCTGGGGTGTGCCGTAGACTTGTTGAGCTCTTAATGTGAGTGTTTCTGAATGGTTTGTGTATATATTATACAGCATTTTAGTTTAATAATTATATTTGATTCAGGGAACACTGGAAGCACTAATATTCAATTTGTTTAATGTCAGCTAGATATACATCATTTTTCTATTTTATTGTTCTATTCTACTACAGTATTCTGTTTATTAAATTGTTATTCAATTCTATTTCATTGTTCTAATTTGTTTTGTCTCCCACATTGTTTCAATATGTGCCTTTCATCATGGATAAGGAATGCAGTTGATTTAAGTTAGTAGGCAAACTTTTTCTGTAGGTGTTAGTTACAGGCTGTCACATTTCTCACCACCCATGCAGAGAATGGAATTTTGAATAAGAAGATTAAGAAGTGGGGAGAAATGCCTTGTTGCCTGCCATGTCATGCCTCAGGTCAAACCTGTTTTTATGGTGCATGTAGTTTCTGAAATGAAAGGTGAATAGAATAGACTTAGTAATCAAATTGTTAGTGCCAAGTCATTGGAAGACTTTAAATGAAGATTAGACATATGTATGGAGGGGGATGATAGATAGAAATAGGTAGGTATATTTTATACAGGGATTTCCACATGCAGGCTTGATAACTTCCTGCAGCTTCCTTTAATGTTATGTGGTAAAGGAATTCTGCTTATCTTACTTCAGCTAAACTAAGCTAACTAAGACAAGATGTTATAGTTATGTTTATTTAACCAGATTATTGGGCTACTTTATCTGGATGTTATTTGAGCTTGACTTCTTTTTACTTATGTATACCTCTCATTTATCTTCATTGATTTTATTTATTGACAAATGTCTTGATTATTGTGAGACAAATGAATAGCAGAGCTTTCCCTCTTTCAGGTTTAATCAGCATAGTGTAGTAGCAGCAGCATTAAGAGCGGTTGGTAACATTGTGACCGGTGATGATGTTCAAACACAGGTAAGCATTATTCTGGTCACACTCTGCTTCTAATGCTTTTTGAAAATTGATTAAGAAGAGAATGAATTTAGATATATGTAAAATATTTCATACAGATTTATTGATTATATTCTCATTGATATGACATTTACTAATGTAATATTTAAGTATTTTGTAGAGGTCTTCTTAGGGGGATTTGGTTTGTTTGAATTTATTTTGTATCTTTATACTATACATAAGGTTCTCGTTTCTTCCATTGTGTCAGTTTTGCATTGTCAGTATTGTAAGCTCATATCTCCAGATTGATTTTTTCCTAGGTTTTTATTTCAGTGTATTCCTAATGATTTTGTCAAGCGTACCAGATCTTATAGGTATATGCTTGTTTTATGCTGAAGTGCCTTGTGCCAAATAAGAAGGTAGATATTATTTTGTGCTTTTATTGTCAGTTTGTGAAGTGATGGTAATGAAATGCCTTTTTTTTTTTTTTTTTTTTTTGCAGGTAATTTTGAATTGTTCAGCACTTCCATGTCTCCTGCATCTGCTGTCATCCCCCAAGGAATCTATCCGTAAAGAGGCTTGCTGGACAATATCAAATATCACTGCTGGTAATCGTTCCCAGGTAATATATGCTTTAGATATTTTCTTTTATTTGGACCTGTTTTAGGCAAATAATTTAGACACTGCTTGTTGCAATATGCAGTGGACCCGTAAGGGATTGTAATTTAGGGTTGTACTTATAATTCTTAGGACTTGTGTAGTCTGAAGTAAAGATGGTTATATATTTTCAATCAGTAAATAAAGATGGTGAAATATCATTTATAACGGCATTCAAGATGTATTATGGTTTAAGACTTAATTTTTCATCTTATTAATTTGCTATCTTTTTGGTACATCACTTGATTTCTTGTAGCAATGGTTCACTTTTGTTTGTTTGCATATGTAGTCTGTGTGTAAAGTTAGCTCTTGGGATGGTGGGTAAACCAATTCATCACATTTTTCCATTCATGGCTAAAAGTGAGTTCACTTGTAGCAAGAAATCTCTATTCGCTGAAGTGTCACAACAATGGTGCCTTGACAACACTGTGAAGAGACAGTCGCCTGCTTTGTGATGTCTGGAATGTGTTATTTTGGTTACTGTGTTGCAGTAATCACCCACATATCCGGATTATAGCAGCCAAGGCCCTGGCAGATACATGAAATATCTGGATATGCAGAATTTCCTCTCCCAACCCCTTATAAATTGAGAAAAAAGCATGTACTTAATCCAAATGGATAAGAAAACAATGAATGAAAGCACATTAAATGTATAATCTAGAACAAAAAATGGTACCTAAGCAGTACAAGGGATGGTGGGATGTACACACAACAATAAAGGCGGCGTCACACGACCACTTTACCGTCAACTTTCTTAAGACTGTCAACTTTTGTCGATGCTCGTCGTCACACACAAGCTCACTACCGCCTTTGTCGCGTTTGTCAACTGTAAACAAACATGACGGCGTCTTCCCACCTCAGCAAGTTGTCATTATTTTGGGTCTTTATTGCTCTCTAAGAGAAACTTCAAACAGCTTTGTCCACTCATAAACAGCAGAGCAGCTCATCTTGGCCAGTTGGTACTTGGAAGTTCTGCCTTGGAGCATCACAGTCCCAGAGAAATGTAAATAAACAACTGAACCACTTTTCACTGCTAGGCCAGATAAAAGAAAATATATATGATATACACACACACACACACACACACACACACACACACACACACACACACACACACACACACACACAAATATATTTACATCTACTTATCAAGATTCTATTAATTTGAGATTATAACATCATTCCAATTAACAAGGAAATTAATTTTATTATAAAAGTGTTGATTAGAAGCCATAGATCTTAATTTGACTAAAAACTGACCTAGAGGAAAATGGTGCATTTCGTCTGACTCAAGACTACGGAAAGAGTTGACGGAACAGTTAAAAACAACGGAAATCGTCGAAGATGACGGAAAAAGTGCTAGTGTGACGCCGCCTTAAGTGGTGGTGGGATGTATGTACACTCCTGCCATGCTAGAATGACGAAGAATGCTACAAACTTGGCGAATAGCGCTGCCATCACTCAAGTTGTCGGTGAGTGAGAGCAGGAGGGCACGGGAGTAAATGCTGCCACCTAGCGGGATTGAGGGATTGCTCGCGTGGTAGGTTTGAATACGCATGGGGATAGCTCTGGATAGTAGTGAATTCCGGATAGTGGCAATCCGTATACGCAGGCGATTACTGTATTTTGTACTTCATCATTTCTTTTGTTTTTTTTACCCTTAAAGTATGGGGAGTTGATTTACTTTCCATCTGTTACAACGGGGAAAAATCATACCCGTCAAAAATGCTAAAAGATTTTTTTCCTTATAAAAGCATATTTCTTTGTGTTATTCTGAGTACAACGATGTAGTTTTCAACATGCTATGACCTCTGAGAGCAATGTTATTGCATATCAAAGAATTCTCCCATGGCAGAACCCGCTGCTAAGAAATATCCCCCAAGCTCCGATAACACCGTGCGAGTGCTCTCTCTCTCTCTCTCTCTCTCTCTCTCTCTCTCTCTCTCTCTCTCTCTCTCTCTCTCTCTCTCTCTCTCTCTCTCTCTCTCTCTCTCTCTCTCTCTCTCTCTCTCTCTCTTTTCGGGCATTTGAATTTGATGTAATAAAAGTAGGAACTTTAACACTTTCATGTCATGAAAATGTGAACTCAGATATATGAAATGATGTGCAAAACAGAAAAAGAAAAAGAAACCACATATTACAAGTATTGTGGATTTCTATAATAATTGGAATCTGACAACTCTTATTAGCAATGGGATTCATGTGACTTGGCTGACAAGCACAGTCCTGTAGAGGCAACCATGGGTGACACACACCAGCGCTTTGCTCGTGGCGAGTATGTGAGGAGGTTTATGAATGTTGCTGCGAGGGTTGGTCTCTGTCTCCCAGATCGCTATCAGAATCACTACTGGAGTCTTCACTTTCTTCTGTCTCAATAAAAAAATCACTGTCTTCATTTTCATCACTGTCCTCAATGTCATTTCCGAGTAACACTGACATAACATCACTCGGAGTACAGTTTCCTCCCTCTGAGTCATGGAGGTTGCCAGATGCCACCTCGAAATGGGAAAAGATGACCTATTGTGTGGGAACATATGTCTCAAGGCTCAAGGAGGCGAGCGAAAAGAGATGCCAGATACCTCCACTTGCCCCAGGACCAATAGTGAGGGTGAGAGATTCAAACATTTAGCGGGGAAAAATCATGATTCCTGGAACCATTCCCGCCTCTCCGCACGCAACACTACAATTGTCCCGAAACGATCAACATACTTTAAGGGTTAAAGTCACCTAGTTGTAATTTTACAGGGCCTTAAGGGTTAAATATTCCCTTGGCTATCTTTTTACTATGTGATCTCGTAGTTCTATTTAAATTTTCCTCTCTCAACATCATTTGTTCATTATCCTCTTCATCCAAACCATTCAACAAATTATAAACCTATATTAAATCTCCTCTTTCTCTTCTTTGTTCCAAGGTAAGCAAATCAATTTCTTTTAATCTCTCCTCATAGGTCATTTCTGCCAATTCCGGTACCATTTTTGTTGCCATTCTCTGCAATCTCTCCAACTTCCTTATATGCTTCTTTTTATAAGGGGACCAAACCACCCCAGCATATTCCAATCTTGGTCTAATTACCGTACTAATTAATTTCTTCATCATATCTTTATCCATATAATGAAAGGCTAATCCAATATTTCTAATCAAATTATATATGTGTGTGTGTGTGTTAAAAAGTGGGTTATTAAGGTGAGGGTTACTGCTAAGAACATAACAGCTATGATTGGTTTGTACAAGCAGATATTGGACATACTCAAGGAGGAGGCAGTAGACACCTGACACCTGCCGAAACAATAATTACTCCCAGTGAGATCTAATAGCACTGGTTCAGAGGGAGCTGTAAACTTACCATTAACCCTTAACGTACAGTGATCGTTTCGGGAAGATTGTATCGTTGCGTGCGAAGAGGTGGGGATCGTTCAGGAAATCATGATTTTACCACGTTAAACGTTTGAATCTTTCTCCCTCACTGTTGTTCCTGGGGCAAGTGGAGGTATCTGGTAACTTTTCTCGCTCGCTTCCTTGAGCCTTGAGACATATTTTCCCACACAACAGGTGATCTTTTCCCATTTGGAGGCGACATTTGGCAACCCCGTGACTCGGAGGGAGGAAATGGTACTTTGAGTGATTTTATGTCAGTGTTACTCGGTAGTGACATTGAGGATAGTGATGAAAATGAAGACTGATTTTTTATTGAGACAGAAGAATGTGAAGACTCCAGTGATGATTCTGATAGTGATCTGGGAGACAGAGACCAACCCTCACAGCGACGTTCATAAATCTCCTCACATACTCCCCTCGAGCAATGCGCTGGTGTGTGTCACCCATGGTTACCTCTAGAGGACTGTGCATGTCGGCCAAGTCATGTGACTTCCATTGCTAATAAGAGTTACCAGATTCCAGTTATTATAGAAGTCTACAATACAGTAATACTCTGCTTAACGAACAGGATAGGGGGTGTCAAAACTGTTTGTAGAGCGGAAATTCGTTAAGCAGACGTAATTTTCCCATAGGAAATAATGGAAATAGGGGGGATGTGTTCTGGGCTGGTCCCCAACATACCACATGGGTTAAAAAAAAAATATATATATATTTCTATTAGCTTTTTACAAGCCTTGCCCCCTAGAAAGGATTGTTTTGTAATGCATAAAGTGAAATCTTGCATGAAATACCAAAAATTAAACAGAGATGATGAGATTGGCTACAAACAGCGGAGACTTAGGTGACTTGGTCGCTTCTTCTTCTTCTTGTGACCTTTTTAGCTTGGCGTGTTGTCTTTCACCACGATATTAAATTTGTTTCCACTCCTCTATTGCCTGCTATAATGGATATCATATCTTAGTATTCATATACGCTCATGCCATGAGGATAACCTCGACTCCGTGGCAGTGAGTGATAGTGAATTACTAATGAAATAGCGCGATATTTCATTAGTAATTCACTATCTCACTGCCATGGAGTCGAGGTTATCCTCATGGCATGAGCGTATATGAATACTAAGATATGATATCCATTATAGCAGGCAATAGAGGAGTGGAAACAAATTTAATATTGTGGTGAAAGACAACACGCCAAGCTAAAAAGGTCACAAGAAGAAGAAGTGGCCAAGTTGCTGGAGTCTCTGCCCTCTGTGTCCGATCTCACCATCTCTGCTTTATTTTTTGGTATTCCATGTAAGATTTCACTTTATGCATTACAAAACAATCCTTTCTTGGGGGCAAGGTTTGTAAAAAGCTAATAGAAATGTTGTTTTGTGAACATATATGCATATATAAGACAGTAACACCACCTCCAGAGGTGGTGTTCCCAGCAACCTCAGAGCAACCTTGTCACCGTCCCTCCAAGCGTTCATGGAAGCCATTTTGCGGGAGGAGGTTGCTCTGAGGTTGTTTAAGAATCTTGGATCCAGCTCCAGGAGCACTAGAGACAGGCGGGGAACCAGACAATCACAGCGAAGATGCTGCGTTTGGTCTCTCACCCAGCAAATTCAAACCCAGAAGATTCGCTAAAACGGATGTGGTTGTACGTTATGCAGACTTTTTGGTCTAACTTTATATAGTACATATGTTAAACCAGAAATGAACGTTCGTTAAGCGGAGTATTACTGTACTTGTAATATGTGGTTTCTTTTTCTTTTCCTGTTTTGCACATCATTTCATATATCTGAGTTTGCATTTTCAAGACATGAAAGTGCAAAAGTTCATACTTTTACATCAAATTCAAAATCCCGAAAGGAGAGAGAGAGAGAGAGCATGCGCGCTGTTATCGGAGTCTTGGGGGGGGGTATTTTTTAGCGGCAGGTTCTGCCACAGGTTCGAGGAGAATTTTTTGATTTGCAATAACTTTGCTCTCAGAGGTCATAACATGTTGAAAACTATGTCGTTATACTCAGAATGATAAAGAGAAATATGCTTTTATAAGAAAAAAAATCTTTTAGCATTTTCGACAGGTGTGATTTTTATCTGCTGTAGCAGATGGAAAGTAAGTCAGCTCCCCGGATTTTAAGGGTTAAAGCCAGCTGTGACCTCACTGAATGTTTCCCTTTGTGTCTCACAACACAAGTGGGCAGTCACAGCCTGCTCTCTAAAGACAACTCTTCCTTCACACAAAACTACATGCACCTACATATACATTCTTCATTCAAGATTTAGAATTGGAAAAAAAAAAAATAAATAAGATGACTCCTATATCAGCCAAGGAGTCCCCTTTCTTTTTCACTTTTAAGGGATTGGCACCTTAGTGGGTCTTTTTTTTTTTTTTATCACATTTTTGTTGCCCTTGGCTGGTTGTCCCTCTTACATAAAAAAAAAAGTTTTCCAGATTATGTAATTTGTTGAGGAGGGAGTTCTGGACCTACCTGCACCACTTATCTGGCCTGGAAGGCCTTGCCCTGCACATTCTTAGCCATTATATATTTTAGAAATATATCAAGAAACGGAAAGTGAAAAAAAGAAAAAAAATAATAGGTCTAAGAACAATGTATTGAATAATTTTGAGGTAGTGCAGTTGATGGTGTAATGTCACAAAAGAAATAGAAATGGTTCTTTAACTTGTCTGATCATATATGATGATTTCAAACAAAAAGTAGCACACAGCTTCAGATGTGATGAATTCGGTTTGTTGTCCTTGCTAGTATCTTTTTTCTGATATGGGGGTTCAAGTCATGTCAAGACATGGATGATGTGGATGGAGAAGTAATAATCTTGTTATATGGCTAGGAGATTGTATTAATATAATCTATGCTTCTCATTTTACAGATTCAAGCAGTCATTGATTGCAACATCTTCCCTGTGCTCATTGAGATTTTGGGCAAAGCAGAATTTAAGACTAGAAAGGAGGCTGCCTGGGCTATCACCAATGCTACTTCAGGAGGAACGCCAGCACAGATCAGATACCTTGTGGAACATGTTAGAGTCCTTGAGATGTTTTGTCCATTTTCTGTCATGTGGTCTTTTAATAATGATAGATTACATATGTTGTTTTATATGTTGTATCTTTGTGCTTTGGGTATTGCTTATCTGAATCGGTAAAAATTTTAATTGACTTTTTGGGAACAGTAAATTGAGTGAACTTTTCCCTACATTTTATTTTTTGTTTGCTCTCATCCTGTCTTAGGATATGATATTTTAATACTTGATTACTTGGCTACTTTTGTACAGTCAGTGTATACACATGTTCATATTAGATTGTTAGTTGGGACAAATATTTTTATTGGAGACTGACACAAACTAGTCAATTATATTTTGTTTGCTCTGTGATTCATTGAATTTAAATTTTTCACACTCTACTTATTATTTGTGGATTAACTTACCATGAAGTAAAACCAAAGTATGTTGCAGGTCTTTAGCAGAAAAGAACTTTTGATATTTAGTAATGATAGTTTGAATGCTTTCTAATGCAGGAAATATTTTTTAAAATTTTACTGACATGTCCACAGATAATACTAACACATCATTATTGGGATGAAGAGAAATTGTTTACTAAGATGCTGGGTTATTATTTATAATGATAAAAGATGACAGTGAAAGCAGATGCTTAACATTACCTCTTCTCTTTTGTAGGGATGCATAGCTCCACTCTGTGATCTCCTGACAGTAATGGATGCAAAGATTGTTCAGGTGGCATTGAATGGTATCCAGAATATATTGCAACTTGGAGAGCAGGAGGCCAAGACCACATTTGGAGTGAACCCATATGCAGTATTGGTTGAGGAGTGTTATGGTAAGTTCTCACTTCGTGCATCAGTTTGCTTTTTTTTTTTTTTTTTTTTCTTATTGCTCTGTTCCAAAAGGAAGATTTACTTCTTTAAGGTGTTCTTATGCATTATGTTATATATCACACTTACACAAGTAAAAAAGAGCTTGAATTACAAAGCATCCTTTATTAAATTTGCTGGACTTAGTATGAACAAATATATCCTTAAGATGAAGAATCCTATATGACAGACTGTTTGAAAGTTTGTTAGATATAGATTTTATTGAAATTACTGGACCATTTCAAAGTTACTTCATTCTTAGGATATATCACTGATGTCAGAATGGAAGTTGAGCTTCAGATTATATTTGTAGTATCAGTATTCCTTAAAAACTCAACATTACATGAGATATATTGGTCAGAAAAGAGACATATTTAACTGGTTGAATTGAAAAGAGAGATGATAAATAGAGAAAATGATCTGGGTGTTTTGAAATGAATAGGTGTGGAAGATAATAATTGTGAATTTAGTGTGGTTGTGTTCAGATAAAGAAGGATGTGCTTAAAATACAGCTTTATATTTAGGTTGTAAGTATTCATAAGTGGAAGTGATGCTCAAGTTGTGTGAATGGTGGTACAACCATAGATATGTGGAACCGATAAACAAGGTGTGGGTGGAAATAAAAGTGGACATTTATGAATGCATGGGTAGTGAATTTATGACTTCCTTGTGGTCTCAAGCCTTCAAACTAACTTTCTACTCTGAAACTCATGAGTATGCACCACTGACCTTTCCAAGGTTTTGGCATGATTGTATGAAATTCTTTACTATGACATTTTGAAGCACAATATCTGCAAGGGAAAGTCACAAAGAATTTCTGTGAGAAAACAATCGAGTAAATTGGATGACTTTTATTCAAAAGTTTTCAAGTTGACAGCTTATGGAAGATCACGGCAAAGCAGCGTAAGCTTCCCCAGCCACACGAACAAGTTCCCAGAAGCAGTCCCAGTATTGGTCTCTAGCATCAAGTTGCCAAGAGCAAAAACAACTGGATTTTTCACATTTGAATTCCTTCTAGAGGAAATCTGCTTGGCAAGCAGCATAACACTCATGCAGAAACCACATTGCACACCACTTGCTCCATGTTTGTTTGAAAAGCATTGTTATCATACAAGATGTTGGAGGCTTGAGTTGAACTAAAATATTTATACTGAAGAAGGATTTAGAAAATATATATATTGCTCTAATAGGAGTAGTGATATGATATAAAAACCAGGTTGCAAAAATGCACTCAAAATATTGACCATTTTGTTGAAATTGGTAAATTGCTAATAAGTAAAATACCATATTTAATTCCAAACTAGACTGAAGTGGCATTGTCATGTTATTTTCATACAGATATCACATTCATTGAAAAGAATGGAAATGATGGGATGAATAGCCCTTGATTCTGTTCATAGTATAGTGGAGCTTTCTTTCCTTCTATATAAGGGACAGAAACAGTGTGTAATATTACATAAAGAACTGAAATTATATGAGCTAGATAGAGAACTTAAATCAAGGGAGTGCATTTGAGAAAACTTGGGAGGGAGGGATTGTGATTCTATCACAGGTAGGTGGTGCAGCACCTCCCACAAGAGGTTTCCTGGGCCTGTCAGTGATGCCCAGGATTTTTTGCTTAGCTGCAGCTCAAGGTCTGTAGTTAAAATTTTTTTGGAGTGTGAATGGTTGCATGCCTTTCAGTGGGTAACTCATTCTCTCCTTCAGCAATCAGTTGCTTTTCTTGTTGTCTCCTTTATTGTAAAAGATATTTAGTGGGTTTTGAGAATGAAAATTAATCAATTTTGCCTTTGAAGATTACTTAATAAGAAATTCTTTTTGGATATGTTGATCAGATGTTATGACAGGTTTAGAGATTTATATATGTATTCAAATTGAGTAGAGCTTGAAAGTTATTCATGTTTGTAATACAATATCCCATGTCTTACCATTATAGAAAATGTGTGTTTTTCTTGTGATGTGCCTAATATTTACACACACTTCCATTCTGTGACAGGCTTAGACAAGATAGAGTTCCTGCAAAGTCATGAAAATCTGGAAATCTATCAGAAAGCTTTTGAGATCATTGAACACTACTTTGGAGGAGAGGAGGAAGATTCCAAGGTGGCTCCTACTGTTGATGAGTCGGGCCATCAGTTCCAGTTTAATCCTGAAGCAGGAGCTCCTCCACAGGGTGGCTTCAACTTCTAACAGGACCTACTGAACCCTGAAGTACAGTTCTGTAGAACTAGAAACCTATAAAGATTGTAATTATGGGAATTTATCTGAAACTATGTTTAATATGTTTTTGTACTTGAAGAACCTGGACATCAGTATATCACATACAGATTCACTTTTATATTGTTTTAATACAGTTGATTACTTATAATTACTATACTTCAGATTTTCTCCTTTACAGTGATCTTGTCACTTTTAATTTTTGTTTAGCAATGAAATGCATATATGAATTTTTCATAGCTTAATATGCTATTCTCTTTCTCTGGCATCAAAATGTCACTGAGAACATGTAGAATATGGCCATTATAATGACTTCTCTGCCATGCATAGTCTAAATGTAATCAGGAATTGTGTTCATATGTGTGTTTGGACTTTTAATAACTAAGTCCCTAAGACAGTATAATCAAAGAAAACCACACACACACACACACACACACACACACACACACACACACACACACACACACACACACACACACACACACACACACACACACACACACACTGTAAATAACTGATGCAACTTGATAGATGGATAACATTGGAGAATTTAACTATTCACATCCTAAAAAAAAAAAAAAAAAAAAAGAAAGAAAAAAAAGTACCATGTTAATAGTAATATCTGATGTCCAGGAAGGTACATTGTTTCCATTTAATTTCTGCTACATATAATGAAATATGTAAAATCTCTATAAAGAGTATGTGAGAACTTGTGCAAGTTGTTCTTGTATCTTTGTGTGACTGCTCCCAGAGTCAACTGCTTTCTTTCTGATTATGCTGTTTCTCTCTTTTTCCCCTGTGACATATCCTTAAAAGTTAAATTGGTTAACAATGATTACTATCATCATGCATGATAGGCACGGATTCTGTTGCCTGTTTGTTATTTTGACATTTTCAGATTTGGTAATGTAATGAAGGCTACATGTCATATATATATATATATATATATATATATATATATATATATATATATATATATATATATATATATATATATATATATATATATATATATATATATATATATATATATATATATATATATATATATATATATATATATATATATACACACAAGAAAAGAACTTGATTTCATTGAGCTAAATATTTTGCTTATTTATTTTAAACAAAAGTTGAAGACTGTATTGATGTTTGACAGAAATCTGTATATGATTTTCAGTGTTATAAACTTTCAGTTGCATTCTGCTTCAAGATAACAATTGATTCCCTCATCCAATTCATGGTATTTGCTAAATCAAATATGACAACATTTAAAGAGAAATTAATTTGTGTGGCACAATATACGGTTTTGCTTGTAATAGTAACAACAGATGATTAATCCTGAAATAAGCATTCTTCTTTTCTTGTTCTTCCTCTTTTTCTTTCATTTAGTTTTCTGTCTTCCAAGTACTTTTCATGTACTCTTCACTTGCCTCGTAAATACTTTCTTCTGGAGATTCTTCATTCATCAATAGATATGTCCATATCATCATAGTTTATTCCTGAGCCATGCTTACCATTGGCCTCTAGAAAATAAAAAAATTTCAATGTAGGCTTTTCATGAGAGCACATTTTGAGATTAGGGATTAAACAGTGTTTATTCCTCTGTATGACGTTAACTAGTCTGACATGATTTTTCTTTCTTTAAGAATCAAGTTACAACAAGTGTTAATTAGAAATGTTATCTTTTCAATGTAAATTATTTATCTTTTCGCTATTTGAACGGACAAAATAACACCAGATTCTTACCAATTCAACCTTAGAGAGTGAAGGGATTTGTGCCCCAGAATAACACAAACAAGGACATGATATTTTACTGTACCACAAGACACCTCAACTTTGTTGTATTACATAACATTACATCACATCATGTAAACATACATCAGAGCACACCATTCTCCAGAACAAATCACACTGTTTGATTGCACCTCATCACACCATCTTCACACACCACAGTATATCACACCTTGCCATAACCATGATACATTACATCACAGGATAGTGAACATATAAGATTAAGAAACTAGAATTTCAAGATAACTGAAATTCAAATTATTTCTTTAGACACTCCAAAAAATTAACTCCCATGTGATTAGCATGCAAAAATTAATTTTGTTGGAATTGTGTTGTAATTCTAACATTCATTACCCTTGTTAAAAAATTATTAGGAGGAATTGTTAATCATGGGAATCACATCTTATACCTGTTTTACCTGACCACTTCCTTTGAAAAGTAGTTTAAATGATAAAGAAAATTAATGGTCTTAAAGTAACTTGAAAGCTGTATGCTTAACAATGAGCCACACTTTTGTTAGCATGAATTTGTATGCTGAGTTAAAACGAATACCAGATTATTCTGCCACTGAATTTGAAGATTATAAGAACATTAAGTGAAATCTTTTAATTTTGGAGAGTATTATGCAGGCGTCTCCTTATTAGTTTTCTTTCCTTTGCACTTTGAATTTAATCTGATGATATGCTTTATGATCTTCAACCACTGAGTATGTAAACTAATTCTTGAGTATCATTTCATCATTCATTCTGCTCTCTCTCTCTCTCTCTCTCTCTCTCTCTCTCTCTCTCTCTCTCTCTCTCTCTCTCTCTCTCTCTCTCTCTCTCTCTTGTTAACAATGAACTGAGAGATTTTTATCTTTTGATGTGTATTCAAATGAATAAGATGTAAGTGGTCATTTTGGGATTCCACATGAAGGAACAAAGTTTTGCATGATCACACATGGGCTCTTGATGCAAAAAGGGAGTAAATTAATCAGAAGTTAGGAAAAACAGAATGAATGACAGCTTGTTCTTTTGTTGGAAGTATTATGATAATGTTTTCTAGTCTGTTAATTAGGATCTGCTAAACATCCAGTGATCAATTTTGTTTTAAATTGTGAAATTTTTTTTGCATGTAAGGGGCAGTGTACCAGGACAAAAAAGGAAAAAAAGAAGAAAAAGAAAACTCTACTGAGGTACAAGTTTGTTGTTTTGATGAAGTATTCCTGCATTGTCTTTTTCTTAAGAGAGTTATTAGTTTTGAAAGCCAGTTCTTTTCCTGTCCAATATAGCAAAGATTTATATATATGTCACCATGTATTGTGTAGTCCAGGCATGCTATGGGTAATAGAAGCTGGTTGTCAGCTTTGTTTCTTGTTTACAAACAATTTCATAGTGCGTGCACACACACACACACGCGCACACACACACACACACACACACACACACACACACACACACACACACACACACACACACACACACACACACACACCCGGTAGCTCAGTGGTTAGAGCGCTGGCTTCACAAGCCAGAGGACCAGGGTTCGATTCCCTGGCCGGGTGGAGATATTTGGGTGTGTCTCCTTTCACGTGTAGCCCCTGTTCACCTAGCAGTGAGTAGGTACGGGATGTAAATCGAGGAGTTGTGACCTTGTTGTCCCGGTGTGTGATGCGTGCCTGGTCTCAGGCCTATCCGAAGATCGGAAATAATGAGCTCTGAGCTCGTTCCGTAGGGTAATGTCTGGCTGTCTCGTCAGAGACTGCAGCAGATCAAACAGTGAAACACACACACACACACACACACACACACACACACACACACACACACACACACACACACACACACACACACACACACACACACACACACACACACACACACACACACACACACACACACACACACACACACACACACACACACACACACACACACACACACACACACACACACACACACACACACACACACGTGTAGTGTAGTGGTTAGCACGCCGACTCACAATCGAGAGGCCGGGTTCGAGTCCCGTGGCGGCGAGGCAAATGGGAAAGCTTCTTAATGTGTGGCCCTGTTCACCTAGCAGTAAATAGGTACGGGATGTAACTCGAGGGGTTGTGGCCTCGCTTTCCCGGTGTGTGGAGTGTGTTGTGGTCTCAGTCCTACCGAAGATCGGTCTATGAGCTCTGAGCTCGCTCCGTAATGGGGAAGACTGGCTGGGTGACCAGCAGGCGACCGAGGTGAATTACACACACACACACACACACACACACACACACACACACACACACACACACACACACACACACACACACACACACACACACACACTCTCTCTCTCTCTCTCTCTCTCTCTCTCTCTCTCTCTCTCTCTCTCCTCTCCTCTCCTCTCCTCTCTCTCTCTCTCTCTCTCCTCTCTCTCTTTCTTTGGGCAGTGTTGTTAAATCCTATTTTATTGGTTTGCTTTTATGGACATACTGACACAGTAATGCCATTGCCATATTTTGTGCTGAATTGTAGATGCACCTGGAGCTGGATTACTTACTGATTCAAGTCAGTACAGCAAAACCCAAGTTTAAATTGTACTTCTAGGTATATTATAGTATATATATATATAAGAAAATTATTTCATAGCTGTATTACTTTTTAATTAATGTGCAAATATTACTGAGATGCTTTGAGAACATAAATACATTATAGTTTGTCTTCAGTGCTCTGATGAAAAATTAGATAGTGCATATGAATGACTAAAGATTATTCACTGGCGAGTTGGTGAGTTACTTTCAAGATCATGTCTTTCTTTAAGTTCCATTTTTGTCAGTTAACCTGTAGAATATATATATATATATATATATATATATATATATATATATATATATATATATATATATATATATATATATATATATATATAAAATGTGGATAAATGCATACACTTCCTTTTCTTCAAGCTGTGAAACTGATGAACCAAATGTTAATGTGACAGAATATAGTGTTGCTTAATTGTCTCTGATTATTAGTCAGGAAGTTGTGAGGATGATGTAAATATGACTGAAAACAAAATTTTGTGAGGATTAGTGTCTGTGAAGCAGCTGACGGGTGTTACCAGCCAGTCGTGGGATCACAGGATGTTTGGCATCACCAGACAACACTCTGATTAAGCATACCAGTTTGATCTGTGGTTTTAGTCTGAAAAATTGTAGATTTATTTACCTATTTTTTTCTCCCATGTAATTCCTGGTGGTATCTCATTGTTTGATTTTGATGTGTAGCTTTTTAGGGAAGCAAAGTTCCACTGAATTGAGGATCAAGTTTAGCTAACACTTTTGTTTTTTTCTTGGCTCTTCAGTTTGACAGTGACTGTTACTCATAAGAAGGTAACAGTGAAAATTTATATACTAAGTCAAATTGTCATATCAAGATGGCACTATGTACATAGAAAATTAAACTTCAAGTATTTGGTTTTGCATTGTGGTTGAACTGGGTTAGTAAAAATCGAGATGTATAATTTTCTTAGGGAAATTATTTCAGCCTTTCTTAGGGTTGCAGGAATTATTTTAATTAGTTTTTATTAGTTACTTTATCTTTTTCAAAATTAATGAATTTATAATTAACTTAGGCTACTTGAATCAGAATATTAAGCAAATGAATATGCAGAATTCAGGTTTGCTCTTGTGGCTTTCAAATGGTAAGCTTCATGGCAATTATTTTTGCCAAAGTACAGTGATAGCATGTTTCAAATTTACATCACATGGTTTGGAAAATGTTCTACAGGTAGCCCCTGGTTCAATTTAATTGGAAAGGCTTTTTGTTTACATCTTTTAAGGTGAAGGTTTGCGGTAAACTGGAATAACTTAATTTTTCTTGAGTCAATGTGTATTTCTTTAATCATTATTTCAGTCAAGTTTTGGTATTTATCCCTTTGCTTGGAACTATAATAGCTCAAGTACTGTTTTGCCATCATTTTCTAATATGTGATCAAGGAATTAGTCAGCTTTCTTAGTTTATTTCTCACGAGAGGCTGTGTTGGCAATAGGGTCAGCCAAGTGTGTGCTCGTTGTAGAGTGCATTGTGTGCGGTCCGTGTGTGTGAGAACGAGACCAAGGTGCACGTGATAGTATGCTGTCCATGAAAATATTTTCTATTGATGTGTATGTATGTATGTATATTTATGATATGAATGAATGTGTGAGACTTTTTATATTGATTTGTTATTAAAAGTAGATGTAATGATAGTTATTGCAATTTATGAACTGCACCTGGCTGTAGTCAGAATATTTTGCAGAGATTAAGAAACATTGTATGCATTATACCAGTATCTCCATGTTCACAAAAGAAGTTATAATGTTGATAGGTTTCATTGAATTTTATTTTATTCATGCAATGACAAAGGAAAAATAAAGAACACTGACATCTAGGAAGGCAGAAAATTTGCGCAATGCACATATGTGGACATGGCTTGAAAACAAAGAAAACACCATGATATTTACAGTGTGTTTCAAAAAGCATGAATTGTACTTTGTGCTTCCTAAGTGACTTCAATTCTTCATTTGTGAGCATTGAAAGTTAACAGTGGTGGTGAATCGAGTGACACAGTGGCAAGAAACAAACCATGAATGAGTGTGGATGCTAGTGACACAAGCAGATAAATGACACAAGACGCTACTGACTCCTCAGCAAACAAGTCATTATGTGTGAAACTGAAAAAAAAAAAAAAATCCAGAAAAAAAATATCACCTTGAATGTATCTGTACGCCAGTGGTGAAGTTTTCATTTCGAGTGTGTAGTGGTGAAAATGAAAAGTGTGCATACAGACGACTGAAACTTAGTATGTATCATTGTATTGCCTGTTGGATTTTTTTTTTTTTTTTTTTTATCTTTTCATGTTAGGATGTTGAGAAAGTCCGTGTGATCGCAGTGAAGAGTTGCACTGTATGAAAAGACTAATGCTTTATGATGAACTGTTTTGAATGCATGCTAGTGAACCTTTTTTTTTTTTTTTTTTTTAATGGAGTAAAGAAGCCTTGCTTCTTGAGAATGCCTATGAGATTTGTTCCCAACTGACAGTGTGCTTTCTCTGAACTATGGCGAGTCATTATGATAGTGTGGGTGGATGTATTTGTGTTGGCTGGGACCTTGTTACTCATGGCCCTTTGTATGGCTTTCATGTGGATTGAATTTATCAATTGTTGACAGCATTACTGTTGTTGCTGTACTTGTCTCAGTATTTCACTGCATTTTAGCCAAAGCCTTGCAGACAAGCTTCATGTAGTCATGTACTGTATGATATGAATGTTGGTTTCATTACAGTTATGATATTGAATCTAACATTTTTTCTTCTTTTGAAACCATGTGTATTTGACATGGTGAGAGGTCCCAGCAACACTTAGGCCCATGCATTGCCTCAGGTAGCAATACATGATGCCATTGTGATAGTGAAGTTAGTGATAGTGGCTATGATATTGTGGGTGGTGATGGAATAGGAATCACCTGTATTACAAGGAATGAATGTGATGATGATGAGTATGTGTGGATATGAGTAAATGATGCTCCCTGACCCAACATCGACTTTCCTTATGACGCCTTAAAAGTGTTCCTCTTCCTCCCTCCAGACAGAATCAGGGTGAATGCTACAGCTGCTTCCATGGTGGATGATGTGATGTTTTGCTTTAAATAGCTCATAAGGCCTCATTACACAAGGCAACTTCTGACACCCCGACATATTTCAGACAGATCAGAGATGATGTGTTATTTTGGATAATGAATAGTTTAAAGAAAGTTTTTTTTATTGTGATGGTTTTAAAATGTTTAAAATATGTCATGTAGGCTATATATACACATGGTAGAAGTTTTCTAAGGTATCATTTCAAGTCTTGAAATACAACTGTGGTTATTTCCTTTACGACAACTCATTGATGGTATGATATTCTAAAGGAAATTATATGGAGTTGTCAAGGAAGAGTGTATTAGAAATGACATTCTTTATAGGTTTCTTTCTTAAAATCTGATATGTAGTTTCCTTAAAATATTATTTACATATTTTGAAAAGGTATACAGGTGTAGGTACTGTGCGCGGAAGTACTGATTGCGGAAAGTACCGTGCGCAGCAATGGCAAAAAAGTCAGGTGGTACATAGTGCACCTTGAATAGGTGCACAACACAGCACACGCAAGGCGACAGTCAGTTGTCACAACTGACTAGCGCGGAAGTACTTATTAACTGTGCTATGTACTGCACCTGTGTAGTCAGTCATTGAGACGAGTCTTTATAAAGTACAGTGCATGTTTAGCTTCTCAAATCTGATGGCTTTTGGAAAAGAAAAATTCTTACTCATAAAGACATTTAGCAATTTATCTTCTAATACATATATTGTATTATCACAGTGATCTATTGTGATTCCCAGTGTCATAGTAACAATAACAGTTAATGCTGGAAATTGGATGTGGGTAGAACAGTTGGAGAACAGATGAAGAACATCAATAGTGGATGTTATCCCTGTTTGATGCTTATGATCTGAGGAATTAACTGATGTGGCAGTCACTGGCACATACCAACTCTGGTGTAAATCCTTATGAATTATTTTGCACATGTTTACTTGGTGGAAATTCTAATCAAATGAGCTTATTGTGCAAGATCATTCATCTCAACCCATTTCTTCCTTTCCTACTATTCTTCTTGAAGTTATCGTTTCCTACTTGGAATAATAATAATAATAATAAAAAACATCGGGATGTAATTTCATGATGTTTCAATTCTAGTCTCAATGTAGGTGGTAAAACTCAGCAAGGTGGATGAATATGAGATTTGGTACTGTTAATGAGGGTGAGACTTGTGATGGTATGATTAAGAGAATCCCAGAAGGAACACTGGCAAAGCTTAAGGCGACATTTTCAGTTGTGTATGACAGTAATGAGATTGGCAGATCAGTACAGAAGCTAAGGGCAGTTGGATGAAATGTAGTGACTAGGTGGGTATAATGTTATTGTCATGGTTTCAGTTCATATTTAATTATTTAAAACAATATTATGATAAGAAATTAATACAATACTTTTCAGGAGAAAAGAGCCCAATGTTTCAATATGCAAGGTGGAGCCTCTTTTTTAGTAGACTTGCCCAGATTACTTAATCTCTTGAAGTGATCAAGCACAAAGTTCCCAAAGGTTTAGGATTTGAGAAATTAAACTTTCACATAGGAGAGAGAGAGAGAGAGAGAGAGAGAGAGAGAGAGAGAGAGAGAGAGAGAGAGAGAGAGAGAGAGAGAGAGAGAGAGAGAGAGAGAGAGAGAGAGAGAGAGAGAGAGAGAGAGAGAGAGAGAGAGAGAGAGAGAGAGAGAGAGAGAGAGAGAGAGAGAGAGAGAGAGAGAGAGAGAGAGAGAGAGAGAGAGAGAGAGAGAGAGAGAGAGTGAGTGAGTGAGTGAGAGTGTAGTATAAAGGTGCATGCTTGTGATACACACACATACACACATGCACATTTGTGATTTATTTATTTATTTATTTATTATTTTTCTTGTGTAAATGGATGATCATTTGTCTTGTCTGTGATCCTCGTGTCCAGTGTGAATAGTTTAGTGCAATTTTCTATTTATTTATTTCTCTTTTACAGAATAATGAGACTTAGATCACACACGTTAGAGGACACAGTGGACATCTGACATTGCTTTTAGTGATGTTCTCAATGTCCTCTCCTGTGTTATCTGTGAGATTTGGATGATGTACTTAACATCTTTCTGCATTTGCTATGAAGATTAAATAATTGGGGGAATGATGGCTTCTTGAAGATTTATGAATATTTATTTATCAAGAGCAAACTCAAAGTACGTACTAAATTCTTAGTCATACTTAATTTTATAAAATACGTAGCAATCTTAAGAGTAGCATGCACTGCATGCCTCCACCAGCTTTAGACCAATGGTGGTAATTTTTATGCAACTTGATAAATCAAAGGAAATTCAAATCCATTTCTACATGTTTTGAGTCATTGACTGTCTAAACTAAAAACATTATTAATCATTCATATTTTAAAATAACTAGTTCAGGCAGAGTAATATCACCTAAATTGATTTATTAAATGGTAAGATGTAGATACTGGGTGAGAATGTGAGATACAGTATAGGAGTTAAGACAAAGATAAAACAAATGCTGATATGGAAGTGTTGAAAAGAAATAAGAATTGTATGCAACAGAAAGAGATTAAACTTTAAAACTTATCAAATTGCATTAATATGGAAAACTTGTAAGTTAAATATTTGTTTTTCCTGTAAAGGAGCAGTGTATAGAATCAACAATTTTTACAGAATGTGGAAAGTGTATAGGTTTAGAACATAAAAAAGGAATGTTCTAAATACTTGTGCATGTTCAAAAGAGAAAACTGGTAAAAGGAGTATTCATTGGGGGAGGGGTGTTATACTGATGTGGAGATGAATCATTAGGTAGATATAAAGAGGTATGGGATGAGGATCTGAGGAGCTCCTTAGAAACCTGAATGGCAGAGAAACAAATTGTTCATGATTGTATAGATTAGTAAACTGCTAACTTGTGACTAAGCCTGAACCTTCAAAGAACAGAAACTGTTTTTTATAATGATGATTTCCTAGGCTTTAATTATGATAATTTTCTGAGGATAAAACAATAAAAAATTATTGTATAGCAACAAGTTGATAGGTTAATTGATAAAATGAGTTCTTATCATTATATAAAGAAGTAGCTTTATTTAACAATGTTGATTAGAACAAGAAATAATGATAACAGAGGACATGTATTTAATTATGTTAATAACTCTAAATTTCAGTCATCTATTGGGTGATAAGGAGAAATAATTATGATTGCTCAATATAAGATAAGGATGCTGACAATACAGAGTTTAGAAGCATTTCCTTACTCATCCTATTTTAGTATTCATGGATAAAGTCAAGAGTGGTAAATGGGATTATTTGAGGAATATGTGAAAATGATCAGTAAGGCTTATATGCCTGAAAATCAGAGATGATAAAATTTATAAAATGGTCACTTCTCTAAGAATGAAGCTTTAAAAAGTTAGATATGGCATGAAAGAAAAAGAGGATTGAGAAACTGGGCTGATGTTTCTATACTAATCCAAATGTTTGTTGGCAATATAAATAATTTATTTTAATAGAGATACAAAATATACACAATTTCTAGTGAACAAAAGTAAAACAATGTAGAATCCAGGTAAATGATGGAAGTTGGGCAGATTTTAATGACCAGAAGAACAATAGAGATGTGAGATACTATTGCTTCCCAAAAGTACTGTTGTTCAGGAAGGAATGGCTGGAGAAGAATTGAAAAATGAATTATTAGTTTCACTAGGAGAGTACATATGTATTAAGAAGGATGGTATGACTGAGGCAGACATACAAAAGTGGACATGACAGACTGGAGTAAAAGATTTCTCTCTCTCTCTCTCTCTCTCTCTCTCTCTCTCTCTCTCTCTCTCTCTCTCTCTCTCTCTCTCTTTTTCTCCCTCAACTAATTAGCAATAATGAATATAATGAATGCCTGTAAAGAGCAATATGTTTTTGTTTAGAAATCTACTGAGGGTTATTATTGAGACAATTAGATATTTTGTCTGTGTAAAAAGGAGTGCAGGAGTATGGAAAGAGTATTGTGCATGGAACTTTTTCTGTCATAATTAAAATTTAAGGATGATGATGGTGATGGTGATGAGAACAAGTTCACTTAGCAATTGATGTTGGTAAATAGAAAGCATATTGAAAGTGATTGTGTGTTTTTTGTAGGAAAGAAATAAGCTTTCAGATTCACCAAATATATCTTGAGGATAGTTTTAAAGAAAGAAGAATCTATTACAGTTGTGAAAAGACAGGATCATAATGTAGTACATGTAATTAATCTTACAAAATAGGAATATGGAAGCAATAGTTAAAGCTATCTTGTGGAAATGAAAAAAAAAAAAAAAAATAGTGCTCATTTTGGGGAACAGGAACAAATAACCAAGGAAGCAAAGTATGTGGCAAATTTGTATTGTTGTTAAAACAGAAGTACATAAAGAATGAAGGGATGCGCTTAGAGATTGATGGTCCAGAAGAAAGAGTTGTCAAGTGGCAAATGAACATTTGTAAATATGAAAGTGGAAAGTGAGTAACTGCTTTAATATAAATTTTCTTATAGCAATAAATGATTTTAGTAAGAATTGATGAAATATTTTTTCATATAGTTTTATTCTTTATGCTCTAAAGAAACTAGGTCTGATTGGAGAGATGAATGTAGGAGAGACTACTTATAAGATAAAAGGGTATATTAGAATTTGTGAAAAAAATGCTAGGAGGATTTTGACAAGGAAAACTGTGATGTAACTTCTATGTGTGATAAGGATATTAGAGTAATTCTCAGTTTTTAGCTCTTATTTGGAAGTGCCTGAGAGAAGGTATAATTAGTTAAGTCTGTAAGAATTAATATAATGAATGGAATGAGATAATACACAAATAATGGTGTGGAATGGTTTAGAGTGATGCTTTGGAGACATTCATAGTTATGATATGAAAAGTTATATACAGATTTTGTGTAAGACAGAATCCTTAAAGTGATTTGATGGTATTCAAAACTACAATTGCATGGAGAAGGGGATAGCTGTAGGAAAGATATATATATATATATATATATATATATATATATATATATATATATATATATATATATATATATATATATATATATATATGGAAGAAGGGAAGCTGCCCAATGGGAAAAAAAGGGCCTCTTGAAATTAAGATGGGGTTATGAACATCAAATGAATAACTCATATGTAATTCCTTTGTTTAATTCTTTGTCAGATAAAAGTTTCTGAGGTAGTGCTTGGCACTTCACCACAGATAATAAAGTAAGCCTTTGTTTCAAGATTTGTAGTGGGTATACTGTATTTACCAGCTTCCTCGGGTGAAAGCATGGTGGTAGAACAGCATGATATTTGCAGATTATTTTTTGGAAGGTGTGTCACAAGGTTTACATACAGCATTGATGTTGTACATGTATACCTATAAGAATGTGTGTGTATGTATATAAGTTTGTGGAAGAAAGACCCAATGGAAATAGAATTTTTGGAAAAATGTACAATGTCACTTTGTTTCTCTACTATATGGGTTATCTCATGACTGGAAGCTGGGAAAATACGGGAGGATGGAACTCAAGAATGCGTAAGTTAGGGATCAAAATCTTATGCTGTTGAAATCCTCGTAGTGAATTGATAGAATTGACAGAAGGTTGTGGATGTTGGAAAATTGGATATGATACGTAGAGAACATCATAACAGGGTTGAAGTAAGTAGTGAATAATGAAATAAGAGAGCAAATTCATCAGGTGAGCTTAAATGTTGCTCTGGGTTATGTGATACATTGTTAAAGATATCCTTATTGTGAAATATCAACTAGTAACCAAATGTTGATGATAAGTGATTCGTATAATGACCCATTCTCATTAGGTGATCTGGGAATATGTTCACTGAATTTCATTAGACTAAGGTGTTAAAACAATTTTTCAGTTAAGTAGTATACTATGTGAAAAGAAGTAAACTTTGGCCTACTCAAATTAAATAAGCAACTATGTAAGAATGACGTATTGCAGACAATTAAGTGTTTTAGCTTCATTTGATCGACAGTAATGAATGTTGCTCTGTTAGTGATGATGCTTGGTCATGAGGCAGTGGATGGGCATGATAGTGTAAAAGTAAACATCAGAAGCAATGCCTGGGAATATGATGCAGGAGATTTATGACTGGGTGGAATTAGAATTTCATATACTGTACGCATAAGATATCCAAAGAACAGTGTAGTGTCTGATAAAAACATGATTGTGTGTTGGGGAGGACAAATGACTCAGAATAATTACATAAAGATAACTGTAGTAACTGAAGTAAGTACATGTAGTACATATGAATATAGTGATCAAAGAGTTTATTGTATGGTAGGAACTATTTTGTAAAGAATTTAAAATTTTGTTGATCATCGGAAGAGGCAAAATGCAGGGCACTTTTCTGTATCAGATTACATAATGGTGAAATTGATTATATATGAAGTGCTCAGCAAGTCCCACTGCTCAAATTGTGCCAACTTTCTGTAGGACTAAAAATATATTCATGCCTGAATGAACTGTATTGTAAATATTTCCTAGGATATCATACCACATTTTTCTTTCCCAAATCAGGTGTGGCTCAATGGCTACTTGAATGTGGTGTGCTGTTTATTTGTTTTGAGTGTCATATTTATTGTAGGATCTTCCTCATCTGTGCCTTGACGTACCTACATACACTTCTGCTTCTTGCTGTCTTTTTTTATATCTCTTGTAGTTTCTTTTATTTGGCTTCCTTACCAATTCTCTTTACCTCACAGGTTGTCACCTTTAAGGGTAGTGACTTTTCTAAGTGTGTGTGTGTGTGTGTGTGTGTGTGTGTGTGTGTGTGTGTGTGTGTGTGTGTGTGTGTGTGTGTGTGTGTGTGTGTGTACTTAGTTGTGTTTTACAGTAAAAGAGCTATGCTCATGCTGTCCTGTCTCCATACCTATAGTCATCCAGTTTAGCTTTAAAGTCATGAATATTTCTTGCTTGAACCACTGTTTCATCCAAATTGTTCCATATTTCTATGCTTCTGGTTGGAAAAACTATATTTTTTAATGTCTCTGTTTCAGGTAGTCTTTTTCAATTTCATGCTGTGTCCCCTTATATTTCTTCTCACCAATGAGTCTTCTTTGTCAACATGGTCCATCCCCTTCCATGCCCTATATATATATATATATATATATATATATATATATATATATATATATATATATATATATATATATATATATATATATACAGGCAACCCCCGCTTAACTCTTCGTTAAGTGAAACTTCGTTAAGGGAACCGATTATAAAAAGTTTAACCCTGACTTGAACTTCCATTGAGAGTGCATCATAGTACAGTGAAAGGTTTAATGAAAGTAAAAATTATGAAGTTAAACATTTAGGCAGTTTAATTTAAGTCATTATAATGTACACTAATGTATGTATGTACGTAACTTTATAATGTTGATGATCTTAAATTTATGAAGGGAGGGAGAGTGAAACGGGAAAGACACTAACCAGCAACCTGTGGAATGTAAACAAAGGGCGCATCATTGTATCACATACAAAACTTATGTACCACATTTCCACAAGGCTTTCCATTTTATCCATTGTAGAGTCACGAGTTCAGGTGGTTCTTTTAGCTTGCAAGGAAGATACGGTCTCACCAGCCTTCTTAATAGAGTCTGCTGACTTGAAGATAGTAGAGACAATAGATGGAGTCAAGATTGTGGCGAGCAATGCTATTACTTTTCTCGCCTCTTGTGTCTGTGAATAATATCCAGCTTCACTTCGAGAGTAAAAAGACTTCCTGGTCTTCTTAGCAATGCTAGGTGACATTGCAGGGCGTTTTGGTGGTAAGTTGAGCGAGAGAAGACAAGCTGCTGCTGACGCTGTTATTGTTTTGAACAGGGGGAGTGAGTGGTGCGCATGTTGTCCACGAGAGGTGCTGGTGTATTCAAAAGCCTGTCGGCTTGCATGATACGACGATGCTTTCAAATTTGGAAAAAATTACCTGGATAAAACTTCGTTAAAGCAAGTTTGGTGTTCATTAAACGAGCAGATAGTAGTAAAATGAAACCTTCGTTGTAGCGAAATTTTGTTGTGTGAACCTTCGTAAGTGGGGGTTGCCTGTATATGTATTTATATATATATATATATATATATATATATATATATATATATATATATATATATATATATATATATATATATATATCAATTAGGTCTCTTCTTTCTCTCCTCTGTTGCAATGTTCGATGTGTGTGTGTGTGTGTGTGTGTGTGTGTGTGTGTGTATAAACCTAATTGTATTTACCCAGTTGTAGTTTTACAGGGCCTGGGCTTTATGCTCATGTGGCCCTGTCTCCATATCTACACTTATCCAATCTTTCTTTAAAACTGTGTACACTCGTTGAAGACACTACTTCTTCATTCAAACTGTTCCACGTCTCAACACATCTTTGCGGGAAACTATACTTTTTAATATCTCTTAGACATCTTCCCTTCCTCAGCTTCTTACTATGCGATCTTGTGCTTCGTGTGTGTGTGTGTGTGTGTGTAATTCACCACCACGGTCGCCTCCTGGTCACCCAGCCAGCCTTCCCCATTATGGAGTGAGCTCAGAGCTCATAGGCCAATCTTTGGGTAGGACTGAAACCACAACACACTCCACACACTGGGAAAGTGAGGCCACAACCCCTCGAGTTACATCCCGTACCTATTTACTGCTAGGTGAACAGGGGCTACACATTAAGAGGCTTGCCCATTTGCCTCACCACTTCCCGGGAGTCGAACCTGGGCCCTCTCGGTTGTGAGCCGGGCGTGCTAACCACTACACTATGTGGTGTGTGTTTGTGTGTGTGTGCTTGTAATTCACCTCGGTCGCCTGCTGGTCACCCAGCCAGTTTTCCTCATTACGGAGCGAGCTCAGAGCTCATAGACCGATCTTTGGGTAGGACTGAGACCACATCAACACACAACACACACCGGGAAAGCGAAGCCACAACCTCTCGAGTTACATCCCGTACTTATTTACTGCTAGGTGAACAGGGGCCACATATTAAGAGGTTTGCCCATTTGCCTTGCCACTTACCGGGACTCGAACCCAGGCCTCTCGATTGTGAGTCAAGCATGCTAACCACTACACTACGCGGTGTGTGTGTGTGTGTGTGTGTGTGTGTGTGTGTGTGTGTGTGTGTGTGTTATGCTTTCTCTTCTTCCTATCTTTACTGTATGTTGAAGTCACCCATTTTGTATGATCCACTCTTTACATAAATATGTTTAAGTTTTTTTTATTTCATGTTCCTGCACCTCAAGCTCACTTAAATCATGTTAATTACTGTAATCTTTGATATTCTCCATTCCATGACTGGTCTCAGTATCATTAAGAGTATATATATATATATATATATATATATATATATATATATATATATATATATATATATATATATATATATATATATATATATACATATATATTCCATAATTTCATTCAACATGGTTCTTATGTTCTTATCTTATGTTCCTATAGCTCATGTTCACTGTATACTACTATATCTCAGTTTTCATCCTTTGTCCCTCCATATTCATCTTTTTACTCCATCATTTCAATGTACACTTCCTTCATTTATCAATTCATCATCACTAAACTATACTTTACTCCATTATGTATTATACTGCAGTGTAAATAGCTTCTCAAATCTATAATCTTACTCTCTTTTCTTTCAAAATCCACTACTATTTATGTAGTATTGGTATAGTATTATGAAAAAAAATATCAATTACTCTGTGCAGCTGTCTTTTACTTTCCTCTAATGTTTTGTCACCATCAGTTATTTCCATTGCTAACACTATGTGCTAATCTTATCCTAGCAGTCAGTATTTCTTCCTCTTGTATTTGCTCTTGTTTTGATTTTCTACTATGTATTTTTTATTTAATATACCTTTTTTTTTGTTCTAGGGATTATCAATATATTCATATTTTTTTACATCTTAATATTCATAATGATATAATCATGGTTCTAACTGACTACTGTTTGATACTGTTCTCATTTTCTAAACAGTGTTATGATTATCAAGACACTGTTGTATTAAGAAACCTTTCGGTATTCTTGAAACTTTCATGTACAGTAATCAATTTTACAAATTCACGAATAACTTGTTCACAGGTAGTACTACAGCAGTACATTTTTATTTCTACTTGTGGCCTTCCATAAAGCTTTGTACCTCCCTCACTGGGATAATCCTGGCTGTATCCCTGTTCTTATGATCAATTGTCTACATTATAATTTCTTGTATATGAGTGCTTTTAAACAATTACTGACTCAGCTTATTTCAAGTTTTACTCTATTAGTCCTCACTTTTGCTGCTCAGCATTGCTTATGCAATATATATATATATATATATATATATATATATATATATATATATATATATATATATATATATATATATATATATATATATATATCTTCCTGGCCCATTTTTTAATAGCCATTCATTATCAGCATTTCATATTCCTCAGGATCTCTTTCCTCCAGTCCTCTATCAATCTAATTGTTGTCCTTCCATCTACTCGGAGTAACTGACAATTTTACTTTTATGCACAAATTTTTGCTGCCTAGGCCACATGACTTTTTCTGGTACATTCTTCATAAATAATTTATCACACTTTATGTAGTCTGATAACATAAACTTTTATTGTGTTTTTATGTGTTCCACTGCAAATGCATCTTATCACAAAAAATTTTCTCTTGCATAATCAACAAAGAAATCTATATCAGTTATCTTTTTGACACATGTTTATATATTATATCAAAACAAAATTCAATACTCTTTTGCTTTCTTTTGCTTATGTTGCCTTGCTGCTGACTCATCTACTATCTTTGCTTTTGTTCTGTTGCATCAGGGAAATTATTGAATCACTGAAACAACCTTCTCTCTCTCTCTCTCATTTACAGTGGCAGTATGTGTGTGTTGTGTTAAATTGCAGAATCTGGACTGAATTTGTGTAATATCAAAACCTGTTTTCATCCAGTTTAGATTTTTATTTCTTAAATCAATAATGTATGTTACAAATACGGCAAAGAAGGTTTTAAATTACACAACATCTTAGAAACTAACTTGATTGCTTAACTATAATGATTTCAGCAGATTATATGGGTTGTGTGAAATGACATATTGTAATTAGGTCTATACTGTATAGGATTAAAGTCTGAAAAGTGTGTGTGTGTGTGTGTGTGTGTGTGTGTGTGTGTGTGTGTGTGTGTGTGTGTGTGTGTGTGTGTGTGTGTGTGTGTGTGTGTGTATTTACCTAGTTGTACACAGTTGTATTTACCTAGTTGTAGTTTTACAGGGCCTGGGCTTTTATGCTCGTGTGGCCCCGTCTCCATATCTACACTTATTCTATGCACACTCGTTGCTGTCACCACTTCTTGACTCAAACTGTTCCATGTCTCAACACATCTTTGCGGGAAACTGTATTTTTTTTTATATCTCTTAGACATCTTCCTTTCCTCAGCTTTTTACTATGCGATCTTGTGCTTCGACTGTCATATTCTTCTCTCAGGAGCAGTTTCTTATTATCCACTTCGTCCATTCCGTTGATCAATTTATAAACTTGTATCAGATCCCCTCTCTCCCTTCTCTGTTCCAGAGTTGGTAGATCCATAATCTTTAGTCTCTCCTCATATGTCATCCCTTCAAATTCTGGAACCATTCTCGTAGCCATTTTTTGTAGTCTCTCCAGCTTCTTTATGTGTTTCTTTTTATGGGAGGTCCACACTACCCTGCATATTCCAATCTGGGTCTTATTATAGTACTTATCAATTTCTTCATCATTTCTTTGTCCAATATTTCTTAGCAAATTATATGTCTCTCTGAAGATTTTATCTATATGGCTTACTGGTTGATTGTTTTCTTCCATCGTCAGCCCCAAATCCTTTTCCTTTTTTACTTTCTCCAGTTCTACTCTATTTCCCATCTTGTAGATTCCCACTGGTCGTCTTTCACTCTTTCCTATTTCCATGACATGGCTTTTATTCTTTCACATATCTTACATATTACACTATTTAGTGATACCGGTCTGTAATTTAAAGGTTCTTCCTTCTTTCCGCTCTTATATATGGGAACCACCTCAGCTCTTTTCCATTCTACTGGTACTGTTCCATTTTCTATTGAGCATTTTATGATGTTCTATATAGGACTTGCTAGTTCTTCCCTACATTCTTTTAGTATTCTGCCTGAGACTTCATCCGGTCCCATTGCCTTTTCTTCATCCAGTTCCTTCATTAACTCTTTTATTTCAAGCTTGGTTACTTTAATCTCTTTCATATAGATGGTCTCTCTATTACCCTGTGGCCTTTCAAATTTGGACTCCTTTGTAAAGACCTTTTGAAATTTACAATACTTTTTACATACTTTTTGGGTCTTCCACCATCCCATTCTTTCCTTTTAACCTTTCAATTGTTTCTTTTTGTCTTATTTTTCCATTGATGAATCTGTAGAACAATTTCGGTTGCTCCTTGCATTTTTCGACAATGCCCCTTTCATAGTTCCTCTCCTCTTCCTTCCTCACTTTAATATATTCTTGAAGTTTTCCTTATTTACTGCATTTCTATTTCTCCTCCACCTTTTCCATGTTCCATCTCTTTTCTCCTTTGACCTGGCACACCTTGTGTTAAACCAATCTTTTTTTCCTTCTTCTTTAGGTCTATATTTTCAGACATACTCCCTGACTTTTGTTCTGTATATTTCCAAAAATAAGTTATATTTCTTCTGCACCCTCTCAGTGTTTTCCATCTTCTCCCAGTTAACGTATTTGAAATAGTTCTTGAGATTCTCAATATCAGCCTTTCTGTAATTTAGTCGATTTTCTTTGTATGATTCGTCTCTATCTTCTTTTCCCTTTTCTATATCCATTTCTAAAATTACATGGTCACTCTTTCCCAATGGGCACTTATATCTTATAGCATCGTTATAAAAACCAGGTCCAACCTCACCGGCTCGTCGTTTCCTCTGAATCTTGTGCTTTCCTTTACTCTCTGGTACATCATATTGTCTATCATTAGGTTCAGGAATCTTTCTCTCCAGGCTTCTTCCCCCATACCACTTTCATAATTTTCTCAGTCCACTTCTTTACAGTTGTGTGTGTGTGTGTGTGTGTGTGTGTGTGTGTGTGTGTATTTGCATTTGTATTTGTATTCATGGTCATCAGCTAGTCACCTGGCCAGCCTTTCCCATTATGGAGCGAGCTCAGAATTCATAGACCAATCTTTGAGTAGGACTGACATCACACCACACTCCACACAGCGGAACAGTGAGGCCACAACCCTTTTGAGTTACATCCCGTACCTACTTGCTGCTTGGTGAACAGGTGCTGCACATTAAGAGGCTTGCCAATTTACCTCGCTGCACTCGGGACTCAAACCCAGACCTTCTTGGTTGTAAGCTGAGTGTGCTAACCACTACACTACATGGTGTGTGTGTGTGTGTGTGTGTGTGTGTGTGTTTACTTATTTGTGATTTACAGGGCCTGAGCTTGGCTCTTTGTGTCCTGTCTCTTTGTCCATATTTATCAAGTTTGTCTTTCATCTGACTGACACTCGCCGCACACACCACCTCTCAATCTACTCAATTTGTTCCATTTGTCATTGCCATGACATGGGAAGCTATACTTCTTGACGTCTCCTATACAACTGGCCTTTTGTATTTTCTCAGTTGATTGTTGGAAGACATCCTTATCAAGTGCGTGTGTGTGTGTGGTGTGTGTGTGTGTGTGTGTGTGTGTGTGTATGAATAGATCTTATTTTACTTTGAACAAAAAAATCCTTTTGTCTTATGTATTAGTTATAGAATGGTGTTTTGCTGGGAATCATAACTGGTAGTAATGTTGAATTTTAAAGAAAACAAATTTAACCAAGTTTTCCTAAGTTTAAGGTTTATATGTACCAAAGTATGCATAACTGATATAATACATGTAAAGCTACTCCTTAAATGACAGTGACATGTGCAGGTTTAGTGAAAAATTGACATTCATTTTCTTGTCTTACATGATAAAAAAAAAGTCTTTTTTTAGTTTGACTACACAAAACTATTGTTAACATATATTTTTTTTTGTTGCACATACTATGTCTTTTGACTTCATAAGCTTGTATGGTATCACATTTATACCACTAAAATAAGTTAAGTTGGTGAAATTCTGAATGAGTTTTTATACGTTATTGATATTGATATGATTTTGCTATAGGATCTGCTCTTGAATTTGAACAGAGATTTATGAAATTGGGAGTCATACCTTGCAGGTCTGACACAGACGACCCATGAATTAATTAATTAAGGTCAACCTCCCTCATCGCATTCCATGTAGGATGGTATACTATCCTGGAAGAACTTATGTGCATAGATCTAGTTAAGGATTTAGAATGTAATTTCCATTGTTATCTGCAGACACTATCATTCACAATACTTATACTAATATTTCTTTTATATCATTAGCAACTTAGTGGTGACCTAAGAGAATATTCTAACAAATCATAGTGCCTGTGTGTGTATTTACCTAATTTTACCTAGTTGTATTTACCTAGTTTCAGGGTTCAAGCGGAGCTCATAGTGACCTGTCTCCATATCTACTTTAATCCAACTTTTCCTTAAATATATGCCCATTTTCTGCTGTTACAATATCTTCACTCAAGCTGTTCCAGATATCCACTATTCTATGTGGAAAACTAAACTTTTTAATGTTCCTTAAACATTGACTCTTCACGATCTTCTTGGAGTGTCCTCTTGTCCATCTATCTCCATCTTCTGTCAGTGATACCAGGTCTTGTCTGTCTATCTTTTCCATATGGTTTACTGTCTTATATATCATCATTGGATCTCCTCTCTCCCGTTTATCTTTCAAAGTTGGTAATCCCATTTCTTTCAGTCTTTCTTCATAAGTATGGTCCTCCATCTCTGGCATCATCTTTGTAGCTTTCCTTTGAATTCTTTCTAATATCCTAATATCCTTTTGCAAAAGTGGAGATCACACCACTGCTGCATATTCAAGTCTGGATTTTATAACAGTGGTTATGAGTTTTTCATCATACTCGTATCCATGTATTTAAATGCCACTCTCATATTTGTTAGTGTCTTATATGTTGAAGTAAATAACCCATTTATGTGTCTTTCTTGGATCAGGATGTCTTGTATAACCACTCCCAGGTCTTTGTCTTCCTTCCTCTTCATTATAATCTCTTCTCCCATTTTGTAATCCCAAGTAGATCTTCTATTACTTTTTATTTCCATCACATGGCATTTCTAAGCATCAAATTCTAATTTCTACTTTTGGTTCTACTCCCAGATCTTCTCAATATCTCTTTGCAATTTCATACAGTCCAAATTGCTCTTTATTACTCTCAATAGTTTCACAAAATCTGCAAACAAATTTATGTAGCTATTTAAGCCCTCTTGTATATCATTAATACATATAGTAAGTCCCCCCTTGGCGAATTAATTAGTCTGGCGAAACTACTGCCAAATGCGATGAGTTCTTTATACCATATAAATTGCCTAAAAAATGCCTCAATCAGTCTTTGGTCATTACCAAAATCCCTCTTTTGTCTCCTAGAATACTATCTTTCAAGCTGAAATAAAATCTTTTGCCTTCACATATTAGCTATTATAAGCTAATATTAGCATATTAGCACATAATGGCTGAAGGGGACTCTCACACTGCATTGTGATATGTTTAGAGAGAGGTCTGATGTCACCGGGGAGCCATGTGGTTCACCGTGCGGCCGCCAGGGGACTGCCAAGTTTGAATTCAAATCGCCAAGCGTGCACTTGGTGGTCCATGGCCACCTTACTGCCAAAAGTTAATTTCGCCAAGCTGAGATTCGCCAAGTGTGAGGGCTTACTATACGTATTTGGAACATTATTGGTGCCAGTACTGATTCCTGTGGTATGCCACTAATTACTTTTCTCCAACTTGAAGAGGTGCCTCTTACCATAATCCTCATTTCTCTTCCCATTAAGTAGTCCCACATCCTGCTTAAGATATTTCCTTGTTCTCTTCCTACCTATGTGTTCTATCTTCTATGAAAATCTTTTATGTGGTACCTTGTCAAATGTCTTTTTGATATCCAAATACACTGTGCTGACCCATCCATCTCTTCCTTGTACCTCATTTCTTACTCTTGTATAGAAACTTAGTATATTAGTTATGCATGATCTTCCTTTTCTAAAACCAAATTGGGAGTCATTTATAATATAATTTTTCTCCAGATATTCCACCCACTTTTTCTTGATCACTATTTTGCAGATCTTTCTCAGAACATTAGTCTGTGACACTGGTCTATAATTTAAGGGCTGTCTTTTTTTCCTCCTTTGTATATAGACACTATATTTGCTCTTTTCCGCTCCTTCCATCAAAGAGCTGTTCAACACATCCCAAACTGGTTTCATCAACTGATATCTACATTCCCTCAGTGTCTATCCTGACACTCCATCTAGCCCCATTGCTTTTCCAACATCCACTTTCCTTGATAATTTGCTAATTTTCTGCTGTTTTTGCACTGCAGTGTTCCTTAATCCTTCCTGTGTTACTTCATCATTTGGTTCTATAAATCTTCTACATTAAATACCGATCTAAAGCTCTCATTCATAAGTTCACTCACTTCTTCCGCTGTTTCATACATCCTATTTCTTTTAGTTAACTTGTTGATGGTCTCTCTGTTTGTCATCTTTCCATTTATATACTTGTATAAAAGCTTGGGTTCCTCTTCACAGCTCTTGACAACATCCCTTTGAGATTTTGTATTCCTCTTTTCTTATTCTAACAATAATTTTGTGCCTCTTTATATTGCTTCCTACTCTCTTCATTTCATTGTTTCTTTAATTTTTTCCAAGCCACATCCTTACTCTTCTTAGCTTTTGCACATCTAGCATTATACCACACGTGTTTGCTCTCCCTTACTCTCTGTACAGGAACATACCTCTTCAACCTCTCATTGTACTTTTCTAGGAATATTTTATGCTTCTCCTGCACTGTTTTGCTTTCCATGATTTCCTTCAAATTAATACTACCAAAGTATTTAGTTAATCCTTCAAAATTTGTCTTAATGCTACTCAATCTCCCTTTTTTGTGACCCTCTTTGCATTTCAATGTTTCCCAATTTTCCAATCCAACTTCTGAAACCACATGATCACTTTTCCCATTGGACTATAAAATTTAATAGTTGGACAAGGCTCTGTTTTTTTTCGTGAACACAAGGTCAAGTATGAATGGTTCTTCTTCTTCTCTGTATCTTGCATAGTCCTTCATCCATTGGTCCATTGTATTTAACATTGCCAGTTGTAGCACTTCTCCCCATTGTCCACCATAACCATTCATTTTTATTTCTTCCCAATTCACATTTTTGCAGTTAAAGTCTCCCATTAGTAGTACTTTTCTGTCCTTCCTCAGCATGTTATCCAGGCATTTTAGTACTTCCTCTTGCATTTTCTTGTGCTTATCCAGCCTTCATGTATTGGGTCTCATTGTCACATATGTTACTATGATTCTCCGTTTTCCCTCCCACTGGTCCTACTCGTTATACTTAATACCTATGGCAATCCATCTCCATATTATTTGTACTTAAGAAATTTTACTGGAAAATATTAGACATGAGGCTGAGGAAATGGTATATCCAGAAAGAGGAAGAAATATACTAAGAGTAATGTATGCAAACATAGATGGATTAATATCAGGAGTACTGGAAGTGAGAGATTACATTGCAAAAAGACAAGATGTGGTATGTATAACAGAGACAGAGTTAAGTGAAGATGTCCAGTTAAACTATAAAGAACAGGGATATAATGTTTGAAGGAGAGATAGAAAAGGAAAAGCAGAAGAATCATAATAGCTTGATATATATATGTAGAAAAATTCTTCCACATATGTATCATCTTAAGCCATTAACTTAACTTTGTCTCTGTTAAAGATACATCTTGTCTTTTTTTTTTTCCATTGTAGTCTCTCACTTCTAGCACTCCTGATATTAATCTGTCTATGTTTGTGTACATTATTCTTAGTGTATTTCTCATCCTTCCTGGATATACCATTTCCTCAGCCTCATGTCTAGTATTCTCCAGTAAAATTTCTTCATATTGTTCTCTGTCCTTCTCTTGTTTTTTAGCCTTACCTTCATTTCTGAGTTTTCTCTTTTTTTCTTTCTTCCAGGTTCATATCCTTCTTAAATGTTGTCGTATTCTGTTTATCCAGCCAGTTTTACGATCCTTGCTAATATTTCTTCGGCCGTTCCCTTTGGGACCTCATAATAACGTGTGTGTGTGTGTGTGTGTGTGTGTGTGTGTGTGTGTGTGTGTGTGTGTGTGTGTGTGTGTGTGTGGTGAGGAAATATTTCCAGTGATTAATAACTACATATAGAGATTTTCTGTGTGCATTGAATGCATACATAGCTTGATAAAGTATTGAAGTTATAATAACTCCTTGATATGAAAGGTATTCAATGATATACAAAAATGGTATTAGTGAAATTAAGTGTTGTGATCTGACAGTTTTTTATTTACTTTTGGACAATTTCACATTAACGTTTTTTTCTGGTTAGGTTCATTATTTAATTTCTTCATACATGTAAAGAAGACTCTTTTCTTAAACTTTACATTCATAAAATCTTTCACCTGAGTGACTATAGATTGTGGAAGTATCTATCACATATGTCTGTGTGATCAATGTATTTCAGTCTGTTAGACTTTAAAATACTCGGTTTAAGTGTATAACTTAATTTGCAGTAAACATGTAACATTCAAAATTAATTGGATACATATGCAAGTAATAATCAAAATATTGAAGTCAAGTGCAATGTTCAATCTGTACTTTAGAAGTATTTTAGTTCCTGTATTGCCTTATGTCCATGTAGAAGGTATAATGGCATTTTTACTGATATGTAGGGAGAGAAAAAGTCATGCACTTTTGGAAAGTTTTAAGCTAGAATAGTAGTATAATTATGTGCAAGAAAGATGCACACATTGTTTTGATGGTGCTTCATATCAGTGGCCCTTAACTGCTAAACTTAAAAATGGAATGATGATGATGATGATGATGATCATAATACTACATAATAACTGTATCATTACCGAAATAATATGTACCTGAGAAATAATTTAATTATAAATTTGTGGTTTGGATATAAAGGTAGAGCTGACTAAGCAAAGATAGGATTTGATCATAAGATGAGTAACTTATGTAAAATTGCAACTTTAATGAAAACTGTGGTTGCAAAATAGTTTTCTATAAAAAGAATAGTAGAACAATGCAGCTTTATTTGACCCATTCACTTCCTTTCACTTCTTTCCACAAAACTATGACTGAATATAAGGAAGTGTGATCAGGTTCTTTGTACAGCCATGATTAGTAATTTAGTTTTAGAATTTTCACACTCACTTCCACTGTGTTCACAATCTTCTTCCTTCTTTTTCTTCTCAGGTGAGAAACCAACACAGCAGTTAGTAACCACAGTCTGACGCCTATTTTGCAGCTGACTCCCACAAGGCTGTTTTTTTTTTTTTTTTTTTTTTTTTTTATCTGCCAGAGGGATAGGGGTTTGGTAGGGTTGGCAAAATAAAGTAAAGTGAAAAAAACAAGTTGAGAGACATACATGTAGTAAAAGAGGAGCATGCAAGATGTAAGCCCCACCTGTTTGCCCTTACTAACCAGGCCTTTCTTCTATGTGTGTCCTGTACCCTACTCAGTCCTAAAAGAAATTGCATTATCCTATCAATGTCTCCCTCTACCACTATATCTCACTGATCTACTCCTACTTCCTGTGCCACTTTTCCTATGTGCTCCTCATACCTTGGGCACACTAGCATTATGTGATCTACAGTTTCATCTAGCTCCCCCCCCCCCTACACATATGATATACCTTGTTTCCTTCATTTACCCATCTATATGTTCTACCATTAACCTCTAAAGATTTTGTTCTGGTTTTAAAAAGTAGGCTACTTCCCCAGGTACCTTCATAGAAGACCTCACACTTTAATGTGGTCTTTGTCTTGTACCAAGATAGAGAGCTTTTACCTTCCATCCTCTGCCTCTGAACTTGGTCATTAACTTTACACTTTACCATCCCTTACTAGCCTGTTGTATCCTATCTGTGAAACATTCACCTCCCATCTTCTACTTGATCTCTCCCACTTACTATCCACACCTATCCATTCATAAACATTCAGAGCCCATCTCTTTTTGCCCAGTTTACTAAGCCTGACATTATAGTTAAGCACTACCTCTTCTATTCTTTCCCCAAAAGTATTCCATCCTGCCTCTCTTCTAATCGCCTCTAGTGCAACATGCATGTTTGCCTCAAGAGCAAGTCTACCTACCCTGATTCTGCACTATCTCTAAGTTGTCCAGCTCTCTTACTGTCTATCCCATACTGTATTGGTGACAAAATACCAGTAAAGTTGCTGGTGTGATAGCACTTTAACCTCCACACACCAAAACATCTTTGATTCTTCCCCAAAACAAACCAAACCCTAAA